>NW_027175843.1:6990339-7120339 GCF_023055335.1 Clinocottus analis
CAAAGAGTCCCGATATCTTAGTCTCTCTGCTCCTCCTGAGTTTCTCCCGCGACTGTTTCTGTTTAGGGTAAATAGGAGGTCTATGCAGCCAATAAGTTTACAGATGCGCTCCTTAGCCATCTGTGGTCAAGAAGTTTAAAAATGAACGAACGCGCCTCAGACTTTTTTTTTGCCGTCAGATATTGGTTGTGTGGCGTGTGACCGTGTGAAAACATGAAACCGTGAGAGTTGGTAGCTCTGTCTTCAAGTTCAACAGATTGCAGGATTACAGCAGCAAGAGATGGTAGTAAAATAAAAATGAAACCACTCTAGTTTTTTGAATATATACCCTTTACTTTCTACATAATGTGTTAATCTTCTATTTATAATTTTCACCATTATTGTGCAGCTATTGCAGATCATTACTTATATCCAATAAAATTGAATTACCTAATTTACAGAAGATAGCAGAGCTAACCCATTTATGAATCGCTTTATTAGTCCACAGTGGGGACATTTGCACAACATTTGCATATGTACTAAATGATCATAAAGCACTGATGACAAGCAGGTTTGCTCAGTTACTGCCATCCTGAGTTGCATATGTCAGAACCCCTCCTTGCCACAACCCCCTCAATCTATGCTGAAACATGTGTTGGACTGTCTTTTCCCCATCGTAAAATCACAAAGGCTCACCTAACCATGATGTAAACAAATTCAGTATTTATTTTGCACGATACAAACTCTGTCATGTTTTATTCAGATCATGTTTTATTTGGATTCATGAATACATGCCAAAAGCATTAACGAGGGAAGTTGATTTTTCATTTGAAAATCAAACATGAGATAAACTATCTGTAAATGCAGTTTAGCTATTGACATGATGTTGAAACCCACTGTAGGGGAAACCCTGTGTGGGTTTCCCCTACAGTGGTATATGTGCATGGCCATAACTGAACACCTTTTATCACCATCCGTCTACTGAGGAGGGTCTGCCGGGGCTGTGGAGTTTTTTTAAGCTGAAATAACGCATATCATTAAACCAGAACTTGACTGTGAAAAAATGTGTTCATTGCGCAGAGAAGAGGCATCATTCTACAGAGTCACAATGAGTCTGAAGATTCTATCATTTACACAGACATGTCTAGCAGTGGAAAGAGTGGGGGCTGCAAAGCTTTCAGGCTGTGGAAAACACTGGATCAGCATGGTGACATTTTGAATGTTTATAGATAGAAATAACCTATGTATTTCTATTAATATCAAATGGTGGTAAATGTTGTATTTGTTGTGCATGAAGTGTGACACATGTTCCAAAATTTCCATTCCACTATTTCATAAATATGTTCCTCCTTTTGTTTCTTGTTACATATAAATCTTCAGAAATTGTTTTTCTCGTTATCTTATATATAGATATTATATTATTCCTCAGCAGGTCAGCATAGTTGTCATTTCACAAAAACAAATGAAATGATTAAATTCGATGGAAATACGTTTCCCTACTGCATGAGTGCACTTACCAAACGTCACCGGGTTTTCCAGGTTGAGCCAGTGTGTTTCGTACTCTTTAATTGGTTCCGAGGCCACTAGAGGGCATTCCAACTGAAGGTAAAAACTCAAGACAGCTCTCCGAGGCTTTCTGCAAAGCAATTACATAAGCTATTCCCACACAATGACCTAATGTCTCTGAGAAATCAAGTCCCTAAGGGAAATCAGTGTAATAAACTCTCCTCTGCTGCTTTCTACGATATGCAGGATTTCTGTGATATTTGAATGAATCCAAAACTTCACAGGACTCCTCTTATTCTGTCAAGAAATTATTTTACACAACATCAGCTGACTTTGAAAATGATAACTTTCTCGCCTCACCAAGGTATTTGCTGAGATCTTGAAAGCAACAACTAAAATATGTTTTCTATTATCTTATTCTTTTTGAGAAATTTGAGAAAAGCTTTTTTCCCCTCCTCATTCTACATCCTTATTCTTCTGGGATAAAAGGTTGTAGCATTGTACAGCCCAACAATTCATAAATAATTTCACATTTAGTAATGCCATTCTTGCTTTTTATTTGTTATTTTATGCCATGTAGTCTCTACCAGCTGTAATGTGAATGTGTGATATGCTATGCTCAGAGCAAGTCATGCATTATAAATAGAGTAACGGCGGATGGCCAGGGAGGTGGACGGCAGTCTGGTTTTCGACACCTTGTTCATATCCCAAAGTGCTGTTGAATTATTAAGTTAGATTAGTGAAGTTGATTGTGCGTTATCCATATTTATGTCACTCTGTTTAAGTTTTACTTAGTTTATGTATTTATTTTGAGCCCAACTATGTTTTCCTCAACCTTAAATCAGTTCTTACCGAAACCTCAATTGTGGCCTTTCCACGGAAACAACATGATGTAAGATGAAAAGTAAAAAGTCTAAAATAAATTATCATGACTCACAACTATCCTGAAAACGTTGTGATACTTATACGGCTTCCCATGAGATAACGTTGGGTGAATTGAGCGCTTTGCCTTCCATTTAGTTCCATCTTCACCACGTCCACTGATCCTCCGCTCGCCTCATTGCCTCGTGCTTCATTTCACCCTCACTCGGGAACAAGACCCCAACCTGGAGGTAGCAATCAACCATCTACTAGCTGATAGAAATGACGGGCAAAAAATAGTTGTAACAAACTGGATTCATCCTTTACAAAGATGAGAAACTACTTAGAAAATATATATTCTGCATATTAATCTGTGATTGCGCAAAATCAATGTTGACTGCTTGTTTAACATGGGCAACAAACAGCACTGTATTGGCTGAAACGTTGTGTTTGTGTGGGCTTCTGTGGTCGTTATACTTCCTTTTTTGTGGGTAGCATGCATATGAATTACTGTGCTTTATTTTTTGAAGGTATAGCTACAAATGCTGAATGAGAACAACCTGAACCATCATGTTTGTTTCCTGTGCAAAACTAACTGACGAACTAAGTATATATTGACATTATGTCACAACAGTCATTATTCACGTGAGTCATTACTGTTGTTATTCACAGGACTCGTGTGACTCAGTTGTCACATGACTTGTTTGACTGACAGTAGTGATGTGAGTCACTAGTGAGTGAAGTTAACAGCAATCTTCAAATCTTTGTGGTTTTGTTGATCTCCGATGCCAAGAGGCACTGACCAAGCGTATTTGAAGCGTTTAGAATGAGAATGTGGTGAAGAATGACCTTGCAGCTCTGTGGGATTCCCAGCAACGTGAGCTTTGGCAACGAAGAAGCTAAAAAAATTAATGAGAATCTCACTTGTACCATTATTATGAAAGACATAGAGGAATAGGATTTCAACACAATACAGCCAGAACAACTGTTTAATAAAACTTTTTATTATCCCAGACTACACACAATGTCAAAGTTAATGCACAAAAGGAACAATCCACATCATCTTTTCATGATAAATGAATACACTCCAGGAATTGCCTAAATAAGTCAAATTATATACAAATCAAACCTTCCTAGCAATTTCCAAATACTGTTCCTAAAACAGTATATGATTCAATGAGCCACCAAAAATGTAAAAGGCAGTAAAAATGCAGATCAGCTGCAATGTGCACATTTACATTCAAATAATTGCATTCCCTAATGCAAGTCTTATTAAGGTGCTGTTATGAAGATCTAGGGAGAACCAAAGAAAGAAAGGAAAGTTGAGGTTCTAATGCAAAGGAGTGATGTCAAACCCACAAAACCCAGTGATCTCATTTCCAACTCATTATTTGGTGGAATGTTCCAGACGTTTTAAGCCTGATGTGCGCCAACAGGAGCATTAGCACGAAGTCTCACATAGAGGAACTTACCATCTTACCATCTTGTCTGAAAAGCATTAAAATACATAGTCTGTGTATTACCTAGATGGAGGTATAGGCACAGCAATGTAACGTCTGCTGTGGAAGCGAGCAGTAGTAAAATGTATTTTAACCACCTGAAGGAAAGACCTACCTCAAAAAGCTATATCAGTATATCCGTTTAAGTGTATATTATAGATTGGGCATTTTCTGACGTCAGTTCAGTCCAGCTACAGAAATGGCGGTTAAAGGACAAGATAGAGCAGGGAAATATATTGTAAATATAGCGTAAACAGATATTAAGTCCTTCAGGTGGGGCGTTCTTTTAGGTGGCTAAATGCAGTTTTGCTGCTCTCCCTGGTCACATCAGTGTATTGCGTCCGTCTTGTGTCTGTACTCCTGCCCGTTTCTCCAGACTAGGGCCGTGTGAAGCTATAGCGTGAGTTCCGTCGGAAGGCTCTCTTGCATGCCTAAGCCCGTCATTTATTTCTCACACATCTGATCACTTCTCACGCATGCTCACTCGCTATTTACTTGCTGTCATTGTTCAGGCTGTCAGTCATGACATCAGATGTTTAGATCAGCTGGTCTCCTCTATCCAATGAGCACAACAATGACACGGTTCGCCGGTCATCTTGCTGCTGTCTCGGTAAACATGACGGTCTCTCTACCTTCAGTTCATTCATGTTGCTGTTACGCACCCCTCCACCTCGCCATCTCCCTCCAGTCTTCATCAGGTCCATCAGCTTCATTAACTCATCTTTCTATTGGCCTCATCAGCACCACCACCAGGTCTGGACTCGATGGGGGAATTTACATGATTGCTGATCAATTACAAACCTCCCTGTCGAGTCCAACCTCAAGACTTTATCATCACATATCATCTATCAATAATAAACAGCTATCTTTTCTTTGTCTGACTCGTCTCTCCTGATTGAACTACACTAAGCAATGCGCAGACTATGGATACCTTATACAACCCTATTTCAAAACACTCAAACTATCCCTTGAGTGGAGGTGTGTAATAACCCAGTTTACCAGATGGGAGTGACAAAAAGGTGAATTTCTTTTTGCACAAAATACTCTGTAAGAGTACTGATGTTATGGTTGGGTGAATCCAGTCTATTCCTGCGCTGAATTCTAAGTGTGGATGTTGGCTCAAAGGAAACCAAAACATGTGCGGACACAATTCTGTTTATATACAGAGCAAACTAGCTCATGATCTTTCCAGGTACACAGTAATTAAATACACCCTGCAGTGCGAGGATGCGGTATCCCAGTCTGCAGGCCGAAATGCTGGCATTGGACGTTCCTGCAAACAATACGCTGAATGTCAATGTTTTTGCATTCAGTCAGAACGACGAGCAACCTGCAGAGCACGTAAAATAGTATATTGAGCAACCATTACTGAAAGTTTCATGGCACAATGACGTTATAGAAAGTTAAGCGACATAATAACGAGTATAACAAGCGGAAGAGTCCACTAACGGCACATGGAAGGGGTTGTAGACGTGTCAAACATACACAGGACTTTCAGACCAGGAGAGTTTTGATTTACTCTCACCGCTCTTATAATGTAGTCAACAGCTAGCAGCTCTGATTAACCCGACCCCAGCAGCAAACACAGACAGGTAAAGACTAGCTGGTGAACATAGTGGAGCGTTTAGCAGCGAAAGACATATTTTTCTCAAGGGTTGGCTGAGCCCAAACCGGAGCTAAAACTAGAGTAAATATAGGATCAAAAATTGCCATGTTGAAAGACACAACTGAATAATATGAATATATGAAACTGAAAATATGATTGATATGATTAGGTATCGCAGGTACAACTTTGCTATGAATCTAGTTTTAATATCAAGTGCCGCTGTATGGCAATGAAAGACACGAGAGAATCCATGATTGAGTCTCAGGAGCAAGCGGAGCAAAGGCCCGCAGGGGACGGTTCGTTTAGACATGATAAGGACATTCAGACACTTATGGGTGATTTAAAGGGGCATTTGCCTTATTCATTTTGCAAACCACATGTTGATAATGAATTGTACTTCAAACATTCTGGGAGTAACTGAGCAAGTTGCAAAGTCTTGCAAGTATCACTTCTGCTCTCTTTCTCTTTAAAAAAAAAGTAGGATTACCTTTCCAACCTTTTGGGATTCATGAAGCAGTTTTAGAACAAGATTTTGATGAATTCACAAATTCATAGTCGAAGAAAAATAGTAAGTTCTACCTAATAATACAGTAATACAACCCAAGTTTCCTTTGCAACTTTGTTTCAATACTTGTAATGCAACACAATGCATCTGCTTGTTGTAAGCGATACATGAATGAACTATGAGTGACAAAGTTACTTTGATGTTGGCTAAATTGAAATAAATATAAACACATGCACAGATACAGCCATAAAGACACACCCACGATTGCATGATTTGTGGAACAGAAGTGTTGGCCCTGGATTTTGTTCGTGAGAGCAGTTTAACAAAGTCTCTCCCAGAATCAGCTCCATGAAGACGAGAAGCACAGGATGAAAGAAAGAGAGAAGGAGTTGTTAGATATTCAACTTTCTTTTTTCTTCTGACAAACAGCCATACAGGAACTGAATCATTATGATTATTTTGAGTACATTTCTCTTTAACTTCCCCCTGCTCCCTCAAAGAGCCCTGCCAACTTGACTATAAGTGTGCGTTAATGATTGCACAACTCATCCAAGTCAACAGAGACAACGTCATTGTTCTGATTCACACATGGTGAGATTTGTTGGCTGGTGACAGGATCCTGACCCTGAGACTTGTGTTCATCAGACGTCCATTTTAACCTTTTCAAAACACTTTGTTTTATTAGGCCATCTGCACTCAATAAGAGCAGCTGGAATAACGCAGCAGCATACTGCAGCCTTCATAATAATAGTGAGCCTACTGTGCCTCTCCATCAGTTCATACCACAGCAAACTAACACAGTCCTTTTCTTCCATTTTGTGTTTTCTTACACATTCTTCTTTGTTTAGCCGGGGACAGCTGTCCTCATCTTGACAACAGACAACTTTAACCGTAATTACCTTTTACATTTTTTTCTCAACAAAGTACTATAACAGTCAAAAATCCCGCCAAGGCAAAATAATATCATCCAGCTCTGGTGCAGACCTTTTGGATTGGTTCCAGCCAGTGTTCACTGCAGGCAGCTGCCACAGTACATCTTGTTTTTGATGATGCTCTATTCATCCCTGAAGTAGGAATTTGTCATTTGGCTCTTCTCCCCTTTCCCAAAGTACTTTATTCATTGAGATCGCATTTCACTGCCACATGTTTCAATCCACACATAGAAATGCCGATTGCCTAACCCAGATACCTAAACAACTTTTAGACTATGTCCTGTTTTTAACCAAAGAGGGTACTTTTCACCCATTAATGTAGCTGGTATAACCATCTAGGGAGCCTATTGACTCCCCATTAGTTTGTAAGACTTTGAGTCCCACTGGCACGCCTCTGGTTCTCCACTCATCTAATCCAGTTTTCATTCTTTCAATGAAGGTTGTTCTGGCTTGTCTCTATAGATAAACCCGTTTTGGTTATTAGTAGAACCTTTGTAAAGGTTCCACCTGATGCCCTTTCAGAGAATCCACCCAGAATCCTTGTTCGGTGTAATTGTTAAAACCAGAACCCTCCCTGGAGGTTATGTATATCCAGAACCTTTCCACCATCGTAAGGTGCTAAGGAGAAATCCACCCAGTGGGTTCTACATGAGATAATGTAACCAGCGTTATTAGTGTCGACATTTCAAGGCAATGCCTGTCAGGGACGGAAAAACAGCTGCAGGAGTGTAGCACACATGTGACAGTCAATACAATGCATCGGGGTGAGAAAGACGTCAGCCTCTCTTGAGACACTGTTCAAAGCCACCCTTGGGCCTGCAGTCATACCAAAAGTCATTATATTACACATGTGCAACTTTTCCTGTGCAAAAAGAGAGCAAACCCCATCCAGCAAGGGACGAATGCCGCACAGAAGTTCTCTACAACACATAATTCCTGCACATCATTCATCACGTACTACAAAACCATGCCAGTAAAATGAGAACTCGTTGTTAGTAAACAAATGTAATAAGCAGGTTCTGCAGAGGCTCTGTAGCCTGCTCACTTGTGTTCGGAGGGTCATCAGGCGTACGAGAGGATGACAGAGAAAGGGGCGGAGCCAGGTGTGGGAAAAGTTGAGCGAGCGTTTCAGCAGGTGGTCCCACCACACTGTATGCCTTCAGGACAGAGAGCCCGTTGAGAACTGCTAAATCCAGAAAGGTCATATGGTAGGAAGAGGAAAAGTCAACGTCGAGGGTCTCTAGCTCCATTGCCACCCCTGCTGCTGGGGAGATTGTGATTTCCTGGTCTGGGTAGGGGGCTTCTGGTGCTGCACTATGGATCCTGAGGGTCCGTAGACCTAGCAGTGCCAGGTACTGACTGTCCATTGGTTTTATTCCACAAAAAGACAACAGCAAATGGCCAACCATGCTCCGGTTCAGCAGCTCCTCCAGAACCCAGAGCTCCTTCACCCACACGGTGAGTCGTCCAGGCTCCATGAGCCCAGCAGGGGGCAGAGCAGAGCGCAGCACGGTGTGGCATCTGCACAGCGAGTTGGCCAGAGCCTCATCGCATTCCCGGATGGGTGTGGAGCAGCTGCAGTTGCGCAGGTTGTAGCCCGGGGCGCCACTGTTGAACAACAGCGTGGTATTGACTGACAGAGACGTTTCAGACAGAGGGGCAGAGTTTGTTGTCTGGGTGACTTGGGTCAGTAAGAACAGCAACCACAATGACCACGGCAACCAGATAGAGAAGACAGTGTTTGGAGACATCTCCATAGGGATCAAAGAGACTACATCTTCACCACGTGGAGGGACCTGATTGTAGAAAGATGGGCAAAGCTGTGAACAGATAGAAAAAAATAAAGTCAGCTTGTATACAAATAGAGACAGCAATACAGTACTTCATATTTCGTTATTGGGACTATCTCTCATCAAAGACTAGAGCTCAGCAGTTTCCTGGATTTAATCACCCCTCCATGACTCATTCCAGTACTTCACCAAAAGCAAATGACACACAAAGGAGCTCTTTCTCGCTCTGTGCTCTATAGTAACCTGCTTCTGCTTCTGCTCCGTACTTTAAAACATGTGGAGGCCAGCTTGAGACCAAACTCAATTCATCTCTTTATTTCCAGTTCAGTCCTCTCTCTCTCTCTCTCTCTCTCTCTCTCTCTCTCTCTCTCTCTCTCTCTCTCTCTCTTTCTCTCTCACACACACACACACACACACACACACACACACACACACACACACACACACACACACACACACACACATAATTGAGACACTTATTTCTTGCTCTCCAGCTTTACTGGGGAGAGGTCCTTCCAGGCCCGGGGCTACTGCGAATGGCGCCCAGCTGCTTATTAAAGTCTCTGCATCAAGCTGTGCTGTGGTGAAATAGGCAGAGGCCAGTCAGGAAAAATGAAACATTCAGGAACGGTAGAAAAGTGGACTGAAGTAGTAGTCTTGACTTTTCCCCAACTCCTCTCTTCCTCTGAGAGTGTAAAAGACGGTGTTGAGTTTGGTCAAAGTGGACTTGATTGTGTGCAGCAGTCAGCCGTCTGTGAATGTTTTAGGATGGTGGTATTGGTGTGGTATGCTGGTGATGAATGAGTGAACTAAGAATATGTGGACATGGTAATACAAGTAAGTGTTGGAGTAAAAGGGAAACGTGTATTGTCCGGGTTTACTTTGTGGTAAATATTATTTCTCTAAATGTTGGTGTTTTTGCAATATTTTATGCTAAGTTAGCATCAAACGCAATGCGGGATCTCACTGGCACAAGTTCATATTTGTTCTCGTCACACCTGCTAGACGCACTGGAGAGGAAGGTCTTTTACTTCCATGTAGATACCAACAATTTTTCATCAACCATAACTGAAAAAACACTATTGCCACTTTATATGTGTTGTGGAAGTCCAGATATACATAAAAAAAAAAACCTCATTATCTAGGAATAAAAAGTAGTCTGAATTCAGGCTTTGTCAGGTCTGTCCACGACAACAATTTATGAAGCTCGGATCAATCAGTGCTAGGCTACGCTAACATAGTAGCTGCCCCAACACTCAAAATAACACAATCTTGGCATAAATACATCTTACTCTTTATATCTTTGACAATGTATGTTTTACATATATATTAATAGGTATAGAGTTTTATCGGGAAGAAATGGCTGCTGCATACAGGTTAACAGTAGCAAGAGACCCATACAACACTGCAAAAGAAGAGAATGGATCCAACTGGACAGAACAGTTGATCTAGCCTCATTTCCTTGCACCGTTGGAACACTGACCACTTTGCCCTGTAACAGGCATGATGGATCCTGTCCTCTTGATGGTCTGAACAACCTGTGCGGACAGTCCAGTCCTTCTCAGCCTGTCCATATCAGGAGGCAAGCCTGGATAAGACCTCATGAGACTGAGGGACATGGTCCAAGGTTGGGCTGCAAGCATCTGACAGCAACCTGGGGCTACAGGATGACCGATGACCGCTTCTGCCTCACTCTCTCTAAGAGGGGACGGTGATGAGGCGGAATGTGGATAGCCTTCAGCAACAGCAGATGTTCTGGTGCCCACAATGCATGCTCTCTGCCGTCTGCTCTGACTGTTGTCATAGGCCACCATGATGCAGTTGTCGGTCCTCATCGTCACATGCTTCCCTTCTGCAGCAGCCCCGGCGGCACCACTGGATGGGCAGCCGCCATGACCCCCAGCACCTGCATGATGGTCAATGCTTTCAGGCCACACACTGCCGCTAGTTGACAACTGCTGTGCCATCTCAGCTCTCTCTGCTGCCTGACCCTCCAAGGGCCACCGCCAGCTTGCCTGTTAAAGCAGCAGCTAACGTCATGTGTCTGTTTAATCCCTCTCGTCAACCGTATCAATAAGGAATAGACATTTTTGAGTAAGTCTGTTTCCATTGCACTTCTTGCTTTACTCAATACACCAACCTTTCCACCATAGCCAAGTATTTATACATTCATCCATCCATAATCCAAATCGCTTACCCTATTTAGGGTTGCGGGCAGCTGGAGCCGATCCCAGCTGACATTGGGCGAAGGCCCGTAGTCAACCAGACAAACCTTATTGGCATGTTTCTGTTAAAAAATTTGCGTAAGACATGCTGCTTGAAATGCTAATAATGTATTTTATGTGACTATTCGTCTTTAATTTGTCTTTATTTAAGCATTTCAAATCTTAAATATAATACACAGAATGCTGATAGAGTAATAATTTGATTTTAACTAATAATGTAGAAAAAGCTGTGGAACAAAGTGGATGTTAAAGAGTTACACTGCAATTTGACATTAAAGTTTCATTTCTGGTATCATGACGCTGCAGCTATAAATACACTTGACTTCACTGCGGTTGGTTTATAGAAGCAGCTGCCCTCCATACACACAGACCGTCCTCTCCATCCTCCACTGTCTTACCTCACTGCTAATATTTGTCATCGTCTTTCCAGCTGTTCCTAGCGTCTGGCTCTCCCACACATTATATAAGTCACTGTTTCTTTTTCCATTTTCCATGCTTTCTTCACCATTCCCTTTCTTTACCCCTGTCTCTCCCCTCTCTACAATTTTTTTCGCTTTTGCTTTCCTTTTCTCCATCTCCATCTTTGTAATTCCTACAACAAGCACCAGCTGAATAAAGATGAAAATCCACTGCTGACAATCCACTTAAATGACAATGTGAATTTGATATACCATTTGGATTTCACATGTATTCATTTTCATTTCAATTTACATCAGTTAGTATATATCGGAGAAATGTTCCACATTAACTTGCTTGAATGAAAAAAGTTAGTGTCATGCTGTCAAAGCCTTTCTGAGTCTGCAGCTTGTGTGTTTGTGTGCATGCCGCAGACAGAGAGAGAGTTAAAATGGGGTGAAATGTGTCTGTGAGAAAAAGCGCGAAGTGGCCGGCGCTCCACTCGGCTTTAGCTTGTTAAAGGAGAGGCTCTACACATTCCTCTGACATCATGCTCCACCGCAGGCACCCACCCTAATCCTCCCTTCCTCTCTCTACACCTCTCACTTACAGTCCCTCTCTTCCTCTATGTCGCCCATCCAACTCCACTACCTCTCCATCCGCAGCTGTAGCTATGACCATGGAGATAACATTATACTTTTAAGAACATTAATGACACATTTAAAAATTCAATTGATCTGAAACATATCCCAATTTGGAATACATTCAATGTTAACTGTGTATAAAACATCTAATGATGCAGAGCCAAGGCCTTCCAAATGTGTTAGTCCATTTCTCAATACTTCCATACTCTCTCTATGACCCAAGTCTATAAAATAATTAAAGAAAACACTTGAAGCAATACATTAGCTTAGCTTAGCATACAGACTGAAAGTTGGGGGAAACAGTTTATTTCAAAGTCCAACAATACTGAGTATCCAACATCTCTAAGGTTCACAATTTACTGTTAGTTAGTTAGTTAGTTACACCATGAGCCAGTCATGTTGTTACTTATTTGTTTAACAGAAATGTGAAGACAACAATTAGAGGTTTTGGACTGCGTTATTTGCCGGAACTAATTCTTTTCAAGCGGCGACTTCCTGGAGTCTTGTTATCACTGTGAAATTGTCACATAGCCGGCGATGCTTCAAAAAATTCCTGGGCTTTCTATAATATTTAACAGAATGGTTTGGATGGGGAACACATCACCTTCTCGTCCCTAACTGACAACATGTTCTCACAGCTAAGTGAAGAATGTTAACTGCCCCTAAAACAACAAATTCTTATTTTTCATATAGCCGGTATAACATGTCAAAGCAACCTTTAGAGGTTACTACTGTTTCGAACCTTCGGAGACAAACGGGCTGCTGTGATACAACCACAATACTTACTAGGACCAATTCATTGTTGGTTATGGACTTTATGAAGGATTTGATCATCAATACTAAATCATACAGTAAGTTTGATTGTTACCTCCATAAGCTGTCTGTTGTTGTTGTTGTTTAATAGTGCATTCCGTATTTACTACAATGTGTATATCCACAACGTCTGCTTACAAGTTGATAACCTTTACTCCCTAAACTTATACTAATACGGTCAATAAATAAAGTTAACAATACTCACTAGTTAATATTAGTTAAATTAATACACTTTTTATAAAGTGGCAGCTGCTGAACCATTAGTCTGGCATTAGGCCTGTGGATGGCTCTTTTTTATTGACAGTAGAATCAGTCAACAGTAGAATCAAGTTAGCAGACTATACAACAAAAAAATCCCAGTAAGATCAAATTTGATAAATAACAAATACGTGGATACAACGTCCTAGAGGTGCTCAGATTGATGGCATGGTTGAACATGATTCAGGTCCATGACAACTCACTAAATTGATCATTGATTCAATTGAGTGTTAGACTGGAGTGGAGACAACACTTCAAGGTTAAGGCCCACTCATCCTTCTGGGTGACTTTAACAGCCAGACAGTCATATGACCTGTTACTCTTACTGTCTTCCTTTGCTCTCTCACTCAGTCCTTCCCCTCCTACTCACAAAGCTGGCAACCATCTTGACTATATCTTCACCAGAAACTGCTCAACATCTAACCTCACTGTAAGTCCACTTCATTTCTCTGACCACTTCTTTATCTTTTACTCTCTCCCTCACACATCAACAGCTTCTGCACCTGTCCGTTTTCTTTTTTACAACCTCCTTGACCTCCCTGCCCCCTCCTCCCTCCAACCCTTCTACCAAGCCTCTTTGTGGACTACTTTACAAAAAAAATAGATGATATACGCTCCACGTTTACAAATCCTCTTCTATAACTAGATCTCCCTTAACTTCATCTTCTTCCCCTTCCCCTCTCCTGAAGAAATCTACTCTCAACTTGTCTGAAGTCAACAACTACAGACCTGTCCTTCCCTTTCTTTCCAAAACTCTGGAGCGAGCTATCTTTAACCAAATCTCCTCCTTTCTCCACCAGAACAACCTTCTTGACCCTCACCAGTCTGGATTCAAGTCCGGCGACTCAACAGATACTGCCCTCCTTGCTGTCTCTGAGCAACTTCACACTGCAAGAGCAGCCTTTCTCTCCTCTGTCCTTATCCTCCTAGACCTTTCTGCTGCCTTTGACACAATGAACCACCAGATCCTTATTTCCTCTCTCTAGGACCTCGGTATCTCAGGCTCTGCGCTCTCCCTCTTCTCATCCTACCTCAACAACCACACTTACCGGGTAACTTGAAGAGGATTTGTGTCTGAACCTTGTCCTCTCACTACAGGGGTCCCCCAAGGCTTTGTCCTGAGTCCTCTCCTCTTCTCTCTATACCATGACTAGACCAGGTACTGTATTTTTAGTGCCGAAATAACCAAGTAACTTGCTTGTGTTTTTGTTTTGTATTAATTTACAATGATAATCCCCTGTTTAAGACTGGGACCAGAAGAAAATTGTCAAAACGTAATTCAGAAAACAATTGTGTGGGAATTAAATATTGTAGAAATAAATTATGGAGGTGACACTCCACTAAAATGAGGGTGCTGTTGTTTGATAAAAGAGAGCGAATACAATGACTTAATGCATTTTGCAAAGTACATTCAGCATAATACATTCTGCATACTACATACTGCATTACTACTGCATACTTAATTGCGCAGTACATAAGGATTAAGTATGTACTATACACAATTAAGCATCTCTTTGACAATCATTTTTATCAGCAGACTGAATGCTGTATGCTGAAGAGACAGCTGTCTTAAAGCCACCCGCCATGAACGAGGTCTGCTCTGAAACATTTCCGGACAAGCATTATTTGGACAAACTGACCATATAGCTAAGTGGTTACTTTCTTACCTGAAAACACATTCAAACCAACTTTCTGCCATATTATACGGGATATATTTTTACGAACTCCGATGCACATTGAAACAGTCTCAAGTCTCATCGAAATCATTATCATCCTCACCGACATCAAGCTCTTGCCCAACAGATGTGATTTTGTAGTATACACATCAATGGGTGGGTTTTTCCTAAATCTATTTTATCTTTTCCGTTTGCTAATTCATAGAGAAATACAAAGCTCTATGTCTTTGAACGTCAGCGCTTTCATTTAGTGTTGTTTATCAGTTTGTAAATATCACTGAAAAACAGCAGAAACCAGTAAGAAGTAAATGGGAAAATATGTTTTGGGGTGAATTCAATTGACTAACCCAGAAATACATTAATTTAAAAAAAAATCTAAAGTAAAATAGATAATGGATTAACAGCATTGCTCATTTTTTCTATCAGGTAATTGAAGCAGAATGTGTGCTTTGGACTGATTACATCACAACTCAGCTGTCTGTAGGGTTTTCTGTGATTTCAGTGGCCATATGTTTTGTATTTGTCCAAGTATTTGATCTAAAATGGAGGTTAACCTCACACAAACCTCAACAAAAACAAATTCAATAGATTTGGAGTCCAAAATCTATTCGGAATGAAAGAACACAAAGTTTCCACATGGGGTGGAGAAAGGGTTGCACAAGGGACAAAAAATAGGGTAAGAAGTGTGTTCATTTTGTCAGTTTTAGTTTCGCGGGTATCGCGGGCAGATTTGCGTCCGTCACTTCCGCCAATTGGTTAACGTAAGTGTTCCATTTCATACAGCGCTTATCTGCGACGGAGTACACTACAGATGTTAGTGCACTGCTTTAGAGTGCACTGTATTGCAGTGTACTTCGTAAAGTGTTCGGCAGTAGACACGTCCCTGGTCCTATTGGTTCTATTCCTCCCAAGCACATTGATGATAATATTCCACCCAGATGTCTTTTTTTTACCTTGATGATAAGTCCACTACACTGGTTTAAGCAAGAAGCATCGGCCGACTTGCTTGTCCATCTCTGATTGTAACCCTTTCAAATATAAAGTATTATATAAAGATGGGCAGATGGTGGCCATTTTGAATTTTTGGGATATCAGCATTTTTACCCTTCAGATTATTGACTTTTTGAATGTCAAAGAGGATACCTTTAGGGTTACAAAACAAGTAAAAAAAAAGCTTGTTGCAATTTATGTGAGGTCACGTCACATTAATTTCCCACACCAAATGTATAGCTGTCTTTGAAGGTCAGTTTGGGGTCACTAATTATAGATTTAACTTCAAAGCACCCACATCTTTTACAGCATGCAACTGTGAGCCATCAGCAGCACATGTGAGGTGGCAATAATGACACGTGTGAGTGTTGCGTACTTACGTGGACAGCTGGTTAAGGTGGCATGCTGTTGCCGTCTGGCTTCAGGCTGACCTATCCAGCTTGGTTCTGCGATGACAGCAGCTGCAGCTTCCACATCCGTCTGCAGGTTTGACCAGAAAACCTCATCTAGCTGTCGGACAACAAAAGAGAAAAGGAAAGATTATCAGGATGGAGGGAGGAGAGAGAGAAGAGAGGAGGGAGAGAAAAACAGAGATAGCTTCTACTTTCTGAATACTTGATAGATACATTTTGCTTGAGATGTGACAGCATGACAGACTCAAACACTCCATTTTCTATACTTTCTTGTCATCTTTCTTCCCATTCCTTCACTCCTCCACCCCACTCTCCTCCTATTTTAGAAACCCGCCTCTCATTTTCCACGCATTGTTTTTTCCTGTAGAATTGCTGTGCCTGATGCCATCTTGTGGCCCAAAATATTATCACTAAAGGTTGCTGGTATTATCACAGCAACATGAAGCAGATTTCAGAAGCTGTATTATCGTTGGGTGTTGCGTGTATTGCAGACTGAATGACAATTGTCACAATGGCAGGTTTGGGTTTGATTTATACCAGCGGAGACAGACTTCTGATGTCTCACTGTGGTCCTGGAGAATTACCACAGCAGAGGTTTTGGGTACTTTGCCAGGTGTTTACATTTCTGTCGGTCTGAAAACTAAGTTTTGGTAAAACAACTTTCCCAGAAACTTAAAAAAAAAAGCTTTTTATAGAATGTTTGTTATACAATGTTCTGAAAATGAAAGTCCTACCTAGAACGTATGAAAAACAACATATCTATCTATCTATCTATATATATATACATATATATAGATATATACAGATATATATATATATATATATATATATATATATACATATATATCTATATCTATATATTATATATATATATATATATGTATATATATATATATATATATATATATATATATATATATATATATATATATATATATATATATATATATATACATATTGTATATGTATATATTGTAAGAAAAACAACATTTAAAAAACGGAACAACATTAGGGAAATGTAAAAAGAGAACGTTTCAAGATTGTTAGGAATACAATGTTCTGAGAACATTCTAAAAATAACGTACCAAGTACAACGTTTCCTGTATTCTTTAATTGCTTGTGATCATGTCTTGCTGTCTCGACCACCACCAGTGATATGAGCACAGCCTTTATTTCACCTACCTTTGGTTTTATGCCGTTTGTGCAGGTTAAACGCCACAATGTGCAAGCAATATTCTGTAGCACTTAAAAGAAATGGAAAAGCTGAATTGTTTAGTTAAGCAAAAGAATAAAAGCTATAGCTCATAATTAAAGATTAGCTTAAAATATATCAATATATTGACATAATATCTGTGCAACATTGTTCCTTCATTATCCTTCACGTGGATGGTCAGGACGTGGGGTCCCTGGTTCTTGCATTGGGTCCCGTACATTTTCCCGTACATTTTCCTTACAATTGTTAGGAAAATGTACGGGACTTTTGTAATGTAGCTCTCAAAAGTACATTTTAGTCCTTTTTGTGTACTTCTATATGATATTTCAGAACTACTATTTCAGAAATGTGATATCATTTGTTTTGGTTTATTTCTCACTAATAGTTCTGCTTGACAGAAGCCAGACAGCAACAGGACTTAGCAAAGAGTCAACTGAGCATGAACCCATGTAATGTGAACACAGCGATGCACCCTTCACCTTGCCTGGGGTCAAAACATGTCGCCATAACCTCAAACATCATTCCACCTCTCTGTGCACAATTGCAATCAATCAGAGGTTCATTTTATCATAAGAATTAATCACATCAAGACGATTGGGGGCTTTCTGTTTCCGTCACAAACAGCATATATTGGCACTGAAAGTTCACCACCACTCACCAACACTCTGGCTCCTGTCATACAAAGTTATTTGGAAGTACATCGACGAGTCTTTTTGTAATTCTTGGAAATGGCAGCATTCGGATTTTGCTTCTTGTACTTCTCAGAATTTCATTTGTTAACCACAAACTCTGTGCCAAACCGGAAATGTATGAATAAGTGAGAAACGCTGTCTGTGTGTGGTTGAACAGGCGGGTAATAGGTTTTTTGTTAACTTTTGTTTCTTTTCCAGTAAAGTTTGATCGAATTACTTATTATTTCCATTACCAACATAGCCGTCATTAATTACCAGGTTACTAAAACATTTTAATAACCCAAATAAAAATCCAAAAGGGGAACAAGGTGACCTGAGTTATACAAAAGACTAAAGAAGAAAGTCTTTATATTTACTGAAATTAAAAAGCCAACAACACCTAATGTATTTTATAATCTATAGACACAGGGGTGACCTTTACAATTCAGCAAAGTAGGCTATAGTTTTGTGTTTGAATATAAAACATATAAATACTTTTTTCAATACCCTGGGACAACCAACAATATGCCCTCAGAGGGTCCGTTTCATCATGGTAAATGTGCCTAACATTTATCAAATGTAGTGGATTAGAAAAATAAAGTATATAACTTTGCTACATGTAACTCCCTTGTGCAGTAACCAGTAGTGTCAACTAGGAAGTACGATGTTTAAATCAGTGGTTCTCAAAATAAATAAATAAAATAAAATACACAACTTTAAATATATGCATTTTACTTTTAAGAGTGTCACACTGTGGAATTAATAAGTATATAAACTAAAGGATCTAAGTATTTTCTTTGCCTCTGCCTTTAACAACGTTCCAAAATCAAAGAAAGCACAAAAATAAAGCACAATAGAGTATGACTTTATGCTTGAGTTTGTCCGTAAATCTGCCCCTTTCATGGGCTGGGTGAGAAGTTAATTCTGATTGTCTGCAGGGTGTCCATTAAATTCTGATAACACATACTAAATAGTTCCAGTTGTTCTGTCTGAACTGTCTGTTCGCTGTTCTAAATGAATGCACTGGCTACATGAAATGAAGAAAAAAAACAATGAGTGACTTTATGTACAATACAATTTTAGTTCCTTGAGCCCTTGGGTTTCAGCCCAAATAAGTAAGGAGCTGCTATACATAGTCGGCTAAGCAAACTGTGACGGCGGACTGTCAGCTTCACAGAAATGATTAAAACACAACTCTGTTGCTGCATCCACTCCTCGTAGCAGAATCCTGGTCAGTTCCAAAGCAATCTGCTGCCACCTATTGACATCAGTGGGAACTGCACCAAAAACTAAACAAATGTTCCTCAGTAAAGTAATAGCTTGAATACCTCTCATTATCATTCCTTTAAGTAAATAAAACATGTATGTTTCAGACAAGTCTACAAAAACCACTATATCCCACAATGCATAGCGGTACACCCACACAATCAGATCAACAGTTTTTTGGAATTAAGAAACTCTATACTGCTGTGACGTATATATATATATATATATATATATATATATATATATATATATATATATATATATATATATATATATATATATATATATATCAACTCCACACCAACAACTCTATTATCGGCCGAGGGGTAGACAAGTGGGAGTATCTGCTTCACAGCCACTAAAAATTAATTTAAGCCACTTAAATTAATTTAAGTGGCTTAAATTAATTTAAGTGGCCACAACAGTGCAATGAAAAAGGATAATTAAATGTGATATCAGATCTCTGTCATCTAAAGCTCTATTAGTGAATTATTAAATACCAGACAATCACATTGATTTATTTTGTCATACTGAAACCTGGCTTAGTCATGAAGAATATGTCAGCCTAAATTAATCAACTCCTCCAAGTCATATATATACATTCCTTGAGACACTGGCCGAGGATCTTTAACTCAAGCCTATTAATACATCCTGAACCTAAATTAAACTGCAACTCATTTGAAGGCTTTGTTCTTAGTCTTTCACATCCATCCGTTGGCAATGATAGCCTTCGTGCTGCATTTATCTCATTGTTGGATTGGATTGGCTTCTGTCAGAGAGTACAGGAACCGACTCACCGCTTTAACCCTCAACCTTGTTCTTACATATGGGATTACATTGAACATTGAATAGTGTTTCCACAGAACCTTCTTTTATCAGACCATTGCCATATAACTTTGAGTTTATACTACCGGATTATATGACGTTAGACAAGAGTTTCTACACCAGATGTCTAAATGACAGTGCTGTTGCTAGATTTAAGGACGCGATTCCTTCTGTATTTGATTAATTGCCATGTCTCAATATAACAGAGGACTCCTGTGCTAACTTTAGTCCGTCTTAGATTCATCATCTTGTCGATGATGCTTCTGGCTCACTGAGAATGACTGTGGACTCGATAGCCCCTCTAAAAAAGAGGATAATTAAACAAAAGAGGCTCGTTCCGTGATATATCCCTCAGACCCGCATATTAAAGCAAACAACACGGAAGCTTGAAAGCGTATAGCATTCCAACAATTTAGAAAAATCTGGGTTGGTTTAGCAGGATAGTCTGAGAACATATAAAAAGGCCCTCCTGAATGCCAAATATTTTATAATTTAAGAGGAAAGCTTGGGGAGCCCACCCATATAAACTAACATGATACACAATGACTATTATCTATTTCTTCTCTGCAACTAGGCCTATATATTTTTAGTGTTTTCATTTTTTTTGGAAAACCAACAAACGTAATGTTGAGGAAAAAGGCACCTATTGGGTTCATGTGGGAAATGTTTTAGGATGCACTATAGTACGGCCCTCCTCCCTATCTGCACTGGACCTTGGGAGACCCCTTGTCCCTAATTCGAATGTCTCTACTGGGATTAATCCCTGAACCACAGGTGTGATAATCCCAAACACAAAGGCACCACAGAACACTGGGACTGACAGTGTTCAGCTACCAGTCTACTTTGATCAGGGGGCCAACAGCTGTGCTTCTGTTGGTCACAAGCAGAGGAGAGGACCCGCCTCCAGGAGAAAACAAAGAACATTTGTTTTACAAAGGCTGATGATGCTGTTTGGCAGACAGACTAGAAATGTGAAATGTGAGATATGTTATAGAAACCCCCTCACCACAGACATTTTCCTTTTTTCATGACACATGTCCACAATTATTCTCAAATTTGTGTTAGGAAGTAGTACTAGTGTTTCCGTTGATGACATTAATATATCTATTGATAAGAAAGCTAAAGATAGTTCTTTAACCTCTTGAAACACATTTCTTCATGTCTTCCCCAAGCTAACACACAATGTCAATGCTATACTTTAGAAATATGTGCTGGTCTGGACTCTTTTGCATAACAACATTTTGCAATTTCAAAAGACAACTCTTACAAAGAGGCAAAGCTGTAAAAAGGGTCTGACTGACAATAAAGCCAACCAAAAGAAATGTAATACAAATGAAAGAAGAAGGAAGTCATATCAGTACACACAGGGTAATCCTCTGGCAAAGATACTCCAGACTCTGCTGTAGAAGATAAAAAGTATTCTTCTTCCTCTCCAGACCGCAGAAAGGACACACCATTAAACACTTTTTAATTTTTCAAACACTGCTGTAAAGTTCCTTTCTGACAAATGAGTGATTAAAAAAACACTCTTTCTTCAACCAGAGACGTTGTCTTTGAAAACAGGGCACTCTTGGTTATTGCCATCAATCATCCTTATCAGAGAGACACAGCGATGTTCACATGCTAACATGACAACGCTAACACGCTTATGTTTAGTAGATATAATGGTCACCATGTTCACTATCTTATTTTACTTAACTTAAAGTAGGATCGTATCGATCAGATAGATTAGACATACTGGGAGATGGGCGTGGCATTAGTTTTGGGTCGGGTTGGGTTTGGTCAAACAAAGTAATCGACTGATTATGGCCCGAGAGAAAAGATTAACAAATCACCAAAGTTATTAACATGTATCCCGTTGGGAACATAAATATCCACCAAATTGTCAGTCCATCCAATAATTGTATTGACATTTTACTTTGAACCAAAACTGTCAACCTCACGGTGGCTCTAGAACTGATCACCAACGTCAGTATGACCATGCATGTCAGTGCAAACAGCACAAAGCTGTTACTATAAAGGTCTTCACATGTTCAAAAAGTTTGACCTGATTTGAAACACACCTGTGGGATACTCACCTAAACCTGAAAGTCATAAATACATTTTCAAACAAAAAGAGACCAAGTCCAAAAGTCCACGTCCAAGTCCACATGGGACCCTACTGGATACCAATCAGATTAGATGTTACATAAAGCTGCCCAACCCGGCCAAACACTCCAAGGTATTTTGGTGGATATTTCAGCCACTGTGAACCAAGTGTCCCAGAACAAGTACTAGGACCTGTGAATATCTCTGCTTTGAATTTCCAAGACTGACAGTTTCTGCAATGACACATAAAACCCACATGATGTTTTTCCTACCAATCAAATAATTAGCACTAGAACCTTGTTCGAGGTAATGCACCACATTTATCACATCCTTGTATAAAGAAAAAAAGAATGCACTAATTTATTGTGAACTTAATTGTAATAATCTCTGTTTATTTGGCTATCCAAAGACCTTGACTCACTTTGACTATTTTTTTTGCCATGAAGAAACATTCATATTTCAGCAAACAAACACATAGACAACCTTCTTGGGCAAGTGCACATACATTATGGTCTTTTCCACAGCAGACACTTTAACTTGTCATAGTAGGAAAGTACAGCTATAACTAATTACAACCAACAATGTTGTCCCTGTAAACCATGACAGTGTCATAGAGTCAGCAGGAACAAAGCCACGGCTACAGTCAAAAAGACAAAAATGTTGTGCTTTGAGAGGACTTTGTATACATCTGTGTGACTTCAGTGTTTCAAGATGGCCTCAATAAAGATCACCTCTCCCTTCAACCCCTGCACAGCAAAATAGAGCAGGGCTGTTGACACACACCTGAACTCATGTTGACTTTGCCACATGACGTCACATTTATAAAATACATGTTGTATCACCACAGCATCAACGTGGGAATGACTCGTTAAGGGTAAAATAAGTAATACTGACAGTGGAAAACAGAAAAGCAACAGTACTCAACTAAAATATAAATACTAAAAAAACAACATAGGATCAAAGAAGACTGTTCCTTTGGTGTATACATGGATGTGACTGGTCTGAAGAGGTGTCATACAAATACAGTCCATTCATCAATATGGACAAAGATTGTGTCCAGGGTTGCATCTGTTGTTCATAAAATAGCAACCACTCCTAACTTCTCCTTGAAGCACGTCTGGCCTCCCACTGACCATACATCTTATAAGATAGTGGTAACTGAGCATCCATCTTATAAGATGGATGCTCACCACGTGTCAGCTGCCAAGTCACCGAGTGTTGCTGGCCCAGCCAGACCTCCAACAGCAAGGCATTGCTGCTCTGTCATTGAGTCATCTTCCCGATTCAAAGTACAGCTGGCGAAGGCCAGGACCTGCTGTTTACTGTCCTGTTTCCTTTATTTCGCCATTTAACAGCCTTTTAAGCACTTGAACTAAAATAGGTTAGTCGGCACCGGGGGATCCCTGCTTTACAATAAGGGGAGGACATTCCAGGACATTCCAGGAATTACATGGAGATAAAAAAGAAAGTAATACTTATGGCCCGGCGTTAGAGGTAAGGTGGGAGGTTATCAGGGCCGGTGGACTCTTGAGGGTTTAGATCAGGAGTATATTTAGGCTATGATTTATAGTCCCAAATATGTTGAAGAAGCTTATAAATTGTATTAACGGCTGTAGTCAACAACTGAATGTTAAATCAAATAGAGAACGTGTGATTGAATAATATCTTAACAATATTTATCATCAGTTTTCAAATTAAACTAAAAATATACATTCTCAAATAAAACATAAATGATCTCCCATTTCAAGTAAAATAAGGGTTGCATTTAATACTTCATTTTAGAAAAAATGAGACGTCCTGCAGCTTTGTGATGTCGACATCAGAAACATTTGTGCAGGGACTTTATCTGTGGTTATTAAAGCCACTTGTTTTAGCTCTGTTTTAGTATCAATGTTGGACAGTGAACTATAATGTATTAGGATTCTGATCATATTGGGCTTTTAGGTTTATTTTCTGTTCCTTTATTTCGGATGAGTCGATCGGTTTGCTCATAAATTTAGTGCTTTGTCTCGTAGTGGAGCTTCAGAACCCCACTTTTAATAATCGTCACAGTCTCTAAACATACGAGAAGAATTCACATTTAACAGTGTGTGTAGGCTCTTGGTTCAAAGCTCTGGTTAAGCTGTCCACTTTTCTCTGGAGATCGCCAAGTGAAATAACTTCTCTCGCTCACGTAATTCTCCTGTTAGGTCTCTCCTGTGTGTGTAAATCTTGATGGATTTGCGAAACTAATCAGAATCCACATATGTGATTGGCTGAGTAGAATCACATGAGATGATATGCCATGCCCGGTACCTACCTGGTCCGTGTGTTTCCTGGACTGCTTAATGAGTGTCAGAACGGCTGGATAATCTGCGCCAGCTAAAAAAGAAGATGGAATTAAAATGTAATTTAAATTAAATCATTCTTAATAATTCATGGGCTGTAGGTCCAGGGTCCAGATACAACGCCTCCTGGGTCCAGACCAGCAGATAATGTGCCAAACAAAGATGTTTAAATCGAAAACAGAATACATCTCAGATTTTTTTGACACATGGAGTCAGCAACAATATTAGGATGCAGCTCTGAACAGCAACAGTTGGCAGAAAGATATTTTATGGTTTGATAACATCTCCTAGGGCCATTTAGACTGTCTGTAGTGATAAAATATAAATGCTTTTGGCTCTTTTAATGGAAGCAGTGCTGCATTACGCAGCTGACAGAAATGTAGCCAGTACGCCTCAGAGCCAGACGTCCCTGTGTTGAAAGCTGGTTTCTTTGTGTAAGAGGCCTGTCTGCTCAAAAGTCCACCAGGGGCTGCATGGCCCATCATCCTGAACCGGCCAATAGAAGCATGTTCATAAAATAAGCAAGGTCACAAAACTACGATCCCATTTCAAATGAAATACATTTTAAAGGCAGGCTTGCTCAATAAAGTGCTTTAGATTTTCAATAAAGTGCTTAAGATTTTATTTACCTTAATGGCACCTACCACATAGTGATGTTTGCTGAAAACCTTTAAACAGGCAAGCGATCGAAAGACATGACTGGAATGTCCTAAAACCCCTCAACGACTGGCATTGTGATGGTGGCATGCACGACTTCTGTCCTCCGGGCTAATAATCCCCATATGGGGGTCACAAGATCTGAGGGGTCACAGGATGTTAAGTTAGAGATCTAGAACTGAATACTAAATAGTTCACCTCGGCAAAAGCCCTCTTTGCTGTCATGCGTCAATTTCTTGCTGTCATATTATTTTTATAATTTTATCTATATATTAAAATAGATTGAAAAAAATAAAATAACCGTTGCCATGGATTCGCAAGTTAAGCTTTCTACAAACACATCTATCTATCTATCTATCTATCTATCTATCTATCTATCTATCTATCTATCTATCTATCTATCTATCTATGTCTTTTAAAGGGTCACAGAAAAGAGAAGGTATTAAAGTTTGGTCTAACAGTTACTCTTCCTTTTCAAGCTCAACCAAAATTCAATATTTGACATGATAAAGCCTGATGTACATTGTCCAGAATAGTAATTTAAGCTAAAAAGGTAACATTTCATCAGGAGAAATGGAGCCAACATTAATTTGTCCACTGGAGGGCAGCCTTTACTAGATAATTGCCAAACACACACACACACACACACACACTCACCACCTATTCTTATCATGTATTATGTCTGCCCTGTGTGTGTGTGTGTGTGTGTGTGTGTGTGTGTGTGTGTGTGTGTGTGTGTGTGTGTGTGTGTGTGTGTGTGTGGTAGTGGGGGTTGTGCAAATGTGGCCAACTGATGAGAAGTCCTGTGCTCGTACTTTCCCACTCTGCATGGAGCAGCTCTAAAGTCCTGTTATGAACTGCTCAATTCTCCCATGTGCCAGTGAACGTTGTTTTTATGAGACTTCTGCTTAGATAAGGCTGCTGTACAGAAAACGCCCTGTGGTGACCAGAAGCTCAGTATTAGGAGTCCGGCTCAGAGATGAGATTTCACACACAAACCCACACACTGGTGACTTTGTGGTAATATAGCCTCCCAGCTGTCCTGTCAAGTTAAGTTTCACACTGCCAGGGTCACCCTTTATGCCACAGTCTAAGCCTCTCTCTTTGGTTCATAGTCACACTAACACACACCACAATCAGATTAAATGTAACATGTTTGTGTTCCACATCAGAGCACAGCCAGCTGTGTGTCCGGCGCCGTCTGTGAAACAGCAATCCCATAGCACACAGGATGCAAAGACGCACTGCAATACACACATACAAACACAGAAAGACTTTATTTATTGGAGCTGGTCCTACTCTCTTACAAACATTTCTAGAAAGAAAGAGATAAAACATCTGTTTTTGAACCTTAGTGTTCACCATGGTTTCACTTGACTTTGGACAGGTGAGTCTTAGAAACTTCCCCAAGATGTATCTAAAGTTAATATATATTGAAAAAAATATATATCTTGAAATAAGGAGTGTCACTTTAATAGTTACATTTTGATATAATGTTGATAACACACATAAAATAACATAATGTGTGTAAATGACCCAGCACATCTGAAACCATTGTATGCATAAAGTCATGGTTAAGGAATCTTTCCACACACATAATACATAAGTTAAAGATAAATTTTACTCATAAAATTACTACTATTATTGTTATTTAATAGAAAGTGTGATAATATCGTTATTTAGAATTATTTTGGCCATGGCAAACTGATCGTGACAGCTCTAAATAATTTATTCATTTAGGCCAAAAGTCTCTCTGGAGGAGTTTTCCTTATAGTTCCTTGTTTATTACACATTGGCCTTATTTTCATGTGTTAGTTAGTTCTGCTTATATTTCTCCTCTGTTTGACTTCTGTTTAGTCAACTGCTTCTCAGGTCTCAAAGTATCGTGTCAAGATAAGCAAGGGGAATGAAGTACACACATAAGACCCAGGTTGTAATAAAGCAGAATGATTCTTTAAGTGTAACTTTACCCCCAGGTCGGAGCCTTAGTCCATGCACTGCATAATTTTGAAAAATGTAAAATAAAAAATGAGCAAAGGGCTGAGAAATTTAAAAAAAATGCCCACTTCCGTTTGAAAAAACACCTTGACGCAGTGTTGACATTCATGACAGCTACAGAAGCCTTTAAAATAGCAATATAGCATGTGGCACTGAATGATGGATTCAGTGTGTATGTGCCAGCCTCAAGGATTGACCATCACTGTAGCAACTCAAATCAGCCCAGCCGAGCACCTCTGTCTCCGCAGCGGCCGTCTTCTCTCCTCCCGGCTGTCGTCTCTGAGCCGCGGGTAGCACAGACACCAGGGACCTAAGCTACTCACTCTCTTAAATGATTAAAAAGGACTTTACCACTTCGATGCAATATATCCCAGGACAATGGGGTTACCCCATAAACAAACCCCAGCAACAATCCCAGTAGACAGTACCAGCCAGCCTCTCTGCCCTGTGATCTGGCCAGTGACCTTTTTATGAATAGGGGAAGATATTGACTGACACTGTTGGCTGAATAGGAAGCCTGGTTAGCTCCCAGTAGAGCATTCTAGTAAGCTGATACCCCTGTGTCTCCTCACTGCTCGAGTAAACACCGCCAGAATCTCAGTATGAAACTGCGACAGTGACTAAGAGGTCATTCTCCACCAAAGGCCGAACCTCCCTCCCCCTTTCTATCCCATCTCCACAGTCCTATGTCACAAGGCCAAATCGATGCATCTGACCTCCCTTTCTTTTGTGGATGAACTTTCACCCCCGGTCTAACAAAGCGAGAAAGAATGAAAAAAAAAAAAACGTCTTCTTCACGTTTTTAGTCTCAGTGCCGTACAAACAAAGCTGTCTTCCAATTCCAACGCCCACTTGAGGGTTTGTGTGCGGGGCTGTGTGCCGAGGTTAAGATAGGGAGATGGATGGCGTCTTGGAGCAGGACGTCCCATAATAAAAGAGCCGAGGCGAAGAGAACGGGAAGTGCTTGTTTCTACATGGAACTGTGAGAACTGAAAGTGTGTCAGCCCTCTCACCCTCATGTTGGGCAACGATTGGCTGCTTTATTAAGAGAAGGCTATGCAGATGAATTAGACATGTTTGAGCAGAAGAAAAAAACATTTCCAAAGATGTAAGTAATCATCCCTTTTGTGATCGAGTAAAGAGAAGACTTGACGTCGCCAAAAAAAGAAATCACATGCAAATCTGCGTTTCTGTATTGACAGTGTTCCATGTGAAGAGTAAGGGAAATGGTTTGATGTGCGTGGTTGCTTTACTGTTCTTGAGAGCTTCTTTAAAACTCAACTGAAACAATTCTGCTACACTAATCTGCTCAGTAAAGTAAATGGCCATTGGAGAAAAAAATCATAACCCAAAAGGGTCATCGACATTATAGTTGGTGCAAATTAAATATGTAAGTGTAATAACCTTAAAAATATTCAAAGTACTACATTTAAACTGATATATTTTATGACATTATTAGATTGTTTATACAGATGCCTCACTCTGTTCTAGCTAAGATAGTTTTTCATTTACACTTTATATACCTGTGCCATTTCAAAACAATTGTTCTGTTATAAATACAAATACAATGACAGCGAAATGAATCGTTTACAGTTTACAGTCACTGTGTTTCGTAAGTACAGTTGTGCATCCACACCGTTATGCCAGTAGAGTAAAATAAGCTGCATTGTTTGACCCGCTGTCCATGTTGTTGGAAAAAAATATCATGAAATGTCACGTCATTTCAATTGGGAGATTTTTGAAAGAAACAACTAGCAGCCAAAACCCCACAAACATTACTTGATGTCCGAGTGAGCTGCAGCAGAAGCTGACTGTTCCCAGCAGTAGACTAACACACCGGTGTGTGAAGGGGCCAGCACGGTTTAAAGAGCTGCAGGTGGGCATAAACACACTGACGCTGGACATTTAAAGTAACTGCACACTACACATGTTTTTTAGAATGTGAACCTATGACTCATGAAACATATCTATAATAGTGTTGATATTGACATTCCCTACCATAACAAAATCAGCATTTTTTTAAAATTTTTATTGCGTGTTCGGACTAATCTACATTATTAAATACATGAATATGAACTGCCTCTTCTTATACCCCCTTCCTCGCCTCTTCCCACAGCATCCAGTGTTTGAAGCTTTTCCGTACCAGCGTGTAACATTATAATCACTGCATAAGCCTCGTCTCTCTTTGCTGTGTACCAAAAGCTTTCACCACTTAACACAATCTGGTGGATCAGTTTAATTAAGAGGCGATAGCAGTGGGAGTGTGTAGATGCAACATAATGTTTTTAAAGTCACTTTTTAATGCGGGGCTACTTGTGGTTGCCAGAGCCTTCAGTTTAGCTCTCTTCTATTGAACCAGCTTCCACAGTGTGTTGGGTTGCCACAGAGCCTACTTTCTGCAATAATCACACATTTTGAATTAAAACGGGAGTGTTCTCTTCTTTTCAATGCGCTGGTCAACTAAATAAAAGTACACTTATTTGTATAGCCACCACTGCTAGCAGCAACTATTGTCTGTGTGTGTGGGAACAGTTGATACTTTAATGGTGTAACCATGAGAAAGCAGCCATCAGTTGCGTGTTCCTATGAATCACTTCCTGTTGGAAAGGAGCAGGGAGAGACATCATTTCCATCTAACCCTGTAGAGAAGGAAGAGGATACTTGTAACAGTAGGAAACTGGGAATAGCATTACTTGAATAATATTGTATTTTTAGCTTCTACAAATATAGAAGGAAAAAGGCCGGTAAGGATTTGAATCTTATACTGTATACACCTCTTTATCTATCATATATCTCGAAATCTCAATTCAAAATTGTATTGATGTAATTCAGACATCTTGCTGAGAGATAGAATATTGTAACCATGTATATGTGTGTGTCTTTACATCCGAGAGCTGGTTAGCTTAGCTTAGCATTAGGACTGGAAACAGGTCTGAGGGTAGAACATGTGCCTGCCCCTGTAACTCATTCTGTGTCATTATATTTTTGAAATCAATTATGTTATTGAGATGGTGGATTTTGGTTCTTTTAAACAGATCCAGGCCGGCTGTTCAGTGATGTAGCTTCGTATTTACAGACAGACCTGAACTGATCAATCACTCTACCAAGGACAAACAAACCCAAATATAAGCTAAACCTTTATTGGGCTGAAAAACAGACAGCTAGCGCTTTTATTCATCACATTTCCCCAATGTTGCTCTGAAATTATGTCATGAAGGTCAAAAGGTCAAGGTTGGGAGGTCAGAGCAGGGCAGCTGGTTGCCCAGGCTCTGTGTTTCTAACGGGAGGACTGTGAGCACATCTGTCCAAACAGTTTAGCCTTATTTAGTGTTTGCAGCTGAGCTCGAGTCCACGAATAACAAAAACACTACATCACAGTTTACTGGCTCCTGCAGAGCTGACTGAGCATCTGCAGCTCTACATGTGAACACAAATGTGTTCTTTCTCTAGAATGTAGTAAATGTAGTAAATGTTTGTGAGTGGGTGATTGCGTATAAATGTTTTTAAAATGCACGTTCTTACGATCACATTTTGGAGGGTCTTTATGTGTGTGTATCGGTCTGTGTTTACAGTCATGATGTCATCAGGTGGACGAAAGTAACCAGCTGGGTGGACGATAAGAGAGAAACCAGGTGAATCTCACAATACCAGGTGACACACACACACACACACACACACACACACACACACACACACACACACACACACACACACACACACACACACACACACACAGGGAAGTAAAGGGTTTTGTCTGTGTGTGAGTGAACAGACTTTACAGCCTGTAGAGCTCCCCAGGCTCAGTCATAAACCAGTAACAGTAGTGGACTTTTATGGGCCTGTCTTCCTCACTAAAACTGTAATGGACAATTTTAGCTTACACAAACCTTTCATACAAACAAGTGCTGCTACAATCAGGCTGGATGTGTTTTATTAAACCGCTCCATCAGGTTAAAAATGAATATGTACAAAATGAGGTTGATTTTGACAGTCCAGTTTACGTTACCATTAATAAAAAGTCAACTGTGGAGGTGATGAAGTCAAAAAAAGGCACATCTGCTCTTCATTTACACACATTTATTTCATTAACTAGCCTTTAAAAAAGTTAAGGAATGTAGATATTTTTCTATTTGTTATTGTTAATAAATCCAAGACCAAACCCAGTACTTTCTCACTTCCCTACTGTGTCTGTGGTACTCAGCCCCAAGCTCATTGGTGTGGACTGCAGTTAAAACTGTGTGTGTGTGTGTGTGTGTGTGTGTGTGTGTGTGAGTGTGTGTGTGTGTGTGTGTGTGTGTGTGTGTGTGTGTGTGTGTGTGTGTGTGTGTGTGTGTGTGCGTGTGGATATCCAAGTAGCCTTTGAATTCTTTCAGCCGTGGCTCAGGAGACAGTGTGAGTAGGTCGTCTACTAATCGGAAGATTTGCGGTGCTCTGCATGTCAAAATGTCCTTGGGCTAGATATTGAACCCCACATTGCTGTGCCATCAGAGTGTGTGTGCATGATGAATCAGATTAGATCCTGATGGGCAGGTAGCACCATGCTTGCATCAGAGTATGAATGTGTGTGTGAATGGGTAAATCTTGAGATATAATGTTCATGAAAAGAGCTCTGTGAATACAAGTCCGTTTAGATCTGTTGGATGCGGCAGCATAGTTATGACGATATGACGAACAACAAAGTTTGCATCGGGAGGAGGTCGTGTGGAGACTGCTGTTCATGTTCAACTTAGTTATTTAACTCAGACCCACATCTTTTCTTAAAACTTAAGCAAGTATTTATGTTTCAACACATAGGTGGATTGAAACAAAGAGATCAATAAAGCCGTTCTTGAGCACTTCTTTTGTTGAGGACTTAGGAAGTAGTAAATAGCCGACATGGGAGTTGTGTCTGGTGAACATGTGTATCTGTGTGCATGAGTGCACTGACCATGACATTTTTGCTTTCTATATCTTCATCTCCTGCTTTCTCCCTCCAACTCTCCCTCATATCTTTTGATTAATGAGCTGGTTTCACAATTCGTATAAAACATGAATCAAGGAGCCACAAATGCAATAGTCTCCATGGGAAAAGAAGAGTATACTGAGGAAGATTCAGCTGGGAAACAGATGGGCTGGTTCTATTCCCTTCCTCAGGCCACTGAGGTGGATCAGCCTGGCAACAGTAACGTCTGAAGTAATAGTACCAGTCTTCACTTTCTCTTCCAGGACAACAGGTTGAAGAGAATTGTAGGAGGCAGAATGTGCATGTTTTTTAAGCGGATCGAATATATAAAATCCAAATTTGTGTCCTTTCTTTCCTGGAAAGCACAAACCACTAATGTAAGATTGTGGGTCCATTGTTAACACTTTGGCTCCTGTCATTGATAAAGATGAAAGTCGCAGATTCACAATAGCAGTTCAACCTCAGAGACTCTGTCTACAATGCTCTGTTAGCCCCAGACACATACAAGACAGTGACTGCATTCTAAAGGGCAGCACGTGATCATTGATCAGTCAAATATTTATTTAGCTTTTCAGTAAATGAGTGAGTGAGTTGCGATATCTACCACTTTCTTTGAAGAGAGATTAGAAAAACCACTCAGAAAAGGACAAAGGCTTTTGAAACAGATTTTTAATATATGGGTTTGCCTTTTATTAGAAATAACTTTATATATAAACTTTATTTTATGTCATACAAGATGTAAGGTGTGGGTAAATGTGAACTTATGTTTTTTACATTTTGGTAATTAAGGGAATTCCACATTAGAGAATATTAGATTTTCAGCCGATATATTTTTCTTATTTTGAAATTCACTACTTTTTTCCCCAGTTCTATAGTTCAGCTGCCATTGCCTTTTTGCAATTGAAGTCAAGCTGGCGTTATGTCATGGATTTGCCAATCTAATGGTCTTAACTAAGCAATCTTAAAGTGAATAGAGTGAGGGTGGGATCAACATTTTTTGTTACTTGCAATGGGCGATGGGGTTCCACCTGAATATACTATGTTCTTTTCATGAGACCAATGAATATACTATAAACATATAATTGCATAAAATCATTTTGAAGCCGTGTTTACAGAAAGAATATGATCATTATGATACAACATCGTCAGAATAATCTCTATCTTCAACCTCCCAACATGATGGCAGCCTTCTGCACCCCAAACCAACACGGCTTCAAAGCTCCATTCATCCATTCATTATCGGAACCGCTTATCCTGTTTCGGGGCACTGGAGCTGATGCCAGCTGTCATTGGGTGAAGGCGGGGTTCACCCTGGACAAGTCGCCAGTCCGTTACAGGGCAGACAGAATACTATTGGTTTGGTTTGGTTACTTTATTGGCACCCGAGGGTACACTTGGTTTGCAGGAATACAACAAGGCATCCATCTTGACATACATTAACACAGACAACAAGACAAACATGATAAAAGTACTCAGAGCTCCAGGTCAGTGCTGTTATAATTACAATTTCTTAACCTGTGTGATGGCTGCTGGAACAAAGCTGGTTTTATATCGCTCACATTCACACCTCTGGGCAATTTAGAGTCCAATTAACCTGAGCTGCATGTCTTTGGACTGTGGGAGGAAGAACCCGGAGGGAATCAACACTGACACGGGGAGATCAAACTCCACACAGAAGATATCTGAACCCCTCCGAGACGGGATCCGAACCCCTCTTGCTGTGAGGCGTCAGTGCTAGCCACCACACCACTGTGCAGCTTTCAGCCCTGAAAATGACTTCAAAGCTATTTTATGAAATAATATTTGTATTGCATATTCATTGGTCTCATAAAAAGAACATTCAATTCCATTCAGTTTATCCTTTTACAGGGGAAAAAAGGGGAAAAAACCAGAAGGTTAACTAACAACATAGTGTGTTCAGGTGGAACCCCATTGCCCATTTCAAGTAACAACAAAAATCCCCAGACCATCAGTCCCCATAACAGCTTCTCTGCAGCGGTGCGACTCAGTAATGTAGAGCGGGTTGTCCTTATATCACAAGGTTGGCTGTCCGATCCCTAGAGCAACCTGTCTGCACGTCAAAGTGTCCATGAGCAAGACACTGTTCCGGTTAGTCAGGCCAGCACTGTGCACCGCTGCCGTTGGTGTGTGGGAGGCTATTTGTGAAGTGCTGAGTCGGTAGAAAGGCATTGCACAAACACATACATTTAACACTGAAAGCTCAGAAGAAAACTTTTTTTTTAAAGCATGTGAGATGTAACATGAAATTGAAATTGGTCTGTGTGTGAACCAGATCGGATGGCTTATTCACGTATTAACAACAAACCCGACAGTGAGAATGTGGAACCAGTGTGGGTATAGTGTGCGTTTATCTACCTCTCAGACATGTGTATGTTTGTGTGACTATACGTCTAAGGAATGTTAATGCATGGTGGATGGACAGCAATCAAGTCAGACAGCTGAACAATGGAAAATGGATGAAGTGGGAGGATAAAGGAAATAGCAGGCCGTAATAATAAAGCTGAACATGTCGAGCCTATGAAGTCTGTGACTGATATACTCAGAGAGAGTTTAATTGTTCCTAATCAAAAGAAATAATTGTATTTTGCAAAATTGCATTTCGCTTCAATTTTGAAAGACTTTTCAAAGGCTGCACTTTATTCTCTTAATCTGAATGCTGGAGAATGGAAAGTAATTTACAAGCCTAACGTTTGTCTTTTAACTGCAGCTAAACAGTGTGTAAATACAGTATTTTGTAAAAAAAAATACATTTGAGTTTTGTTGCCCCTAAGGTAGTGTTATTTTGGTAGGATGGCCTCTGAACCAAGCAAATGACATTAGCAATGTTTTGCACTTGGTGGCTTACATTACAGTAGTCCTGGAAATGGAGGCGTGAGTGAAGGTGTATTCAGTTGGTTGCAATTTGCAACCACACCGGTGCATTCCACAAAATCCCTTTTCCTTTAATATTTGATGAAACATTGCATCTTAATGACATGGCTAGTTAGTAGTAATCAGCATATTGAGGAGAGATGGACTGCACTCCATCCCGTCAGCTCTGCTCCTCTGATCCCCCGTAGGACCAAGCATCGAACATGCGGTGACAGAGCCTTCTCTGTAGCCTTGTAGCTCCCTCTGGAACTCACTCCCCAAAATCATCCATGACTGCTGTGACCTCCCCACATTCAAATCCCAAATAAAAACACACCTCTTTAGAATTGCTTTTAATGTATGACGGTGTGCTCTCTTACTGCTTTTATTTATTTTTATTTGTTTTATTTTATTTGTTTTATGGTTTATCTTTTATGATATTTTAACTGTTATGTAAAGTGACTTTGAGTACTTAGAAAAGCACTATATAAATAAAATGCATTATTATTGTTAGAATGTTGCCTGGCCTGAAAAGTTCCAAGACCATCAAATATATGCTATATTCTATAATAGCATGACATTACTATTACTTCAAGAGTTTACTTTTTGCTATTAAAACTGGCATTGTGAAAATATAGGCCTTCGTCACCACATATTACGTCAAACATTGACATATTTTGCCCAAACTGCACCTCCTTGTCACCAAATCCACTTAAAGTGAGCAGCAGAGGCCATTATTACCCCTTAACTTCCAATACAGTCCGGCTTTGTAATGAAGGGAAAACAGTTGTAAAGAGTAAAACGCCTCCTATTATTATCACTCCTCCCTTCATTTTTCGCCGCAGGAGCGACTGAGCTTAACAAAGAGTCCCAGGAATGTCTCGTCACATGTCTTGGCCTCAGGAATGCAGAAGAAGAGGTGGCGGGAGTATTCATTAAAAAGAGAGAAACAAGGAGAAGTCCTGCGTGTTGTCCCCCTCCTCGGTGGGACGATCATCTCCAGTTGTCCTGGGACAAAGAACAAAAAGGCAGAGGTGGAGAGAGAGCATGTCGTTTCAAGGCCCCGTGCATCATGCCGCTAATTGCAAGAATGAGAGGAATGGAATAATGGATTCTTGTTGGTCAGTCTACTTGTCTGTGTTATGGGGCAATAACACATACAAGTTGCATAAAAGCCAGAAACAGTTGATTAAACTTCACTTCAAAGTGAAGGACGCATGTGCAAGAGTTTTTGGCAGGTAATTCTCCGAACTTGATAATGTGGTAGCAAACAGGCAGTGGGGAACGTTTATTATTGTTAGCATAAGAAGTGATAGCATAGAGAACTTTATTGTCCACCATGCAGAGTTGTAGGCATGTTCTTGACTCCTGTGAGACCTGACTTCCTTAATAATTTAGAAGCCTTGTGTTTGGCATTTAGACCGTTGCCATCTTGGTTTACTGGAACCAGACGTGGCCATATTTGGATGAATGGGTGGAGCTGTAGAGGAAAGAGGCCTGACAGAGCAACGTAGCAAGGGCAGCTATCACTAGTGCTAGCTAGCTTGGTTCGAAAGGTGTATCTGTAATTCACATTAAGTGCAATTATAATTGGGATGCTAAATAAACAACACAATAGACAATTTAACTGCCTATTGTTCTGGTAAACCTTTGTTGTGGAAGAAATGTTGAAGAGTCTGTTTCGTGCTCAGCCACAAAAGGAAAGTAGCGCCACATAGTTCCCCTTGTTTGTAGACTCTTTACGTCCGTTGTGTCCCCTGAATGAGAGCTCCTTATTACCCAAAAAGATGAAACAATCTATCAGTCGTTTCAGTATTTCCCTGTTCTTCTTAACTTTTTTTGTTGTGGAGCTCCGTTTCCCTGCAAACTTGTTTGTTGATCTGAAAATCCACTCGGGTCTCTCCAAACGTTTAAGAGCGCGGTGGCTTGCAAATGTCTTTCTTTGGTGTCGTGTTGCAGCCACGCCCACTGAACAGTCCCAGCGCATGTTAATGCTGACGTACTACCAGCCCACCTCGAAGGCCCTGGCACGTCAAAGAATACACCCAGCATGTCAAAGTAAAGATCAGATGACAATCAAGATAACGTCCCCGTACCTTAATCTGCGTAGGCCACCTCAAAGGCCTCACTCAGCCCGCCCTTCTTCCATAGAGACATAGAGGTGAAATCTGGTTGACTCTCTTTAAAACAAACTGCACTGAGCAGCGCTGCAGGCTGAAGGCAAAGCAACAGAGCAAGACAGGAGCTGCGCAATGAGAAAATAAGCTAACAGGGAAAAATATTTATAATACATGTAGACTATGTGTGAAAATAATAATAATTATAAAATAGCTATAACTTTGTGATTCTGTTTAGGCCAGCAGAGAAAGGCTGAGCAGGCCCTGATGGCTCACCACTAACAAAGCTGTAGTGGCATGCTGCCACTGAAAGCAGCCAAGTCCTTATGCATAACTTTAAGCCTTAATATGATTTAAATAGTTGAGTAACATGGGGATTGACCCGTTTATTCAAGGACCTGCAATTTTCTGTTTAGCGGCAGCTTGTTACATCGCTTACGCCTAACATCTGTGCAGTTGCTACCCTGGCTGTTTAAGGTGTATGAACACAAAAACACGGTGGAAGTGTGCATCGCTTTCTGTATGATTTAAATGCCAAACTTACATTTCCACTCAGTCAGATGATATCGATTCAATCAGGAGAGACAGTGAGTGATTAGTAGTCAACGTTTATTACGTCAGATGATGCGTTCATGGGTCACATAGAATTATTTTTTTTTATTTTAGGAGATTTGAGATGGTGCTGTGTTGCCCTGAGCGGCAGCAATCTCTAGATTCCTCCATGAAGTCCAGACTCTGGTGGTGGTGGCTGGAGGTTCTGCTGGAGTTGCTGGAGATGCAGATAGGGTGCTGAATCTGAGAAGGCATAGGGGCGGCCAGCTGTTAAACAGCTGATACATCCATGACTCCTCTGACTCGAAATGTGTGCTGCTGCTGAGGGAGCAGTACGAGTGAGAGGCCTACGAGCCTAGCATGAGGGGGTTGTCTTCCTGTTTGATTTGGTTTAGGATGCTTTCATCAAATAGATACTGCTCTTCTAACAGAGTAAACAATTTTCACACAGAAGAACAAATAGCAATTTTAATGCAAATCAAAATGACACTACAGTACTCATCTGCACACCCAGTAGAATAATAACACTTTTGGGTAACAAGAAATACTTTCTTTGATAATAATGTGGAATGCTGCCAGCTCCCTGCACATTTCTGTTCTTATCACGTATCTTCTGTTCACCATCACCCTCTTTCATCTTTGCAGCCCCTCCCTCATCCTCCTATTTCTTGTAATAACTCCACTACATCTGTCTCTCCTCTTTACCCACAACTTATAGTCCTACTGATTTCTTCACTTGTTCCAACATACTGCTAGTCCAGGTCTCTCTTCCTCTCATCTGTAATATTTCTCACCAGCAGCCTTTTGATCAAAGACGTAAAGCCCCCTCGCACACTTTGGTCATTTCCTGTCTCCAAATGCAGATGAAAAATGTTTGGATCAACAGGAGGTTCGCTTCGGAGATGTCAACACTCTGCCTTCAATGCTCGATGAAAAGCCACGCGGATTAGGAAGGTACGCGTTACAACCGAGACAGACATGCAGATATCTTATTTTATTTAGAGGCCTAATGACCAATGGAATCCATGAGGGGAGTTAGCTTTACAGAGAAGTGACAGGTAGAATCTGGTTTGATCAGGTGTACATGTGGATTCTGTTACAAGAAATCAGTTTTACCTTCAAATGGTGCAAACTCTGCCGGATACAGAGAAGATGATACTTTACTGTTTACAGAAACTTTACTGTCGCTCCTTCCAAGAAACACTTTGCATAACAAAAGCTAGGAGGCAGTGCTGTTTTAAACAGATTGAGTGTGTGTGTTTGTGTGTGTGTGTGTGTGTGTGTGTGTGTGTGTGTGTGTGTGTGTGTGTGCGTGTGTGTGTGTGTGTAGATTTCTTAGGTCAAAGAGAACACCTTTCATCTGACCACCACTCCCTTTCCTCTCCTCGCCTTCAGGGACAGATTAACCTATTACACACACACACACACACACACACACACACACACACACACACACACACACACACACACACACACACACACACACACACACACACACACACACACACACTCACACTACCTATCAATGGAAAGTAACATATTCTAGCGAAGATGTGTGTGTTTGTGTGTGTGTGTGTGTGTGTGTGTTTGTGTTTGTGGGTGTGTTTAGGACGTGTGAGGCTGTGAGAGTGTGACAGTGTTGACTGAGCCGGCAGGAACAAAACAGAGGAGGTGAACTGCCTGAGTGTGTTGTAAAAGTTATCTGTGTGTGCGTGTGTGTACATGTGTAGGAGGCCAGAGGTCGTGACAGCAGCCCCCAGGTTCAGAGGTACAGCTGAGGTCCTGAGAGAATCCACCGAGCTGCTCGTATCTCTGCCTGATAAGACAGCACAGATACACCGGATGTGTGTGTGTGTGTGTGTGTGTGTGTGTGTGTGTGTGTGTGTGTGTGTGACTGCTTAGCTTTTCAATTCAATTCAACTAATTCGAAACACAAATTTGCCTCATAAGCGTTTTACAATATGTCCAGCATGCATCCTCTGTCCTCTGAAAAACTCTGCGACTGACCTCATCCGGCTGACGGTTCTCTCTCATCGTTTCTCACATGTGTGTTTATCTCACTCGAGTTAAGGCCGATGCTTAACATATATTTTATTGGCTGAGTAGCATCACATGAGATGATTTACAACACATGTAATTGGTCGGTGTGTTTCCTGAACCGCTGAATGAGAAAAGCTGCACCGGTTGAAATAGAAGTAATTCAGTTCCTGTCTTCAGTGTGTCGACTCATCTGTGTCACTTTAGTTTTATTACTGAACAATTCAATTATATACTTGTACTTTCTGGCTTGACTTTTTTTTTTTCCCATTCAAATTCCATCCTATCTTTGGGACTTGTTCCATTGACACCACGCCAGCGCTGTCAACTGGGGATTGTTCAGTTACCCAAGAAGTTTATGTTAGCCCACAAAACCCATGCACAAACAATGTCAAGTTCTTTTGTGACCTTATCAACAAAGACAAATACGCATCAACATTAGAGGCACAATGCCAGAAGTGGAAAGGACCGTTTTACTCCATGCCATGTTGGAAAATTTGAAGTTTAAAAAAAGCTGGCACTGAAAGTGACATTTTCTTTTTCAGGCAATTGAAATAATAACTCTACATATTAATTAAACCACTGGTGCACTCGCCCAAACAGCTTACAGCATTCACTGTCACATATTTCTTCTTTTTTTTCTTCTTTTTTGAATCACTTATTACTTTCCTGGCCTCCCGTTTAAGTCCTATGCATCTTCTCCCAGTGGCATCCCCATCTCTCCACCCCCGCACAGCAAACCTGACACACAAGTGCAGCAACAAAATGTTTTTAATAATTGAAAGTAATGACATTTTCCTTGTCTTCCCCTTTTCTTATGTAATCCTAAAACAAAGAAAGGTGTGGAGGTTTGGCTTGAGAGACTGCCCTTGTGTTATCACAGCAACACACGAAAAGGCTGAAGAGCTGAGGTTTGTATAGGAGGGGTCGCAGACCTCTCCTCTCATCTTCAGAAATCTCCTCTTATCACCCCTCACCCCCTGCGTCTCGACCCTCCAAGGCCTAAAGCGGTCATGTGGGATGCACAGCAGTGAGGCTTACGGAAGGAATTCATGTTCATTCTAGAAAAAAACATCATGTCAGCACGTATACACATGGACAGATACAAACACCCAAACGTGGATGTAGAACTATCTAAGAGAGATGATGTCTGTTGAGTGAGCAAAATACAGGATAAAGGGTAGACAAATAGGAAAAGGGAATTAAAGAGTGGATAGAACGTGTGGCTGAGGATGATGATTTACACATAGAATATATGTATTGCAAGCATATTATCAACATGTTGTCAATTAACAGGATCTTACAAAAATGTTACAATGAACTGCAGTAAATAGTTTACTTATTCACTATAACTATATGATTCAATATAGTGAAGCAACATGATGAGGTGTTTCAGTTCAAATAGAGTATTGCATTAACAACTGCATATTCAATTACATTTACACGTGAGTAAAACAGTACATTTATGTTGTCCGGGCAGGGAGGAGGAAGAGGGAAAAGGGAGAAGTGAAAAGACAAAGCAACAGGTTAGTTTGTGCAAAAGTGAATTACAGAGCAATTAGTATAAATGATAATATTGATCTTATTACCCAAGGCCATTTTAGGAATCAAAGTGAAATAATTGTTTTGGGTGAACTGATTTTAATGCTGTCACACTTGGCATTCATGGTGTTGCTTTGCAGCTATTATGTATATGTGTATTAGGTTAGGAAATATTCAGATTTCTGTGTTGACACAACTATGAACGAATCAGAACGGTGTCACGAGAGTAAAACCAGCTTGTTTTGTGAACGTCTTGTACGAGGGAGAAACTAATACGCATGCACCTGAGTTTCCTTTTGTGATGTTCGCCCTGCATGCCTGAAGAAGGCCAATGACTGAAAGACACTGCACAGATTCTAATGGCTCTTCTTAGACTGAATAACTGTGTTGATCCTAGATTAGCTATGATATACAAACGAGGAGACGGTCAGTCATCTCATTGAGATGGAACAAAAAGGAATAATGGGTTAAACTAACTGTTAAAGCCTCCAGACCCCCCGCGTAGAGAAGAAGAAAGGAGACAGAAGAGCTACAATTGGTGAGACAAAATGAAATAATGAAGAGAAGATGAAGAGAGGCAAGCTTTCTTACTTTTCTTTCTCACTCTGATTGAATTTTGTAAAAGATTAGCACACTATTCATCCCTAAAAGCTCATCCCTGTGGTCTTTCTGCGCTGCATTTCAAGACATGTCTCTAGATTTTAAATCAGAAGGTTCAACATTTGTAGCTCATTATTACAAGCAAAACCTTAAAAGAAACATATCTGTCCTCTTCTCTTCAGTAAAATCAAAAGACTTGGATTGCATAACATTAATAATAACAATAATTATAATACATTTGATTTATATAACGCTTTTCATGATACTCAAAGACACTTTCCAAACATTTAAAATCATCATAAAAGAGCTATAAAATAAAAACAGAGCACACAGTCACACATTAAGGCAGATGCTTGCAGCCAGGTGTTAGGAGCCAACAATACTATTTGTAGATGGGAGGAATAGCCTATGTGGCTATTTACACCTGTGTGTGTATATGAGGCAGTAAATGCGCAATTTCATTGGCTGCTGGGCCACTTTGTGACATTGATGAGTGGTGCGACGCCACGCCCGGCGCCAAAACATTGAGAATACTCAAATCACATATTTTTTCTCTCTTTTTTTACTAGTATTCTTATTATTTCTACTACTACTTTTGTTAAACAAAGCATTATATTCAAGTTAGCCGTGAGTGAATAGCAGAATAGCTGCGTATAACTACTCTCACCCTGGTGCTTACAGATACTCTGTCACATTAATAGAGCCCATTTTCTTGTTTGTCATATTCAAAACAATGTATTCCGTTTCTTTCTGCAATGTACACAATACAACTAGTCACATATCACCAACAATAACACTGTGCAGTGTCAATAACACATCTCAGTGTCCTGGGTCTGTACATGTCCATAGTGATGATATAAGTATAACACATATTTTGAACATGATGTTTAGTGTGAGACATGTCATAGATAGATGCCCGTCCACACTAAAACATCTGAACAATAACTGAAACCAATAACTCACTTCCTTGTTTTGTCCCAATCTCAGATCTTGTACCTTAAAGCACAATACACAAATAATCTGTCCGATTCATAAAGGCTCAGTGAATCCCTCTCGGCCTGGACCATCCCACTCGGACCACTTTGCCTTTGGAGAACCTACCAAGAGCTGTCATCCTCAACAACGCAGCTCCCAGGGTCACCGGGCACACACACACACACACACACACACCCCTTCACCTACCGCGGTGAAGGGGTTGAGGTGCAGAGTCATTGCAGGGGAATTAGAATGGTACATTAGAATGACCCCACCACCCACACTGCTTTTTAAAGTGCTAAATAAATAAATGTGATTGATTGATTAATCAATGGGTCATTACATGACACTCCCACACGGCCTCACACCTCTACGTTAATCGCAGTCACACCTGATTGGTGTGAGAGCAGGCCTGCTGACCAGATGGTGGCTCTGTGGTTGGATGTTTAAAGAGGAAGAAGAGGATACTTGGACACGTTAATACTATTTATATGTGTATGGAGAAGCTTTTAATCACTGTTTTCAGGTTCACACAGCTTAGTGTGGTGGTAAGCTACGCATGCACAATGCCAGTGTCACTTCTGCTCAGAGTGACAGGAGGAGTGTGTTTGTAAGCCTCAGATAGTGGAGGCCTTACTGAGCCCTCTTTATTCAGAGCTGACTGGGCAGAAGTGATGAACAGGAACTTTGACTGACAGCTTCGAATCACAAGGGGACAGGAGGGGGCGAGGGGCGAGTGGATGAGTGGATCGATACGGCGAAACAAAGTGTGTGTGGGGGAGAAAAGCAACGGAAGGGAGCATTATGGGAGATGAAGGGAAGGTGAAATGAAAACAAAAGAAATGGCATGAAAAGTGAATAATGGTGTGGTACCTGTGTGCTGTTTGTTCCATTCTGTCTCCAGTCTGTTCTCAGGCGGATTTTGATTTGACTAAACATAGTCTGATGGTATATGAGGCTCCAACACTAACATTTACTTCATAACATTTATTTCTAACACTGCCACCCCACAGCCAGACACGCAGAATCAAGACAAAGGGCTGAAAGATAGAGTTAGGGAAGGAGAGGGAGGAAATATGGCAGAGATAAGACTTTGGAGGAAAGCTGGTAAAGGATGGTGGGAGAGAGGGATGGAGAAAGAGAGAAGTGCAGAGGGTTTCTGGGTAGAAGGAGGGAAAAAAGGAAAAGAGAAGACGGTGAGAGAGAATGAAGGGGAAAGGATAGATAGATAGATAGATAGATAGATAGATAGATAGATAGATAGATAGATAGATAGATAGATAGATAGATAGATAGATAGATAGGTACATAATACAGACAGACAGGAAACCATCAGTGGCTCCAAGAGGCCTGGGAAAAAGCAGTCCAGCTAGTGTGTGTGTGTGTGTGTGTGTCCGGAGCCTTTTGTCCCTTTGTTGATCCCACACTGATAATGTCTGCCGGGACAGGAAGCAGCACAATGCCATGCAGGCCCTGAGGAAAGGCTGGATCTGACCCACACACACATTTACATTCCCTCTCGCAGATATAAACAAGTACAGATGCATGCACATTTCAACACACATGCCTCACAGATTCTTTCTTTAGCTCACACACATGCAGGTGAACACTCACGATAAAAAACAAGCTGCTTTCTTGCATGCTGTCTTTTGCACACACACACAATAAAATATCTCTTTTATCTCACACACATTTTCCCTTTTGCAAAAGACTGCACAGTTAAAGGACGCAATGTGATTCAAGTCCAGGTTGCACTTGAACCACAGCTACTTGCTGGAAAACGTGAGTCAGCTACGTTGAAATCAGGGAGCAACCTCTGGTTCTGAAAAGTTAAGCCGATGTGGAAGTGCCTTCAACTTCCTAATTGCCTGCACAGGGCAACTGCTTTGGTTGTAAACATGAGTCTAGTTGTATAGAATCAATGAGAAAATGACTTTACTTTTCTATTGATTTATTCCCCCAGTGAACATGAGTGTATGGTCTCAATCTCTACATAGAGGTGGATGGCAGTACAACACTAGAGACCATCTTATTCAGCCGCAATGCCAAATTGGGCCAGTGGCGTAAAGTCGGGGGGCCAATGGCCCCTTTCCCCTATCCCGCCTCTTAAGGGGCCATAACTCAGACCACATCCATCATCAAACTCAACCTTTTTTTTTCCATCTCAACTATACACAATGTGAAGTTCTGTAACTGCATCTTGCACATCTCTGACGCTGTAGTAGTATAGACATATGAACACTTGGCAGAGTACTCTAAGCTCCTCTGGGGTTGTTCCCAACATAGTAGGTATCTCCTCGAACACATTTTGCCATGACACATACAGAATCCCAAAGTGAAAATAATACCATTAAAGCTTCCTCCATTTCAGACTGGAATTTATCCAAGTTGAACTATTGAAAAGTGTGAAAGCTCCGTGCTGACAGGCAATTCAATTAAAGTTGAGTGATTTTCAAAATGTCTCTTTTGTAAATGCTATTAACAGGCTTGTTTCCTAGAATTTGTATTAATCTATATGAATTTATTTTTTTGTTTTGTAAATAATCCTGAAGAAATATATAATTAACCTTAAATTAGCATTGGTCCTGCATAATCTCCAGCAGAATCCTGCACCATTCCTCTTGAGCTCATTCAGAATCCTTCTAAACATCCTGCTGGAATCAGCAGCTATTTATCCCACAGGATTTTGCTTTGATATCCTGCATTTTTGCTATAAATAAAGGAACACTGCATGGTCTCATACTTGCTCCTGCAGAATCATATTATCGAATCACCCCTGAGTGCAGGACATATAGACTTTGTAGAAGGATTTTTCTTTGAAAGTTAGGCTACCAAAGTATGTCAAAGACAGAAGCTTTTCAGCAGAGACAATTAGCTGACAATCTGGGCATGTGTTTAGGGAAGTTCATCTTCATCCCAAACAAGAAGCAATATTAGGGAACGAACTGCCCACTTTCCTTTGAAAAGGTCAAGAGAGGACAGAGGTGGGGGCCAGGAAAGAAACTACAAATGGATTTAAAAAGAGGAGGAAGAGGCGGTGTGCACAGCGCTGATTCCAGATGATCTCATGTCATCCAAAAACACTAACAAAGCTGAGCTGAGGATCAGCCCCCAGAGAGAATAGAGGAATAAAGGGTTAATCCATCTGTTAAAGCCTACAGACATCCTGGAGAGAGAGCGAAAGAGAAAGAGAGAGAGAGTGAAGAAGTGAAAAGCTTGGTTACTGCATCTCTATTGTCAGAGACAGCTCGGTGTTTACCCGCATGGGAATGGTTGTTGCGATGCAAAAAGGCCGTCGTTCTGTGTTGCACCACATCAGACTGAACTCATGCTATGAATATGCCACAAATGTGCATGGCCAACTTCATGACAGCAGTAACAAGCGACTATCACTATGAGAAGCCCATAAAGCAAGGGTCAGAGGAAGTTTGGCCTCAGGCCAATTGTTTTTCTAATCCATGAGATGGTAACATGATATAGTTACTCCAGATGGCATTACCATGGCCTCGAGCACGACCACAAAGAATCTTAAAGTTATCTTTCATCAAGATATGTTCTTTATCACATTGCAAAGATTGGGCACATTTTGTCTCAAAGCGATGCAGAGAAATTAGTTCATGCATTTGTTACTTCTAAACTAGATTACTGGAATGCTTTATTCAAAGGCTGCTCTAATAAGTTTCTTGAATCTCTCCAGTTGATCCAGAATGCTGCCGCACATGTACGGACCAAAACAGTTCTGCCGTTCTCGCTTCTCTCGACTGGTTTTGCAGGGGTAATCCTCCTCTTCACCAACAAAGCCCTATGGTCTGCCACTATCATGTCTTAAAGAGCTCGTAGTCCCATATTATCCCACTAGAACATGCGCTCCCAGACTGCAGGATTACTTGTGGTTTCTAGAATCTCCAAATGTAAAATTGGAGATTCTCTTCTCTGGAACCAGGTCTTAGTTTCAGACGAGGTGGAAGACACTCTCTGCTCTTTGACGACGCTTGTAGTTATAGATGCAGATAAAGATGATTCCTTCTGACGTAGACATTTTAAGAAGTGAGCATTTCAGGCCATTAGTGGAGTTTTTTCCTTTTCAAACAGACAATTGCTTCTTTTTTTAAATCAATTCTAATACATTTAGAAGTACATAGTGGCCTTTAGAGAGGAACGGTAGCTCAGGAAGATGGGATCCATTATCTAAAAGCTTTGTTTTTAGGGCGAGAAAAACACAGTGAGTGTTGAAGCAAAAGTTTGTAATTCTTCAAACTCTTGGTGTGATGTTGGCTTGGCATTTGAGTGTGACAGGGTAAACAGTTTACATCATGATGACGTAAGCCAGCCCAGCGAGGGTCCAGGCTGTTTGGCAGGAAAGTTAAGAGTAACTTTCTGTGATCGTTGATTTTAAATCTCCCTAGCTGTTGTCATTAACCTGCATTTAGTATGCATCTTAAAATAAGGGTTTCATCAGCACTGCGGTGGGAGTGACTCTTATATGTAACATCACAGGCTTCTTTTATACCTTTTGTCTGTTTTCAATCTGCCTTGAATGAGTGGTGAGAAATATAAATTCAATTCAGGACAACACTAAGATGTGTTGCGTTCTCAGTATCAGTGCAGGGAAAGAAGATAACTTGAGCCAACAGTCTTGCGTTCTCCCCCTCCCTCTCTCTCTGTTAATTCTCTGGCCTTTAGGAATAAGGGCCATTGACAAGCACTGAGAGTTAATGGTACATTAGAAACAAACAAAGACACCCCGTGGATACAGAGCCCAGATAGGACAAGAGAGGAGGCACAGAAGAGGGGAGCGCAGGATGAATCCCAACTGTATTGAAACAAGTTGGAAATAGAGAGATACAACACGTAATGATATAGGAGGAGAGAAAAAGAGGCAGTCGGAATGAGTAAGTGTTGGAAAGAAGATGAGACGGACGGTAAACAAAAAAGCAGGCCTTTGTTCTAGACACCAGTGTCCTTTCTATTGATCGGTAAAAGAGAAAATCTGAAACACTCTGCATCCCATGAACGTTGCAATCCAATAAGAGCTAATGAGATATCATTTGAATCCCAAAAGGGCCGGGAGATAGTGATGCGTTGAGGTGAAGAGCGGGGGACAGCCTGAATGAGCGAGAGTGGATTCCCAGGAAGAGAGCTGGTGAAAGGGGGCCGACCCCCCATGGGTCAGTGCTATTTACTCTCGCCCTTCACTCTGTTTGCTTCCTTTTTCACCCCTCTGCTGGTTTCCTCTCTCAATCAGATCCATTCTACTGCTCCGAGCGCTAATCTACCAAACTGGGGCTGAGAAACACTCTCATTAGCCTGTGTGTGTGTGTTTGTGTGTGTGTGTATGTGTCCGTGTGTGTCTGCACGTGTGTATGTAGATGTGAGTGTGTGTAAATATTTTTCAAAGAGCATGCAAAGCACTGTAGGTGAATAACAAATATAAAATGAATCAGCGTAATATTCAGAGAAAAAAAGTCATGGATGTTTGAGAAAACAACTTGTGAAAAAAAGAGGAAAAACTTGCAATATTACCCTACTTCCCTCTTTGAAATGGTTATTGTTTGGTTTAAACCTACAATGCCTTATCACACAGTCATAAGTAAAAGTACAGCTACTCTGCCACCTTGACCATACCTCATAAATTATGATTGTATTGTATGCTGCTGGCCAGCTATGACTGCACGACTTTGTTATGCTTTGTTTTGTCTTTGCGGCTATATTCTTCTTTCTGCAACATTAGTGAGACGACCCAGCCGACCCAGACGCAGTACAACGGACAAAGAATCGCTAAACACGGTTTTATTAGCGGCAGAGATCTCAACAGATACACAGACTAGGATCCGCTCACGTAAAGAGACCCGCTCATGGAAACACCAAGCCGTCCGGAGAAGAGGCAGCCCCATGACCTCGTGGTCGGGGACAGAAGGCTATGGGGGTTACCGGGGCAGAGGCAAAGCTGGGAAGACCAGACAGGCAGGGTTCACAAAGGGGAAAACAGTCCAAGGCTAAGTCTAGCATACTGGGGAGAACGATCTGGCAGTGAATGTGTGTGAAGCTGGGGTTTAAATACTAAAGGGAGTAGAGGCAGCGGAGTGGACAGGTGAGTGATGGAGCTGATGAGGTGGGTGGGGCTAACATGTGCACTGAATGAGCTGATGAGGTGAGTGAGAGACACAGAAGCAGGAGAGAAGGGGAGTTAAACTGTGACAGCTTCTGTTTATTCTATTCTGCAGGACAAAGCATGTTTAGACACACCTGGGCACGCATCAGTTCTAAGTTAATATGCTGTATATCTAGTGGATACACACTTTTGCTTGGGTACAAATTAACTAATGCAGGGGACAAATGGATGGAGGGGCGTGTCTACAGGACAATGGCTACCGGCTTTGACGCAAAGTCCATGACCTCATACAGCAACCCACAGCTTTTTACACCGCAACACCATTTGGATGACTTTCCTCACTTAAGCTAAGTGCTTTTGGGCTGATTAGTAAAGTGCTAACGGTCGAGGCTAGGCATTAATCACCTGCAGGTGCTAGAAGCAGAGGGGCGAGAGAGAGATAGTGTGTGGGAAAGAGAGCGTGAGAGAGAGAGAGCGAGAGAGAGAGAGAGAGAGAGAGAGAGAGAGAGAGAGAGAGAGAGAGGGGGGGGGGGGGGATGACGGGGAGGATCGCTTATAGAAAAACAGCCTAATAACAATGTCCATTGAACGGGTGTGTTTCTGTTTCCCTTGGGAAAGCTTGACAGTCCTTTCCTGCTATACAGACTGTGTGTGTGTGTGTGTGTGTGTGTGTGTGTGTGTGTGTGAGTGACAATGTGAGTGAGAGGGAGAGAGAGCCTGTGCATGCCAACCTATGTGCACAATGTGTATGTCTGTGTGTGTGTGTGTGTGTGTGTGTGTGTGTGTGTGTGTGTGTGTGTGTGTGTGTGTGTGTGTGTGTGTGTGTGTGTGCGTGTGTGTGTATGGAGAGGGCAGGGGAGGTGGTTCTTGCATGTATTGTGTACTTGTTTCTGTGATTTTGTGTGTGTGTGTGTGTGTGTGTGTGTGTGTGTGTGTCTGTATTGCTAACCTACACGCACAAAATCACAGAAACAAAATTAAACAAAATTATTCATATAATAGGCAATGAAAGACATCCAATATACTTGTATTTATGTTTGCAAATGACTGTGTGTTTGTGTGTGTGTGTGTGTGTGTCTGTGTGTGTGTGTGTGTGTGTGTGTGTGTGTGTGTGTGTGTGTGTGTGTGTCTGTGTGTGTGTGTGTGTGTGTGTGTGTGTGTGTGTGTGTGTGTGTGTGTGTGTGACACCTGCAAAGTGAGTCAAAGGGCCACAAACAGCAGTCTACTGAACTGATCAGATTTGAACTGCGGTCACAAGTCACTCACTTAGAAAAAGCACTCTCTCTCTCTCACACACACACACACACACACACACACACACACACACACACACACACGCACACACACACTTTAGTGTGTTATGACATGCAAGGACAAAAGGCCCTGTCACTGTTCTATTCTAATAAAAGAGACAGAATAGGTGTAGATTACATGTGTTTAAACACTGACAGTCCTGAATAGCGTGCCGGAGGGATGGCTTCTTCTGTGTGAGGTTTTGTTTTCATATATGGAGTGAAAGAGTCTTTCTCGTGTTGCCACAAAAGCAACAGTAAATACATCACGTGAACAATTCAGGTTGATGAGAATTACCCGACCTAAAGAATCGACCTAGGAACACATTGCTGCACATTGCTGCTGTTGTGTTCTTCTATCAACGAGAATACTGTGTTGAGGCTTTAGTATATATACGCAGAAGAAGAACGATGACATTTGCATCATGATCATACAGTTTGCTTTTGCAGCGTCAGAATATGCTCTGACCATGATGTCATGAATGCACATCCTATGTGGCAGCACGTTACATAAGCCTTCAGAAAGCTTTGTAGCTTAAACTGGACCAACAAAACAGTTATAGGGAACAACTAAGTGTAAAAGGCTCATTATAAACAGACTTGACGCTCGCCAGCCTGGCAACAGTAGGACTATGAACATCCCATCCCATGTAATACTGTAGGAGCTGGTGTTTCAGTACTCTTAGTTCATCGTCTATTCCTCGGACATAAGAGGAGCCACACTTTGTCAAACGTAACACTGCTGTTGCTGTTTGTCCTTGAGCTGAGGGAGAAATGGGAGGCTCGTCTGGGTGGAAAGATGGCTTTCTGACTCTGCAGTCAGCTTTGTTCCACTTCTGAGCCTGTATGTTCAGCTCTACGTCGTTGTTTGTTCTCTTGGATTTTTTTTTTTTTTTTTTAAAGCCTGACTCTGAAACATTAAACTGAAACATCCCCTCGTTTGAGTTCTTAAACTTCCCTAATACACTTCTATAAATTAATAATTATTTCTCATCATCTGTTTTGGCACGAGTCATTTGAAGACAGACTTTTAAAGTCAAATACACATGGGATCAGTATTTATTTTATTCTTTATGTCTGTTGTGCTTAAACAAGAAGCTTTCAACCAAAGACACACTATTGCGCTTCTGTCCATCCTGATAGAGGATCCTCCTCTGTCTCCCAAAGTTTTTTTTCCCCTTTTCGCCCCTTAAAGAGTAGTTTGTGGAGTTTGTCCTGATCCGATGTGAGGTCCTAGGACAGAGGATATACAAAATATATTTGGTTTAATTCATTATTACACATAGACATGGGAAGCATCTTTTTCTACACGCACACACACATATGGATGAAATTACTTTTGATACGATGTAGTATATAGTAAATTGCAAAATAATTAATTTTCTACCTTTAACTTTTGTCAATTATCTATTATTTAAAACCCATTCTGTAGATATTCACTAGTTCACATTTAACTGTTAGCAGAACAACTCATGTCACAATTGAATTGGAGCACTTACATGAGCTGTAATTACAGTTTGATGAGCTTAATTCTAGTGTGTGCTATCTCTTTTATTCATCGAGCCATTCTTGTACTCGTTAGGTCCTTAAAGTCATAATTTATCCCTGGAAGGATGTCATTGTTAATTTATGAGCCTTATCAATCCAACCCTTTTTTTTGGCATGTAAGTGTATACATTAAAAAATACTTAATTTAATAACCATGTCCAAGATTATAGCCTAAGCCTTGCCAGTGAGCCATGTATCTGTAAACTCAGTATCTTTCATTTTCCACACATACCTCAGGTGCAGTGAGGGGTAATCTCTGACAGATGCGGCGGGGAAATGAAAACACTGAGGCATTAGCGGGGGCTGTGGGAGCTGTCAGAGCTGAGATGTTTGGCAGGCCACAAGGACAGTTGTTTCAACAGGTTAATTGTCTGTTCCCACAACAAAACGTCCTGTCCAGGATAGCTTGGTACCGTGAAGACATCTTGTGACATCCATCGTTCCAGACCGGTGACTTAGCCTTTCTTCTCAGCCCCACCTGCTCTCCACGAGCCAGCACACACATAGACACACTCATGCTGACAGGGTCCACTCTGTCTGGCCCCCAGCTGTTTGGCCACAGATGGGTGGCTTCCTGTCAGAGTCTTTTCCAGATGTAAAGGGTTTTAGCTTTTCTTTCGCTGCCTTTCTTCTCCTTTCTTTCCCTTCCCTGAAGTGATTTGTGTGTCTGTACTCGAATCATCAAAGCTCATATTTAGAATCCTGTGAAGAGTTTTTTTTTTTGTCTTTCACTCCATGCAGTTTATTGTCGGCCCGTCAAATCACTAGATCTTACATGTAAATTGAAACTAAATACAATCGCGGCTGGTGGATGTTTCTTTGGGGTAGGGCCAGCCAATCAATTTCAGCAAACATCCCTGTATGATTTAATGCAAAAAAGATATCACACATTACTACTTGCAGTTTAATATTTAAAACATTTATTCCAAAAGACTGACATAATAAGGACATATTTTTAATACAATATATATATATATATATATATATATATATATATATATATATATATATATATATATATATATGAACGGCGCTGTAGAGACGTGCCTGTGGGCAGCTGAGAGGTGCACAAGCAGAGGAGACAAGCAGGAAAAGCAAATATTTGGCGCAGATTTCCTCTTTTACAAATGTTACTGGGTACATTCCAAATGTGAATGCTATCTGTATAGACGCTAGAAGGTCTATGGCTACATCTCACTACTTTGGTGTTTTGGGACAGAAAGAGAGACCTTTGAAATTGATGATGCAGACACTTGATTGGGTCCCTGATTCGTCACAAGAAAAACTTTCCCCTGCCATGGTCCTGCTGATGCCCCTCCTCTCTACCTCCTTCTGCTTCATGGATCGTGGTTATCTGAATTGTGGTCCATGCCTTCTACTCATTATATCAATCAATTCTGTCATATTCATATAATGTGCTGTAACTCTGTGACGTTATTCATTCTGGTCACAAGACATCTATTGCTTCTGTCCATCAGGGGAGAGGGATCCTCCTCTGTTGCTCTCCTGAAGGGTTCTTCCCTTTTTTCTGTGGAAGGGTTTTTACTATCTTTATTTGGGGGAGTTTTTTCCTGATCTGATGTGAGGTCCTGGATAGGGATGTTGTATGTGTACGGATTGTAAAGTCCTCAAAGGCAAATTTGTAATATCAGGCTATACAAAATAAACTGAATTGAATCTCTACTTCTCCCCCTCACTTCCTACACTCTTTTTTATCTGTCTACCTCTGCTTCCTCAGAATAGGGTGACAGCCTACACCACTGACATATGGCTTAACAATAGCCAAGAGTGTTAAAATATTAACTTGCTCCACCTCATTAAGTCATGCAGCCCTTTTGTGAGATGGCGTTATATACCATGGTCCAACCCCTGGCCCTCCCAGCCCTGGTGCTTGTGAGGCTAAAGCACCAGCAGGATGTGCCCCCCCCCCCTCCCCTCCCTCCTGGAGCCTTCACAAAGGCCAGTATCGCATCGTTAATGGTTCATGTAGGCTTAAGATCGACCTGCAGCTTAGCAGGAGATGCTCTATGAAATTGCATCTATAGAGTCTTCGGGTGGGGGGTTCTACAGGGGTGTTTTATGCACGAGTGAGCACATGACTGTGTGTGTGTGTGTGTGTGTGTGTGTGTGTTTGTTCAAGTAAGTTAAGACAAGAAAGCTTGGAGCAGAGGGGAGGGGAGGCACAAGTAGGGGCTGTAAAGATATGCACACGTTGTACAATGATCCACAATTAATGTGAAAATTTAAAGCACAGGGTATTTCAATCTGATTCAACAGGGTCCATTTAGAGAACATCACAGTAATGTGTAACTTGCGCTATGATTTAGTTCCATATATATTAAAGTAGCCTAGCAGTTTGTACATCAATTGACTGTCAAATCAAAGAAAGTTTTTGAATTATTTTGAATAATAACTCAACAATATTGTCATAAGTTTTCAAATTAAACTGGATGAATTTCAAATATTATATCATCTAATAAAATCTAACATATAAAAATAATAAAGATAGATAGCAAGGCTTGAAGGCACATTAGATGCAGATAACTGGGCCTGGAGAGCAGGCATATACTAAAGAAGTAGCAATGGACTGGTGGAACATGGATGACTGGCCACCGGTGGTACCACAATAGGTGGACATTTTAGGAATCTGATGTCAACACTGAAAAGAACGGTTCATATTTGCATTGATACTGCTGCTGTTGCTATGCCATAAGACCCACTTTATGAGCAGCTCCATCCAGGCTTGTCTGTGTGTGACAAAAGTCAATGCTGGAGATGAATAAATGGTCCAGGTTGTTCCTGTTAGAAACCTCAGGAGTGACTTTCCTAATACACTCAGTAGTGGAGCCCTCTTTCCAATAACAAACATGCAGATTATGTGACAAGACAAATACCAGGTGGCCATCAATAAGGCAGTGAGGAGGTGAGATCCTGTAGGCAGAAATTAGAAGGCTTTCATTGATGGGATTGACTTTGGACATGGAATCTTGGTAGGGGTGCTTTATATTGCTGTTGAACTGATAGTAAAAGCCTTTAGAGAGGGAGAGAGAGAGAGAGAGAGAGAGAGAGAGAGAGAGAGAGAGAGAGAGAGAGAGAGAGAGAGAGAGAGAGAGATAGATAGAGAAACTGGGCCCTCAGTTGGACACAATGTCTCTGCAGGCAGTGTGATGGGATCACATGTTGTAGAACTATTTCAGCATAAGCTTCCCTTTTTAGATGATTTAGAAAAACAGTTAACAACTGTCAAAATGCTGTATTACCCTCAGGGAGAAGGCAGAAAAGAAAGTGCAGGGGGCTGTCCAAAGATGATGAGGGGCAGTGGCGTGGCTGCAGAAGAGTGGCAGCTGACAGGCCGACATGCACCTTCGGGAAGCTTCTTCCAATGTGGGCCAGCAGATGTGCTTTAGAGTGCAGCCAATGCAGGGATGGCAGGTGATATGAGACAAGTTTCCCCAATGGCACACTTGCAAGCAGAGCGGATCTGAGACATAAATACTATTAGTAGATTGCGCTTGATGACAGTTAACATTCAGGAGGCCTTCTCGGACAAAAATTGGTTGAATTTAGCATAAGTCTTCACATTTTTGGAACCAGGACCAGGACAGTGAGACAGGAAGTAGAAGAAGCACAGCTCTGAGGCAAGTTTTTAATTTGTAACTTTTGGCTATGCAAAATAAATCGAATTGAAGACATTAAGATAGGGTGAAGGCAGTTAGATGAGGTAACATATTAAAAAAGAGGGTAAATGGACCTGTACTAGCAGCGTGTAACAGTGACGCAGTAAACGGTTATGCAGGTAAACTGTTTTTTTATAGCTTTGCTAGTCTTCCAACAACCACTCAATGCGCTTTTACACTCAATATCATCATTTACCCATTCACAAACATTTATACTGATGGGAGGGGTTAAGGTGCCACCTGCCTATTAGACGTAAATAACATTCACACCCACTCCTCCACAGGAACAGCCTGCAGGAACAATTTGAGGTTAATTGTCTTGCGCAAGGACACATCAACATGAACTGCTGGGAGCGCACATTTAGTTGCAAGAACATCAACCATGGCCTCAAAAAGTCTTGGTGAATCTGAAAGGCATCACCACTTGGAGTGGACACCTGGTAGTGTTAAAGACCTTATCTCTTTATCCTTTTTTGGCTCATCCTGATCAAACCATAAGCTTTCCTGGGATCAAGTTTCAGAAAACTTGAAGTTTTTGCGGTGGTTTAAATGTAGAGGACAGTCATTTCATCAAGGAAAAGGTTGTCACTGTTGGGAAAAAAAAGGCTCCGGCATTCCTTTCTCACAACAAAAATGAAACTGGTTATGGAAAAAGTCGGATCATGCCTCCGTCTCCCTCCTCCCTGTCACTGATCCCTCTGTTTTCTACTCCTCCCCCTGTCCATAACCCATTGCGTGGGATTTAACACCCTAAGCGTCAATCAATGCTACTTCCTTTTTTTCTCCCCCCTCTGCCACTTCCACCTTTCTCCAGTCTTTAATTGAACCTCAAGTCTTGCAAGGAGGTGTTCCGGATGCACAGCGGTGGTCTGAATCAGTTCGGAGTATGCTGGGTCTATCTTTGGTCGGATCGTTCTGTAAAAGATTTTTTAAATCTTGATTTCAATCAAACATAGTTTAATTAGTCTGAAGGCAGACTACAGATAAGATAAGATGACAGGCAGCAGAAGGAACACAACCAGGACTATTGCAGGTAGTAAAACAATCTGAAAATAGAAAACGTTGGGTGGGAAGACACAAAAATAAACAAAGGGCTCTGGCGAGGAGGCACAAAACAGCTTGACCAGAGGGCAGGTATATGTCTCATGGTTCAAGTACAACTCACATTTACTGTATCCAAGAAGCAAGTGCAAAAGGCTGGACGATGCTTCGAGAAGTGGTTTGTGTAACACTGGTGGCAATCTTCGGGTCTGAAAAGTAAAGCTAATGCAGAACTAGATGGTATAGTTTTCTGGTGAGGTCAGCAGAGGTGATTGGAAGGAAGTTGTTCAAAACAAGCATGGAGACATTGGAGAAAGAAATTAGAAATGCGTTCAAATCACACGTCTGGACTTCCTGTCACTTCCACAATAAAAAAGATTAAAGTGAGATGAAAAGATTGAAAACTTAATCAAATTAGATCTAAATATGTTAACAAAGTTTTCCTTTGGGGACAATTTGTGGTGGAAAATAGTTAATAAATCACAATATACTGCAATACTCAATATATCGCAGTATCGTGATAACATCGCAGTAGCATGATAATATTATATAGTGACGTAAGTATCGTGCTAATATTGTATCGTGAGACCTCTGGTGATCCCCACACCTACTAACCAATGGGTTTAAAGTCACTACTTCTATGTGTTATATACATTCTACGGTGTGAACTTTAGTTCATCAAGTATCCCAGTATGCATTTGACATCTGTCAAATTTCATAATTTCTACAACTTTTATATGTCAATAAATGTAATTTTGCAGGCAGCGTTTTGAAGTTCTCTTGGCTGGGAACACCAGCACAGTGCTGCTTTGAGCATGGGGTTTGACTTTAGTACTCTCATCAAACAAAGATTCTTTTAGTCCTATCTTTTTAACCTCCTGTGACAACCATTCTCAAAAAGTGAAATCTATTTTATAAATCCTCCCAGTATGAGTCCGTACTGTGTCTTTAACAGAGCAGCTGTTCTTTTAAAGAAACTTTTCCTCCACCATCTCTGTCTCTCCTCCACCATAACTCCCCCGTCTCCACCTCTTCCCTGCCACTGATCCCTTCTTTTTGTGAGGCTCCTTCCCTTCTCCATAAGCATGACGAGGGGATTAACTCCCCAAGTGTCAATCAATACGGTTTTCCTTTCTTTCACCCCTCCTCCACCTTTCTCCAGTCTTTTAATTGAACGTCAAGTCTTGCAATGAGGGGGAAGATGTTATAATCTCCCCCACCCTCCCTCTTCCATTCCAACATTTGATGCCTCCTTCCTTCTCTGCCGCCTTTTTGTCGTCCTCCTCCTCCTCTTACTGACTGTTTGCTCGGCTCTGAGTTTGAAGAGTTTTGAAATGGAGGGATGGAGGAGAAAAGAAAGGAGAAAAGAAATGCCAGGACAACTTAAAATGGTGGGAAAGAGACCAAACGTGCTGGGGAAGGTGTAAAAATGTAATAAACATCAAGAGCTTTCACTTTTGAGAGAAGGATGAGGGTTGACAATGTCTTTTCTGCCTGTTTATATTATTACTCCAGTGTGTGTGAGGCTGGTTTGTTGCCCAGAAGACTCAACTTCTCCTTTCTTTGTTGACGCTGCAATGTTTTCAATTATTCATGGTGATAAACGAGATAATCCGCATTAATACACCTATGATTTGTTCACACATATTTAGTCATACATGGATGACAAGGTGCAAATCCGGTTGACGTGATGGCTTACCGTATACACAAGGGGAATGACGCCCGGGAGTGTGAGAGACTGTAACCTTCATCTCTGCCTCTGTTGTTGTGCAATGAAGCAAAAAAAAAAAGGTCTCACATAAAATGTTCTGTGTGAGGAAACAGAGCTGTATTTACATTCACATCACTTGAATGCACTCCGACCCTTTCATGTTGTTTCTGTTCAAGGCGTCAAATATTTACTTTCTACTTTCCAAAGATGATTTCATTTTTCATTTTACCACTATTTGACACTTTATGTTTGGAGCAGGAGGGAAAATGTCTTGGATGTTTTGGCTTCACACAAATACATATTTGGCTGCTCCACATCATCACCACGCTGCTGGAGGCTCAGGCCCGCAGGAGAGAAGGGATGCCGAGGAGAAGCAGAACCAAGGCTGGGTGGGATAGACTGTTCGACCTTGCTGCAGTAAAATGAGGGATTTTCTAAAGGGACCTTAGTTCTCACAACCACTCCTGTCCACAAGGACCACCAAAATCAACACAAAATGAAGGTTCTTCAAAGTACCTTTCACATTGATTGATACACATTACACACATACATTATGTACTAGGGGTGGGGTAATTAATTATTACAGCATAGTATCACAATACTTTACAGGGCATGAGGTTTGATTGTATGAACTATGATTATGCAAATTGGGACGTACTACCATAGCCGTGGTTATGTATGTCTGGGTTTTTAAACTATAAGAATGGAGGAAGCTACAATATGGTGTCCTGATTCTTGATTTGTTTCACGGTAAAAACGAGTCTTGCTGGACATGTTGTTTGTGGGTGCCGAGAAAATTTCGTAACACGTGTTTTAGTGTCTGTGACGGTCCTGTCACTCACCTGAAGCACTGAGAAGAAGAGTTGTAAAAATGTCAGAGATAACCGACATTGCAGCCTTGACCCTGCCTCAGAGCCTTAATTCAGAAGTGTGGGAACATTCTGGAAATAGCAAATGACCGAGGAGTTATGTGAATCTTGGTTTGATTACACTTTGAACCACCATGATGTTAAAAAAAGCTTTTCTGACCATAGTTATTGTTGAGGATTGGCTTATGTAAACTACAAGTTCTTTCTTTTCTAAAGTTCTTTTGACTTTTGATTCTTCTTTTTTGAATATAACTATGGAAGTTATGAGTAAAATGTTTTCAATTACACTGCATTAATATGCTCTAGTACATTTCTGTTTTTTAAGGCAAATCTAAATATGGTCATGACAGATTATATCCTGCTGCTTTACAACTGTTATTTTGTATTTTTAATAACTAACTACAAAGACGCTATTGAGCCTGTGACCAAAGTTGAACCATGTTGAACCACAGACACCCATTACTCACACTAATGTAAGGTCTGACACCTGTTCAGTTAACATGATCCCATCAAACAGCATCGGCACGTTTCATCTGCTAACCCTGCTTATAAGGCACCAGTTACTCCTCCTAATGTCTCAAGGACACGTACATCGAAGTGACACCTGTTCAGCCTCCCTTTTGGAAGTTATTGAAGCTGTATCTACAAACACACATCAAGCGTGTGACCAAGGTCAGATCGTATCGTAAATCACTGTCTACTGTCACTCCCACCGTGTAGGTCCTCCCACGCACTTGCCTATATATACCGAGCTAACTGCGCACTTCTTCAGTTCTTTATCGGACTCTTTCCCTGATTGAACGACTCTATTTCAGCAATCAAATAGAGACTTTCTTACGCTGTGATACTTCTGAGTCTTTTAGTCCTGCGGGGATGACCTCCAAGGAATAAGAAACTTGTGCATGGTGTTATAACTTTATAACCTTTTTAACATATATTACTTGTGACAGTTTTTTTTGTCTTGCGGGGCTGACTTCCAAAGAAGAAACTATTCAGTTATAGTACTGTATGTATAATAACTCCACCCATCCATCCATTTTCCGCCGCTTATCCGGGGTCGGGTCGCGGTGGCAGCACACCCAGCAGACCCAGCAGACCGACCAAGGCTTCCCTCTCACCCGCAACATTTTCCATCTCGTTCTGGGGGACCCCGAGACGTTCCCAGGCCAGCCAGGAGATATAATCCCTCCAGCGTGTCCTGGGTCTTCCCCGGGGCCTCTTCGCAGTTGGACGTGCCTGGAAAACCTCTAATGGGAGGCGTCCAGGAGGCATCCGGATTAGATTAATTTGAATCATTATAACGAGTAAACCGTATAATAACGAATTTGTATAATAACTCTTATTGAAATAAATCTCATATACTCTGGAATAAGAGTGTAGAAATCTACTTAATGGGCACTCTCGTTTAATGGAAGGAGACGACTTCCAGGTTGTCGAGACACCAAGGTAAACACCAGGCCGGAGCCATTTTAACTTTAACCCAACACTAACTCTAAGCAGCTTATAAAACATCATTAAAACTGCAAATGACAAGATTTTATCAAATGAAATGCAAAGTCGTATTTGATACTCACTACGAAAGATGAGTAGATAAAAGGATACAGTTGTTGATGATGAAACATATTTAAGTGCATGAGCTTTAGGCCTAATAGAAGTCTGTTTATTATTGGTGAATACTGTGAAACTGGTATTGTAAATGTCATCTGACAATAATCTTTATATATAAATTGTATATATTGACACTCTAATCGCAAATACAAATCAAAACCTTTTGGTAACAATTGATTTTTCAGTTTTTACTGGTGTGGCAATGAACTCTGTAGACTCTAATACAAACAGGTGCATGATGCCACATTATGACAAACGTTTTTGACAGTGCTTCTCAGCCCTTTCTGGAGAAATATGGACTTAACAAGGGGGGTGACATAAGAAGGTACCAAAGTGGACTTTCATCAGAGTCACAGATTGCTGGTCCAAACGGATGCCCTGTTTGCCAATTTCTGTTCCGACAAAAACCCTTACCAGTTACTGAAGAAATCAATGGGAATCTCTTTCTCTGCATTTTTCTCCCTCCAGACTCTCCTGTGTGGCAGGAAGCTGACACAGCTGACCACTACCACATAATCTCAGTATCAAATTCTCTTCCTCAAGAATCTGAGGTCAGCAACAACTGCTTAACAACTTTCAGGATCAGCTATATCACAGAAGATCTAACCTTTCCTTTTATGTTGGACCCTCTCCTACTTAGTCTAGTGTTACAGAGAGCACAAACAAGCTTCCATTTCAGTCTCCCCTGCAGTGATGACAAACAGTAACATTATCACTGACAACAGGCTCTTAGAGAGATGGAAGATTCTGGTTTGCCTGAGCTAAAACACAGTCTGGTTAGTGCCCTGATAACAGTCAATAGTGGATCAATAAAAACCAATTGAAGCTAATGCTGAAGGGCTTTTTTTGCTCTCAAATGTCAATTTGCTTTGTATGTGACTGTCAGACCATCAGCAACATCGCGGGTCAATTAACCCCTAGTGTGTCTGCTAGGAGATTGAATATTAGAAAACAGAGTTTATCATGTGGTGATCCTGATGTTCAGTGTGTAGGTCTGTGTGCCTGTGTTTGTGGAGCGGAGGGGTGTGCCGTATGTGTAATTAGTACAAAGCAAATACGTACTGAGGAGAAAAGGAGGGACGAACGATTAATGATCAATTGCACTTCTGCCAACGGTCTACAGCTTCATGGTGAAGGAAAGATATTAACATTGTGTGAACACTGCTAGGACAAGAGACGTGTTCGGGACTGTCCTCAACTGAAAAAGGACATCATTAGTCATGTGTTGACATTTCTAGGACCTGTATTTATGTTAACCTGATGAGGAACTCTAACATCTGTGTAAGAAAAATGACTATAGGAAATAGATTGAGGTGGATGACAGGGTAGAATGCAGCATTTCCACTGCATGGTATGACACTGCTCTACTCAACGAAACTTGCTATTTTGGGGTTTTTCATCGGCAAAGACTTGTACGCTCGCAGATAAGGTTCCAAGCGAGCTGAGTCAATTCTAGATCTTGGAGTTAAATCACTGCAGACCGCTGATTGGTCAGAGAGAATTTTCACTGGCAAAAACCCTTCGATTTCTAAATAGCCAAGGGACTGAAAACTTTTTTCTTTTTTTTTAAAATCGCATCATGTAAAAAGATCACATTTTGATACATAGTCTGTAACTCCTAGAAAACATTGGCGCCACATTTCCTTCAGTGGAAACAGAAAACTGCTGACTCAAAGTGCTGTCGTTATGAACACTGAAGAACCGAATGCACAGCACAGACAAGCAGGCAGTTGTAAAGGCTTCATTGAGACAAAGGTGAATGATAGGTCAATACAGGGATCCAATGATGACAGAGAGCAGGCCAAACAGACTGAGTAGTGTGGCGTGGCTTGGAAGCATGAAGTCATCTGGTCCTGAGAACATTTAACAATAATTAGTTTCAGGTAAAGCACATGAGGAAATAATTCACTCGTAACAAATACGACACAGGGGACACTGAAGACAATCTCTACACTGCTGATAGTGGTAACAATGATGAGGAAAGACTGGAGGACCAGTGCTGCATGCTAGACGAGGAGACGGGTGGCAGGTGTGTCAGCACAGCAGCGTGAGTGATCATCTGCAGCTTGACACACTAACACAGAGTGGAGCAGATGTGAGGGACCCAGAGACATATCACAGCTGTAGCAGCAAATATTAAACAACAAACAGTGGTCACAAACCACCGGGCCAATTGACTAATTGACCTGCGGCCCGATACCGATCCCCGGTACCGGCTGCATAGAAAGAATGAAAAAAATGTATTGAAAAATGACCGGATACATCCGTCTGTGCGTCTGATACGCTAACTCAAAAATTAAACCTAAAAGTAAGTTTCTACTCGCTCTGGTGTTCTGGATTAAAATCAAGGCAGAATATCCTGACATTGGCCACACCCTGAAAGCAAATCCATGGAAGAAAATATTTTCTGACCCGAAACTTGTTCGTGGCGCAAAAAAGGTTGGGGACCGCTAATTTATTAAAAGAACCGATGAAGTGGTCAAGACATGAAAGTCCTCTTCTGTAAGGCCTCCACAAGGGTCCAGTAGTGGGAAACATGTTGGAAAGTGTATTTCAAGGTTTATTTGCCAATTACAATGTCATTGTATAATTTCACATTCAATATGAAGCTAAATTAAATTCTCAGCTGTGTCAGACTAAGGGGGCTAAACATGTCATCCAAAAATGATTAATGTTGGTTGGATATTTGCTCTATTTGAGGCAGGAAAAAAATTTAAAAGACAAACACCTCTGTTGACTTTCAAGGAAGTGCTATGTTTCAGCTGTCCCTCTTATGCCTTTACTTGCCACAGTGACGGAGTAGTTCTCTAATTCAAAGGCCGAACTCTGCCCTGTAACTCTCCAGTTCACTAACCAACCGAAAAGGTTGGATTAAAGGTTGACTTCATTGGTGAAATGATGTGCGTTTGTACTTTGACATGTGTACCTTCCTTTTAGCACCTGGCTGGTTGTGTGTAGTCAAGGTGTGAAGGTGCTTAATCCTGCTCTCCACAGCTTTGTGATCCTCATCTCTAAGCAAACACAAGGCACGGGAGAGAGGGAGGACTGCAAAAAAACACACGTCTACATGTGCATGCAACACACACACACACACACACACACACACACACACACGTACCAATACATACATAAATATATACAAACAAAACATGTTACATCAGCATACATGCACATCTATATACACCAAGTGAAACAAACTAAATGCATTGTTGGAGTAGTTTTCTTCTCCATGTTTGCAACACATCAGCAACAAGGTCCAGGTCTCCCTCGAAAAAGAGATGTTTAATCTCAATGGGACTTCCTGGTTAAATAAAGGTTAAATAAATAAAATAAACAACATATGTTTGCAAAGAGCAAGCCATTTATCTCACACAGAGAAGTGCATGAGATGTTTTGATTGTGGAAATCTTTTGTCCATTCAGCTGAAATATCAGCTGCATTACATTGACCCAACCAAACAGAGCCTGATCAATAAGAGGTTAGTCGCTGCAGCCCACCTACTTCTTTATGATCTAAGCCACCACAGAGGAGAAGCACCACACTCTGCAGGGCCAGGAAGTCCCTCTTGGTGCTGTATCTGGAACAGGCATTGATAACTGTCAAGTCTCTACAGTGCAGGTGTAGACCGTCTTTAGCACCTTGAAGGGCAGCCCAAAGTCCTTTGGGTTTTGGATGGCAAAAACGCTGACAGGCTTTCTTCTCCAAGATTCTGAAGTAAGAGGACCAACAATGAATAATTTGTAATGCAGTGACTGAGGTATCTAAAACTGCCCACCTTCTCAACAGGAGCCCCGCTGATCCTTAGGGGTTGGTCTTCCTCTCTTCCTTCTTACCAATGTCCACTATCAGCCTTTTGTCTTAATTGCCTAGTTAATCACAAAGTGAATAATTTAGATGAAATCATCAGAATCTCAACTATTGTTACCACACTTTAAACAAAGGCACCAAAAGTAAAAAATAGCCTCATGCTGCAGACATGTATCTAAACAGGGGTATTCAACATTTTGAAATCAGTTTGCAGAACGAGACCAGGCGGCCAGAGGCACAGCAAAACATAATTGGGCATAGATAATGGATGGAAACGATGTACTTCTAGTTAACCTCATTTTTAACAAATATATGACCATTCATAAACATTCATGAAGACCACACATGAACGCATACACAGTATACACAAGTTCCTTTATGCACACAAACATGTAACAAGAGTGTTGAGGAAAACTTTCATTTACCCCTTTGAACAGTATACACTCACTGCTAACCTGCAATACACACTCCTTCAGACAGATTACAGATGTAGATTTACCCGTGAAATTCAGTAAACGCCAAGGGTCAGCAGTTTTGTCACATGTTCAGTCTTAGTAAGTGCCTCCATGTTTAATATTTGCTATTTGCTGCTGTAATTTATGTATATATATATATTTTTCAGAAGGAAACACACACACTTTCACTGGCATTTTCATTCCGTCATACACATCCAATCAATCCTCCAAACCAGAATTTTATGTTTATATTCCAGTGCAGTGAATTTACATTTGGAGGAGCTCTGTTTTAACTTTGTCATTATTTGGACAAGCATGTTGTTACAGTGAAGTCATTTGTACAGGAGGGGACTGATGCGTGGCTGATAGGATCCAGGCTCACTGGACTGATTAAAGTGATGGAATGGCTCAATCTATGCAGAGATGGGCAAAAATACATCAAAAATGTATTTCGATACAAAATACTCCTTTAACACAAATGTATCAAATAAAACACGAAATACCGGTGCCGGAAAATGTAACAAAACACAATGCTTGTATTCAAAATACAGGAAATATTTTTTTTGTGGATTTTTCTTTTTTTTTAAAACTATTTGGTATAGCAGATTTCTGGTTTGGGCTATATAATGTATACAAAGCTGGCTCTGTGTACATTATGGGTTTTGAATGAAAAAGGACTTTCCACACCAGTCATAGAGGTTTTCCAGAGGATCCGACAAGAGTGGTTGTAATGTTGCCTTGTACTTTGGGTGTTTGGTACAAGATATAATAGATGTACAGTTTTATTAAAAAAAATTGTGTTCAAAAAGAGTTTATTGTGTGTTGCAGTGTTAACCTGGCTCATGTGTTATCAAATATCCCATCTGATGCACCCACCAGTCGCTAGAAGCAAGAGGAAGTGTGAGAGGAGAGGTTGAGCTGGATTAGCTGTGCTGTAAACACAAACACTGAGGTATCAGGTGGATGAGAGGAGAAACAGAGCACAAGATGATAAGAAGAAATTCAAAAGACAGACTTAATCCTCTAATCTCATCGACCAGGAGTTCAAGATTTCCATCATGCTCAGCTATATGTTGTTTTTAACAAGTGCATCTTAACCTTTCTCTTGTGTTAGCTTTGTGGTAGCTTTCTTTTAGCATTTCTTGTGTTAACTGGTCGGTTTTGACACATGTCTTAAATCAGCTGTAAAATACACTCAAACCAAGTATCTATCATCCAATGTGTTCCTCATCTCTTGGTTACCTTGTTAGGCTTTCTTATCCATAAACATATTGTTGTATGTTTTAATATTTTTGGTGTAGGCCTTTGGGCCTTTTCTTTGTCGGGATATCCATCAATTTCAATTAAAAAATTATAAAATGAACCTCAAGAGAATCATATAAATACATTTTAATATTATTAACTATAGTAACATCGATGGTGTTACGCGTCAATTTCGACTCATGTATAGTTATATATTTCAATACAACGACTAAAAAGCAATGGAACTTTAATACAAACACAAAATTAAAAGCAGAAGTCATAACACAACATATAGATTTGCAAGGTCAAATAAACAACAATTATGCAAATTGTATGTTTATAACTGTGTCTAATCCAACCCTAACAACAGAAAGGTCATCATTTCAACCAGAGCATTTTATAATTTAGTGAGAAAAAAAAAAGTTTTATTTTGTTGAAATAGAGGTTTCTGACAAAGTCAAAAAGCCTTGATGCAAAAAAAGTATGTGGTTCTTTTATGCATTTAAAACCTAAAACAGGTTGGTGCCGACCCTAACAATAAGGGGCAATAAGGTTTTTTGCTAGCATAGACCGAGAGGGGATATATGTGTGTTAATCAATCTGTAACTATATTGATTGCTACAGATCAATATTAAAATGACACACACATCTTTTTTTCTGTCACTACCTAAACCATTAGCAGTGTTCTTTACCTCGAGAACAAAAACACCAACGACGGGGCTTTCTCTGCCGACCACATTATTTGTGAGGTTAAAGGAGTAAAGCACTTGTCCATAGGTCAATGCAAATGGTCTAAGATGCTGGAACTCAAACTGCAGGAAAAAAGGAAGAGACCGAGTGATCGCGCACACAAAGAAGCATTTGGGTGTATATGGAGAGAACAATGGAGCCAAGGTTCCTGTCACAAAAGGCTGGAAGGGGAGGAAGAGGTCGACTGGTCAGGTCAGGCTGGCTCTGTTATCATAACAGCAGCTAAAGCAGCCCTAATGTGGGAAACATAACAAAGATGTGAATGAAAGCACGAAGGATACTAGCACCTCAATACTCAAATACCAGCTGGAAGAGAACCCCCCACTAATTAAAGATGTGGGCAGACACAAAGATGAGAAGATTCAATTATACTCAACACTGAACACAAGTAACATCATGTCTCATGAGGAGTAGCGTGGGCAGCAGCTTCACTGCTTCATCTGTGTGTGCACATGGAACCTTTAGACACAGTGTTCAGTCATTAGAATGTAGGCAGCACTCAGAGCCAATAAAGACAGCCTGCGTATTGGTTTTACAATAGAAGCGTATCTCATCTGTCAGAGGTGTGTGACAAATGCCGCTGTAACAAGTCTGGTGTCCTCTGTTTTTTTTCTCCTTCATGTTGTTATAACTGATTCCTCTTTCTATAGCACTTATTTGTAAGTTATCCAAAGCCCCTTTCACACCAAGGTTCTGCAATACCATTAGTCCAGCTTTGTTTTTTTTATACACTAAACGTGTGTATGTGTGTGTGTGTAGTCGTGCCGGGCCGACTGACCCTTTTACAGAGAAGTTGATTTGGCTTTACTACCTCCTCTGACGGCTAAGCAGTGGAACAAATGTCAACATTTACGCCTGGAACAGGCTGTGTGAAAGGGGCTCTTCGTGGGACTGTAACCAGCTCTTTAAAACAGGATTGGGCCGAACCTGACTGATAGCAACTGCCAAATCCAACCCAAGACTTGAGGCAATACTTATTCTAGCTTGCCAAGAAATTTGTGTTTGCTACAACATATTTATGTAAATAAACAATCCAAGCAGAACTCAAAACCTGCTGCTTTAGTGTGTTAGGTAGCAGATATCTAAGGCATATCTATGGATGATGAGACAACAAACGGCAGTGGATTAGGTATGTCTGCAGATCAGCTGGCTAACGACACAGATGTTGATGCACCTCGAACCCAGAGACGTAAGACGGTGGCTCATACTAGTGAGCAGGCCGATGTCTTAGAGTTAGAAGTCGTGGGGTGAAAAGGGTATGTCTACAAAGTGACGTATGATAATGGTGAGGTATCCATAGAATCTGTTTATGAGGGGTTGAAGGAAATAATGGTCCTTAGGTGGGGCATGACCATGAGTGAGGGTGACTGGCAGCAGTTTTGTACGGTGATGTGTGTGAATCTGGCGCAATGTGATGGTGATAGTCATACATCACGTTATGGCAGACCGTGAAAACAAAACCTCTGACGACTTTGTGATTGTGCGCATGTGTGAGAACCGGAGGCATATGTTTGCGAGTAGAGAGCGTCACGGTGATATCAGACACGAGCCATTCCGCATTACATACAAGGAGTTTGACACTTGGTTTTCCCATGTGTACCTTCTGCAGTGGTGTGACTGGCCTGCAATGCAAAAAGTGTTTAGTCAGATTAATGAGGCAGTCAAAGGAGATAGAGTCAACAAAGTTTACGGGGTGGTTAGAAAACGGCTTATGTACGACGGTGCACCAGTTGGTCTGCAGCCTGGTGTTTTTACTTCCCTGTCTGAGTATAGAGCCACCCGTACGACAGCCGTCAACAAATCAAAGTGTCAGGTGAGTTTATTCCGACACTCTATTCTGGAGAACATCATGTATTATGTCTGGAATTATAATATTTCTGTACAGAATACTAAAATTATATGTTGTTTTTTTTTGTTTGTTTGTTTTTTTCAGACGCTAAAGTCACACAGACAGCCATGCTATCCCCACTGTCATCTCCAGGGCAGGCCGGATGTACATCACCCCTATTTCCGAGGAGCTACACCCCGTTTCCACATTGGGGTAGAACCAGCATAAGGCCTTGAATACTGATGAAGACAGCGACTCCTCATCCTCCTCCTCCACCTCCGCCTCATCCAGCGAGGATCACGCCTGCTATGACATCGTGGGAGGGCCACTACCAGTCAAGAAGCTATCGATCGCATTCCTGGATGGAATTAGAATCAGTGTGCTACATTTGTTGAAGTTTGTCATGCATAGTCACCATGTGGCGGCCTGCAATGGATGCATCATCAATCACCCCAGTCAGATGCAGCACACCTGTTTGTGGCCTATGGATGTGGCTTTCTACAGACTCAACTACCAAGATATGATGAAAAAGCTGTGGAGTGTATGTTTCATATCAGCCATAGATGTGTATCTATGTCGAAATGGCATCCATGCCCGCTACGATTGCATACACGGTGCAGCAGAAATGTTCTTACAGCAACTGAAAAACACTGACCCTAAAGACATAACCACCATGTTTCATGATCTGATTGATGAGTATGGAGTCCAAAATACCGTTCTGGAAAGAATTCAAGCGAGATGGGAGAATGTTACTATGTAAATGGTGTATACATTATGCCACAACTGTGTGTGTGTGTGTGTGTGTGTGTGTGTGTGTGTGTGTGTGTTATACTTGTTGTACCTTAAAAATAAATAAATATCCTGTAACAGATACATGTGTGATCATTTACACTCTGAAGCTGTCATGGAGAAGACACTGCAAAAGATCTACTATGACCCCGCACATCCAGGAGGGTTGGGAGGTGTAGCAAAGCTGCGTAAGGCGGTCAGGGAATGCACAGGTGTCAATCCGTCTTTATCCAGCGTCAATACATTTTTACTCGAGCAAGATGTATACATGCTGCACGCCAATGCAGCGATTCACTTCCCTAGGAATAGAGTTCTGGTTAGTGGAATTGACAAACAATTTCAAGCTGATCTAGCAGATATGCGTGAATATGCAAAGGAGAATGATAATGTACAATACTTATTGACCTGTATAGATGTTTTTTCTAAATATGCATGGGTCCGTTGTCTGGCTAATAAAACAGGCCCCTCTGTGACTAATGCATTTAAAGACATTCTGAACGGAGGGCGCATACCTGTAAAATTACAAACAGACCATGGAACCGAGTTTTATAATAATACATTTCAGAGGCTTATTAAACAGCATAAAATTATAACATCAAATGAGACTAAAGCATGTGTTGTGGAACGCTTTAACAGAACATACAAGACGCGTATGTGGAAATATTTGTCTTCTGTTAATTCACGCCGATATGTTGATGTTGTTCAAGATCTTGTATCAGCATACAATAACTCAATTCATAGATCTATCAAGATGGCTCCATCAGAAGTCAATAAAGACACAGAGAAAATGGTCTTTAAACATTTGTACAAGCTGATACCACAAAAGACTGTGAGTTTTAAATTTAAACGCGGTGATACGGTTAAAATATCAAAACTACGGGGTGTTTTTCGAAAGGGCTACAAGCAAACATTCAGTGATGAGCATTTTATCATTGCAAAATGCATAGCCAGAGATCCGCCTGTTTACCTGAAAACACTATGAATACCATAGAGCTGACGAGTGTGATTAGAACACAGGTTTTTAAGGGCACAAGTTTTACAGGCGTATTAGCCTGTGATCAACTGCCCTACCACAAATTGTACAGATATCCTGCGATGCTGGTTGTAAACATACACTCTTCTGATAAACCTGGAGAGCATTGGATGGCCATCTATATCAACAAGCAGAAGCACGGATTTTTCTTTGACAGTTTTGGGGAACCCACCTGATTGTGTCCGCTTTCCCGGCGAAATAATTGATTTTCTCAATAATAATTGTTCAAAGATATCTTATCCTAGGAAATAGGTTCAGAATATTATGGCTACAACCTGTGGGCAACATTGTGTGTTTTTTCTATGTCATATACAAAAAGGCATGTCTTATAAGCGTGTATTAGCCAGGTATGGCTTAATAATGATGCATTAGTATGTCGCTTTGAAAGCAAGATAAATCCTACAGTGTGTTGTGGGGATACTTTTTCATGTGTACAATGTGCCAATGTCTTGTAATGTTATGCAGCAGTGATGTGAATAAAATATGGAAGCAATTTTAATTGACAATAATCTCTTCATTTTATTATCACACAATACATAATATCAACAAGAGATACCAAATTTAAAAATAAAAAACACATTCATGATGTCACATATCAGATAATAGTGTCACAGTATTACATTCACAGGGGTCATTGCAAAAATTAAAAAATTAATAAATAAATAAAAAGTAATACATTCATTACACATTATGAAACAATTTCATAAAACAACAGTTATACATTCACTGTGCCAGAGAGAAATAGGAAAAAAATCTTAAAAATCCAACCATGCTGTAGCAGACCCGTATACTTTAGACTTTTTGGCCTTTGGCGTATCACGTATAGAACGAATGGTCCTAGGTGTGGTCACACTAGCAGTCTTAGGTTCGCCAACAAGTATTTTATTTACAGATATGGCACTGCGTACAGTCTTATTGGGGATTGCTGACAAAGATACATTTATGCTGGCCAATTTCTTTAAAAATACATTCCAACCAGCTGGTCTAGAAGTGTCTAAACCATTATGTGCAGCCGTGACACTTTTCATCAGATCATGCACATGGCTACCGTATAGGACCTGATTATCAAGTACAAGCTCCCCCTTATCAGGTGAACTCCAGGTGAAAGAAGAAAAAAAAACAACTGCCTGTGCCGGTCACGCCCACACCTCCGCTTTAAGCCCCGCCCACCCAAAATGTACCAAATTCACTGTTTTGCTCTTTTTGAAATTTAAATAATCATGAATATTCATGAGAACTCCACCCCACCCCCACCCCACATCCCCCCAACAAGTACCAGTCATATACTACGAAAGGTTTTTGTTGTTCTGCATAGAGCATATTTTACTAAACTCGGTTAGTATGAGTGGTTGATGATTGTGACAAAAGTCAGAATCAAAAACAGTTTATTTACCAGGAATGTTTACACAAACAAGGATTTTTTTTGGCTGAAGGTGCATAACAGGAGACATTAGACAAGACAATCAACGACAACAACAGTGCAATAGATATTAAATTGTGTGTTCATTTGTTCATGGACTAAATAGGAAACTGATGTGTAAAATGTATTGTTTCTTAAAATGTGACAGTTGTGAGTGGCAATTATTTTTACAGCTGGTTTGGTTTTGACAAGCTGTTGAAGACTCATGGTCCAAATCTAACTCTTTTTTAGATAGTGTTGCCTTCTTATGACAAAATACAGATCATAACAGAGGATTCAATGGTAACACAATGTATACGATTAAACCTATATCAATGCCTACATACTTGACAGTACATTTACTAAGGAAAGTGGATGTGAAATAGAAAACTCCATGTTGCTCTGAAGCTCCAGGTTTATGCAAAGGTTAGCCCTTTCTCAATTGACAGCCGATGTGAGACATTGACAACATGAGTTATAATCTTTTATGGAAAGGCTGTATTCCAGCGGTGAGTTAATCCCCATAATGAATGCTACGACATGCACACAAGCTATCCTTCACTGCTGCATTAGGCTGTATCGATACATTTGCCTGATCATTGCCTTGTGGGGAATAATTCATGATCTCAAGTGTAACTTAATGCACAGCAGCAACACTAACAAATGTAATGCAAAGCTCAGAGATTAAAGTTGCAAGATCCCAGATTGGGAGCATTTCGATTGTCTTTCAACGGCTCTCAACATGCTGATGGAGAGCCGGCGGCTTCATAGCTAGCAGCGCTACTATGGGGAAAGTGCTGACAGAACTAACAGTGTTTACCTGAGGGGGAACCGGAGGAAACTGTTGGTCAGGATGGCGTTAGGATCTGTAACCACCAGTCGAGAGCAATGCAGCGCAGCAGCCGTGAGCTCACATGCACGCTCAGCCGGCCTTGCTACCTCCCAAACCAAGGAGAAGCTCAGATAACCACACACACAGAGGGAGAGTGACTGCATTAGTTTGCTGCTATATTAATGCTCTGAATGTTAAATACAGCTCATTTAAGAACATCACATTTTGTATTGTATAATAACTAGGACAGGTGTCTTTCTAACCAATGGCTTTCACAGCTGGTCTTTGCTCTACTAAACTTCAATCAACCCTCACTAACTGACCTGAGGGTCCTGGTGGGTAATCTGTGAATGCCTTAGGTCCACCCTACACCCAGAGCATGTTCAAACCGTACACCTCAGCCGGTCCAACTAAGGCAATGTACTTGCATTGTAATTCGCTTTGTATAAAAGCGTCAGCTAAATATATGTGGTGTAACATTTTCAAATTTCAAATGTATAGACTACAAGATTCATCAGTTAAAAGTTTTCCACCAGGAATGTATACTTGCACATATTTCTTTGCAAAATAGTGCATGTAAGGAGGCAACCCTGTCTGTTTATAATACATGAATATATATTACATTTTCTACATGAATATATATTACATTTTTCACAAAACTACAAGTATGAGTTCTGCGTGCGGTTATATTTTGGCAACAAAAGCACTTTGCTTAAGTATTTGGATAGGGACCATGATCTGTCTGTAACCAAGTGCCAACCAGATAAATGTGTCTCGATGCTATACTTGCTATAAATGGATATTGTACTACAAGAGAGGATATTATAGGAAAACAAATGAAATACCTTATCAATGAATATTTTATCAGTATTGAGACGTTGAAATTTGCCAGATAATTTAAGTAACAACGTCATCCAGTGGCAAAATGTTTCTTCCAAAACATACTTTATGTTAGAAACTAGTTCTATATAATCTCAATTTTAAGAAGCCAGTGTTGAAGAGGAAAGAAGAGAGGCAAATTAAGGTTGAGTTAGCTGGATTGATGCTTCTTTCATGAAATAAATACTAACAACACTTAGACCAATATATGCACACTATTTAAAACTCAACAGCTCTTTGCGTTGGGAAACGATATCTGACTTTGAGTTTATGATATTCAAATAATTTTCTACAAATACTATATGACAGCAGTCACCAGTGAAATGACAACTGCAGTACCACTTAATTCTCTCAAGGAGCGGTGTGTACTGAGGCAACAAGGATGGGCTTAATAGTGGCAAGAGTGTCAGTTGGCTGGTGTTTCTGTGCATGACCAGGCATGAGAGAACAAGCTCAGAGCAACCTGAGAGGATTATTGGCCGGGATGAACCTCCAAAGTCTGGGTCAAAGATCATGCAGCAGTTACAGGACAGGTAGAGGACAGAGGACAGTGTGTCTGTTTTGTGTGCAAGCATCTTCTTTGGTATATCAACCTGCAAGTCCAATGCCGAGGTTGCATAAGAAAAGAAGCTGCTGTCACTATTGGCTTTATCCCTGCACGCATGCAGATTTGTCCGTGCCCTTGTGCCCTGCACCCTTCACGCGAGCTGCAAAAACTGCCACAGCTCTGTCGCAGACATCTCAATGGCCAATATATCCAAAACCAGGTAACTTGCACAAAAAAAAAAATCTAGATTTATGAATGCCACTACAGGTAAGAGAATAAATATGTATTTTAGATTTTGGGGTGAAATGTCCCTTTTAATCTAAACCATGATATTTTTCTGAAGTTAACCAAGAAGTGTTGTTGCCTAACTTCTTTAACTTTAATTTAGCAGTATACGTGTTACTAGTCACTAGTGTATTGGTTGATGATAGAATAGGGAAAGGAAGAAAAGAAACCGTAAGTTCAGGTCCGCTGAAAACAAAAAATGCCTTAACTTTCTTCCTGAACCTTGGACGCCTCTGGATATCTTGCTGAGGCTCGTCTGACCGTGCTTTTGGCGCAATTGGCGAATTCCATAAATCGTAAGCTTTCTAGAAAGGTATGGCGCACCTTTCTAGAAAGCTTACGATCCATGGCTTTTTGGAACAGCCATAAACACTTTTGCCAGAAGACATGGGTCAGAAGTACTTTGTTTCAACCATACCCCAGCCTCAAGACTGATTTGCAGATTGCAGTGGTTCCACGGTTAAGCAACACACATGGTTTTGGAAGGAAAAAAGCAGACTGTCTTCCTCAACAGGTGTATCCAAATACTTTTGAGGCCTTGAATTCTGTAAATCAAACATCAAGATATTTAAAGACTTTGTTTGGGCGTGCAGACAACCTGCCAATCACGTCTACAACTTGTATTTGAAGGAGCGAACCATATGTTTTCCCTTCATCTTTAAGCACCTGAATAAGCCATATATCAGACAAAAGTGTTACTTCCCCTCCATTTTATAGCTGATCCATTCTTCCTATGATGCTCTTCCAGAAGTCTGATGGCTCCACATGACGTTCTAATCATGTCATCCAAATCAAATCCCCCTACCTTTTCTTTTTTTTTAAATGAGTGCTACGTGACATCATGAAACACTTAACCACAGCACTCTACAAGAAAATCCACTTCACCTATCATCAGCTATCTAGACATCAGATTTGTCTCACTAATCAACATTCAAGGGCTTGATGGAGATTCCTTGGTTTCTGCAAGACTATCAAATGAGAGGAGGGGGAGGTTTTAATCTCCCCAATTACTCTGTATCTCCTGGTAATACAATCAAACCACACAGACACGACGGAAAGCCTTCAATGACTCCAAATTAAAAGCAAATGCCTGGAAATCATGTATTGTGTGCTGTTCTGCACTCTCAGCTCTTTGCTGAACCGATGGGGGAGAGAGAGAGAGAGAGGATGCTGGAGAGTACGAAAGAGAGAGAGATAGATTAGGAAAAATCCCTCAGCAAGTCAGATGGGGGGAGTTGATAAAAGGTTTTTGGGAACGGTATTCCACACAACCATGAAATAGGATTTTCTGCCCCAAATCAAGAAAACGCTGGCGCTCTGATCACTATTTTTCCCTCCTTCTAGCTTTCTGCCCTTTAATCTAATTTGAAGGTTTTAATGGGAGAAAGGAAACAATTTTGGGTTGCTGGGTCTCACTCGTATCTCATTGCTTGAATGCTCATAGATGCAACTGTGATCCTGCATTCATGGAAAGTGCTTTCTTAGCTGGCTCTGCTAGTAAAACAGTGGTTTTGAACGTGAGCCTGTAAGTTGGGCCTCTCCTGGCACTACTGTCCGGCCAAACCCTTTGCTCCTTACACCCCATCTATTGACTCACCTCACACTGGAGCCAGAACCACAGAGACGATTAGAAGCAAAGAGTGCAAAGAGAATATGAACTGAGGGTGTAGAAAGATGGAATGGAGATACAAATCGTAAGAGAGACAGGAAAAACCAACTAGAAGCAAATCAGATAGTAGTAGTGGTTGCTGCTCTCTCTCCAAGTCCCACTTCCTTGGAAATCTGATGCTGTCTGTATGATAACCCTCTCAATGCTGCAGCGTGCCTCTGGATTCAGCTGGATCCAGTCTGCAAAGCCATCACCCCTTCTTTCCATCCTTCCTGTTCACTTCCTCTCTTTTCTGACCTTCCATCTCTTTATCTTTACCCTGCTGTCGGCATAACCTTCTCCTGGCTCTACCTCACGCACAGGAACGGTGGGCTAACGTGGAGCATGAGCATGTGCTGTTGGAGAGTCGTGGCTTAGGGTAGAAAAGCAGATGGAGAGAGAAAAAGAGTCTGTCTGGTAAATTTAACACTCAGAGCTGTGCTTTGAGAGAAATGCTGTATTTAGCATGCTTACCCTATCAATGATGTAAACATGCTCACTGTGACAATGTGAATATGTTAATCTGGTGTCAAGCAAGTATCATTTTTAAAGGAGCATTGTGTAGGATTAGGAGGGATTTGCAGGGAACAATTATTATAATGCATTATAAAATGTCTTTGAATGTAATGTGAGTTTTATGAAACTTGTATACAATTATACAATGCAATAAGCAGACTGAAATGCATTTTGTTGTAATGCATTATTCACATGGGCGTCTTAGAAAGTGTTACCAGAACTGGGAATGCACATGTAAAGTCTCTTTAAAACAATAAAAGAGAACACTAACATAGTGGCATGTACTTGAAAAAAAGTGAAACGTTGAGAAAAAGAAGGTGGGGAGAAAATGAAAGAAGAGAGGGTGAGAGATGGGGAGGTTGGTTGTCCATGTGGCAGGGATAATTCACTGATAACCGTGACGTTGGTGGCAGAGCTCCAGGTGATGCTAATTACTCCCATCCGTCTTCTTTAGCATCGTGGCTGAAACGCGTTAGCGAAGGCCTTGGAGCAAATCACACAGAGTACAGGTAGATAAATAAATAAATGTTTGATTTAGAGGGCAGCGAGGTGGCGACATAGAAACCACATCTCCAGCCCAGCTTTAAAGCGCTGCGATTTATCATCATAGAGCACTATAGAAAAAAGGACCTGTAGCTGGAAGCTGTGTCGAGGTCTTACATAGATCTTATTCTGCTCGTAACCCTTTAGCTTTCTCTGGTGTAAAAAAAAGCACTGTCTTGAAAGGTTAGCAAACATAAGTATGCTTTGTGAAATTGTATTACTGGATTTCTTAAAGGGCTACTCCAGTGATGTATTGTTGCACATTCATAGATTTGGGACACTCAAAAGTGAAGCAGCTGAGGTTGAGTTGTCCTGACTTTTATCCCCTATGCAACTTCAAAAGCATTGAATCCTATACTGTCCACATACTTAATAAAAATGCCCAAGTAGTGACTTGTTTACAATCCCAGTTTGTAACACAAGTCATTTTCTATAAATATCCTGATAGTTGTAGAGGAGTTTTCTTTGAGACTTTATGTATTTTTTTTTATTGATTTTATAGCAATTTAAACATTTAATCCCACTTGAGTATTTCATCATCATTCATTTATTATCGTAAATGTTATTCTCATTTCAATTAAATTTGCTTGCCTGGAGACAATTTTCATATTTCTGTCTGCTATAAACCAGCGGTCCCCAGACACCGTGCCGCAGCCTGGTACCGGTCCGTGTGTCTTCCTTGCTAACGGGCCGCACAGAAAGAATTAATCAAAAAAATGTTGATCATCAAGGTCGGAAATATGTTTCATTTTGAAAAATTACTGAATACATCTGTCTGTGCGTCTGACCCTCTTGACGCATGTCAAAGGAAACTGAAAATTGTGTTTCAGACAACAACTCTGCCGGTGTTCTTGATTAAAATCAAGACAGAATACCTCGAGATCATGTAAAAAGCTCTGAAAAAACCTGCTTCTATCTGCAACATCCTGTCTTTATGAAGCAGGGTTAAGTTATGGAGGAGACTGGACTAAAGCTTTAAGTTACGGAGTAAACTGGACATAAAGGTTTAAGTTAGATAGTAGACTGGACACAATAAACACACGTTGAGTGTCGTTGTCTCCCATATCCCGCTCACATCTTACAAATCACTATCTGGCATGAAGACTCCAACCTGCGACCTGGATCCCATCCCTTCCACTTTAGTCATGGCCTGTCTCCCGGCCCTTCACCCACTGTCCTCTCTGTTATCAACTCCTCCCTGTCTACTGGCTCCGTCCCACTGGCTCTCAAACTTGCGACACTGATCCTCAAATAACCTGGCCTGGATCCTGACATCCTCAACAACTACCGACCCATCTCCAATCTCCCCTTTTTTTGTCTAAAATACTTGAATGCCCCCTTGCCAACCAATTCAAAACCCACTTGGACTCCAACCAACTGTAGGATCTGCACAGAAACAACCTTAATCAAAGTCAGCAGTGACCTCCTCTTCTCTAATGAACACTCCTTCAACATTATCATCCTACCAGATCTCAGCGTAGTCTTTGACACCACTCCATCCTTCTCTCCCGTCTTGAGTCCTCCCTCCACATTACTGGCACAGCCCTCTCCTGGTTCAAGTCATAACTCTCCGACTGCAAACAGTTCATTATCATCAAAAAAATCCAAGTCTGACACAGCCGCAGTCCCTCAAGGTGTCCCCCAAGATTCAGTCCTCGGTCCCTTCCTCTTCATTGTCTACTTGCTCCCATAGAGCCAACTTCCTCAAACTTAACAGCAACAAATCAGAAATGCTCATTATTATCAGCCCCAAATCGCAAAACAAATCACAGCTGCTTCTATTGTTGTCTTTACCATGTAAAGTGCCTGTAAAGTGGACCAACAGACAGGCTGTCTGTTTCCTAGCATTACTAACAACACATGCAAAGTCAGTAATTGCCATTGACATTCAGCCAGCCTTACTGCTTTTTCAATCCAGCTGGGATTTATACCTGAGATTAACACAACCAACTTTCAACCAGTAGAAGAAGTTGTCAATAAGCAATTGTATTATGAGAAGAGGACATTTTGGAAATACACTTTTAGTACTTTTTAAAATTTTTTTTACTAAAAATATAATAATCCCAGCATTACAATTAAAATGCGTCCCATCAGGTATTCAACATTACATTGAAGGGTGCTTTCTCCCAACACAATAACTTTCATTACTTCTCCAGTAAACCGTCATTTACAATGACAAATACCTCTCAGCACAAGCCCACCAAGGCTTTTTCAAATGGTTGATCACAGCCTGAATCTCATGTGGAATGATGTCTCAGCCTTTAATGAAAGAGTACTGTTAGGCAATGTTAAGGTGCTTTATATTACCTCAAAAACATAGTGGAGTTGAAATTAAAATAAATTATCAAGTAAAGTATAAATATTTGAAAAATAGTAGTTATCTGGGCAGAAGTCCTTAGTTCCAGTCCCGCTCTGCTCATAAAATTAGTTGCTGTCAAGGCCTGCATCTGCCCTGAGTATGTGTTTAAATTAGTATCTTCTTTGAAGTATGACCCAGCTCCCCCAATCATGTCTTTAGTGCACACCAGGTGCCTTGGATGACAAAAAGAAGGGGAAAATACAATGTCTTCTCAAAGCGCCTGCCGCTCACAAAGGCTTTACATTCACGTACAAATCTCCCAGCAACCTTTTCTGCTGCGATAGTTGGGATCAAGTCGAAAATTATATGACAAAGTATTGGATTAAAGTATAGCAATCAAAGAGGAGATATATGACAAATGCAGTATACTGTTGTTAACTTAAATACTTAAGTAACTTAAAATCAAGCAATATAATATATTATTTAGAAAGGGGGCATTCTGCATAGTAAGTACTATGGGTATAATTTGATGCACATGTGGTATATGTTGTATGCATTTTTACTTTTACTTGAACAACATATCTGAATACTTCTTCCACTTCTGGCCACATGTGGTTGAGTTGCATCACCTGAAAACCGAGATGAAGTAATTCAGCGACTGATGTGGCGTATGTGCCATGTCCTTGCCAAGTATTACTTGTATATAATGACACGAGGGCTCGGTTGTGAATGTCATCATCAAATATCAGTCATAAATGAGTCATTCCTAAATGAAGTAAAAGCTGAGTTATTAATCCCTGAGGAGGAATTCATCCTCTGCATTTGACCCATCCTGGCTGTTTAGGGAGCAAACACACCAACACCCAGAAACCAACATCATTTCTGAGACCAGTGCTTTCGTCAAGGGCACTGGCAGGAGTATTCAGTAGTCCAGAACCTTTGACGATCAACCTTGCAAACCCCATCCTGAAAGGTTCTGGACTTTCAAAAAGTCCTGGCACCCAACCAGGACCTTTTTTAGTGGTTAAAAGTCCCTGAGACTTAACGTAGACATTGGTCCATGCGGCTGAAATGCAGTGAATATGTAAGATTCAAGATGTTTTTACTGTCATATGCACAGATAACAGACAGTTACTATATACAATAAAAAGATTATTTTGCTCGGTCCTCCTAACACAGAATTACAATAAACTTAAGGTAAAAAATAAAAAATAAGGCACAAAATATAAAAGATATTGCACAAAAATCTGAAAAATAGTATTGCTCTGATAAATATCATAAAATATGATGATAGTATTGCAAATTAGGATTGTAAGGAGCTGGGATGAGAATGTGTTGTAAAGCCACAAACATGAGGATGTCATGCAACTCCTTACAGAAAAGCATCCAGAGCTCTACCCTCTTTGAAAGCACTCAGACGTTAAAAACTGTTTTCATGTCCTTTTCTGACATACCGTCTACAATACTGAAAATATGGATGTCCCACCAGTTCAAATAAGGCATGGCTGCTTTTCAGTAATGATGTCATTGTCCCACCCTGCATTTTGGCAGAATCTGGGCTAGATTAGGAGGGTAATGAAAAATCTGTTAGGTCTCATTCACGTTGCTCAGTGTGTGCCTTCCCCACTTTGTCTCAGCTGTGTGAGCGACTGACTGGGCACCACATCTACATCACCTGACATAGAAGACTGAAAGTGGCTGTAAAAATGTCCAGCAGTGAATTGATAGAGTCTGTGTGCGACTGTGTGTGTATGTGCTTTTTCTTTGCTTCCATCGCCGGCATGCGTCGCTGAAAGAGCACCTTGGAGCAGCTGCCTCGGGGCCATTGTCCCCTCCAGATGTTTCCCTGAGCCACCCAAAGTGCTGCAGCCAGAGAGGAGAAAGAGGCCAAGACCATGATAGGCCGTAAAGCCAGGCTGTAAATTTGCTGCCTTTATTTGCACCTGAATGGGTCAGGCGGTTAAAGGCTCAAGCGGGGGGAGGCCATAGAAAAGGGGGATCCCAACTGTTGAGGCCTACCACACATACACACGCACACACATATGCACACAATGGGTGCTTTTAAATGGTAATTAAAAACAATTGTCAACGTACAATTCTACGACATGAGCTGAGGGTGGGGATTGATGTAAGGAGAACAATTATCTTGATGGAATGAAATATTTCATCAGCTGCTCACTGAAGTACTTAAGTGTCCTGAAAAGTGCACTTAGTGTAATCATTGATGAAATGGGATTTAAAGCAGGGAAGCTGAAACAAATGCTAAATCGGATGAGCTCTTTGTAGCAGTTAAATGATGTTGTCTCAGGCTACATCCACAATAATACCTTAAGCGAACGCAGGTGTCTACGTCATCATTTTAAAACTTGTTTACACCCGTCCACTCGGAAGCAACCCCAGAGTTTTCCAATGTATCCGTCCTCGGGACTAAAACTCTGGCCTCGTGTGGACATTCAGTGGAAATGTAATTTGTACATGGCCTTACAAGACTGCCGCTAGTTCTCAGTAAGGATCCGGGATTAGGGCTTGGTAGGATGGTGTTTTTGTTTGTTTGCTTGTTTGTTTGTTTTTGAGAGAGAGACTCTCGGGAAAAAAAAGTTTTTTCATGAACTGGTCAATGAAAATGAAATTTTGAAAAACATCTCAAATACATATTTAGATGATATCTATTGGTTATTGTTTTAGCATCTTTCCTGTAACATAGAGAATTTTACAATTCATTACAGGGGAATATGCTCTCACTCGACCCTGAACCAGAACTCTTTGCTTCAGCGGCACTGACAAGAGTTTCGTGACCAGGAATGTTTTCACAAACCTTGGCAGAAGGTGCAACTCTAGACATGAGACGTTAGACGAGACAAACAACAAACAACAATCAACAATCAACGACAACACTGTGCAATGTGTTGGCACTTGTTGGCATTATAGATACAATATACAATCCACATTTATGGAATAGGATTAAAAAGCATTAGTCTGATTCACGCATATATTTCTTGATTTCAGTAATTGTTATAGAAATCCACAAGTATATGAATTAAAAATTGTCATCAAAAATATTTGGATGTTGATACATTTATATACAAACTGTTGAACCTGCTTCAACAAACTGCTCATATGTGAACTTCACTGCATTCTTTTCAACAGGAAATGATCTGTAGCCAATCAGGTGTCCTTTTTCAGCCAATCACTTGAACGTGCCCCCAAGAGGGAATTCTCCAAGTCTGATGTTCTGCTTTCTCTCAGATAACTGGTTCCTTGTGTGCATGTAGCTGTAAGTCATTTACGGGGAACAGTTTCCCCGGGAACCTGAATTTAACCTATGTGTCTTCACTGCAATCAACGCCAAGCAATTTCTTAACACAATGTTAAGAAAATTATACACAAATACTACAACTCATATTGTTGTACTATAACGTTGTGTGGAACCCACGTTATAGAGTACAACAACACAGAGACTCTGTGCCATGGTCTGAATCAAGACAGAAAACTTGATCACTCCTTTCAACCTTGACAAAGGCAGTCCAGACCAGATCCATTCCCTTTGTTCTTACCTTTCAAAATAAAAGCCCTAGACATATGGCCTACAATGCCTAACTTTTACCAAAGCAACTAAATTTCACGGAAAACATTTCGCTAAAAGTAAACTTACTAAAATAGCTGGTCGTAGCTCAGGCTAGGAGTTCTCAACATTGTGTAACAAGAATCCAATTTCCGATTCCCATGACCACCTTCTCTAATAAAACACAAAAAGAACATTGAAATATGTATTTACTAGCTTTGTAAATAATCAAAAAAAAAAGTTTTAATTTCATTTGGCCCCCGGGTGTGTGCTCTGATGCCCACCAGTGGGTGAGAGTAATTGGCCTCAGACAGAATTCCTTTTATTGAAAAGTGTGCAAGTTTGCATCTTTATCGATTTAATAGTTTTGACATGAAATATTTGCAGTTGAGTATTGGCATTTATGTGTTGTTTATTCATGATGCCCCAGAAGTGTGGAGGATGTTAGAATGAAATGTGTCTAACTCAAAATGACAAAATCTTGCTGGTACCTATTTTCTAATGACACATCAGTGGTGCTTACTAGAAAGTTAAGTAGATGTTTTCTTTTAATCATATACTCTCTTGCTTTCTTTCACTCCCTCTCGCTGCCCAATATTCTCTCCTCCACCTCTGTTTTTGTCTCTCACACACCCATACAAATGTAAACGTAGAAATATTTACTTTGCTGGAGTCGTGTCCTTTGAACGCCACATTAACTCCATCTTGTCACTCATCACTGAGTCGTGTTAAAGCTGTGACCTTTTAGCATGCAGCTTGACATGTCATTACCAATACCCAGCCAAAGCCTGGGACTCCACATCCACACACCATGTTTCCCAGCTACAGCCATGAGAAAGTCCTCTGACGGCCTTCATGATGAGACAAAATCACTCCCTTACTGTATTACACCAAACTAATTCACAGTACACAGACACTAAAGTCTTTGCTGGGTCTGGCTTTGCATCAGCTGAGGTACCAGAGGGATGCCATGTGAACAAGGCACAATAAATAACCCAGGCGATTAACTGTTTAATATCATCAGACAACAGGTTAAATGATAATAATATGATAATACTCTCCTCCAATCACAATCACTAATATACCAACTACAAATTTGGATACGTTTAGCCATCAATCAAGACGTTCCAACCTGAATACGCCAAGGAAGCACACCCTGCTGGTAAGCTAACCTTTTGTGTTTCAGCAAACGGCAAATTGCCTCCCTACATGGATAGAGTCACCACTTCAAGAACCTCGTCAGTGCATGTCCCTGCCATGACATGTCCCTTGTCATGTGCCTTGTCATGTCCCTTATCATGTCCCTGCCTTGTCCAGGTTGAAGACTTTTCTGTTTGCCGTTCCCTTTAATTAAACCTGACTCCATTGCTGCATCTCACGAATGCATTTTATTTCTTAAACTGCACTGCAACTTTAATTCATTTCATTTTTCCTTTTCTTGATTGTTTTTTTTTACTTTTTTCTTAACTATTTTTAAATCTGCATCATGTTTTGCTTTTAATGGTTTAATGTGAAGCACTTGTAATCACATTGTTGTTAAAATATGCTCTACAAATAAGCTTGTCTTGCCATGTCCCTGCCTTGTTATGTCCCTTGTCCTGTGGCTGCCTTATCGCCAGAATGGATCTTCACAGGATCTTCACGGCCTGCTTCAGGCAGTTAACAGTGGGATGTCTGGCTGTATTACTAACCTGAACAGCTACATCAAGACAATTACAAAGTCAGCCTACTATCACTTGAAGAATATATCAAGGGTTGGAGGACTTATGTCTCAACAGGATTTGGAGAAACTTGTCCATGCATTCATCTTCCGTAGATTTGACTATTGTAATGGTGTGTTCACAGGCCTCTGTAAAAAGGCAATCAGAAAGCTGCACAGAACGCTAAAGCTCCAGTTCTCACTAAAACCAGGAAAGTAGATCACGTCACTCCAGTTCTGAGGTCTTTGCACTGGCTTCCTCTCAAACAAAGAATCAACTTTAAAATCCTGCTGCTGGTTTATAAAGCACTGAATGGTTTAGGGCCAAAGTATGTGTGTGATCTGCTGCTACCTTATGAACCTTCCTGACCCCTCAGGTCGTCTGGTTCTGGTCTACTTTCTGTTCCAAGAGTCAGAACTAAACATGACGAGGCAGTGTTTAGTTTTTCAGCTCAGCAGATCTGGAACCAGGTCCCTTAAAGCTGCATTTCTGCTGACACCCTTAGCTCCTTTAAATCCAGATTGAAGACTTTTCTGTTTGAGGTTGCCTTTAATTAAACCACACTTAATTGCTGCATCTCACTCCTGCATTTTATTTCTTAAACTGCAAAGCAACTATTATTCATTTTCTTTTTCTTTTTTTCTTGAATGTTTTAATGTTTTCTTAACTGTATTATTCATTTTCTTTTTCTTTTTTTCTTGAATGTTTTAATGTTTTCTTAACTGTTTTTAAATCTGTTTTTAATGGTTTTATGTGAAGCACTTTGAATCGTCTTGTTGTTGAAATGTGCTATACAAATAAACTTGCCTTGCCTTGGGGGGGGGGAGTACACGCGTGTCTGTTTCTTCTTAATCTATCTCCATACAGGCTGATGAGGGGAAAGTGGCACAATGTCAGGTACAGAAGCAATAGATGTCATGTGACTAGAATGAACAGAGTTACAGCACATTACATGAATAGGACAGAAATGATTCATATAATGAGTAGTAGGCATGGACCATGATCCAGATAACCACGATCCATGTCAGCAGAAGGAGGAAGAGAGGATGGGTATCAGCAGGGCCCTGGCAGGGAGCCGGACCGGGACATATTTGCTAATGAACATTTGCAATGAAAGTTACATTGGATTTTGGTGCTGGCAACCACCACAGCCACAGTTGTTGCAGCATTCTCAATATCATACTATTGAAATGTTGCCAGAGTAACTGTTAGATGTGTAAAGAGGTCCAAAACAAACATATTTTATAATGGTGGCCAGTGCACTTTACGAAAGGCTAGCCAGTGGTTAAAGAGTAATCAGTCATCTTCTCTGTCTTTCTGAGGAAAAAGAAAAAAGTCCCCACATTTCTGATGTGTCACGAAACAAGACTTAGCACCTTTTGCCTCTAAAGGGAGTGATGTCAGCATAGTGGAGGTTGCCCCGAAAAAAAACCAACGTCACACTCTTGAACATAATGTAGCTCATTTATCAGCGATGGCAAAAGCAGAGCAAGCTCACTGAGGTCATCATACATAAATCAAGTGCTCACAGCTCAGCCAAAGCTGCTTGTTAAGTTCCCTAATTCAAATCACTCCACACTTTGAGAGGAACAGGGGAGTTTTGGTGATTTTTGAGTACCTTTAGGAGAGGCAGAAATATCCCCTCATAATTTAAAATCAACAGGCTTGGGGTTCTGCAGGCCAGACATGGATTAGCTAGTAAAACAAATGCTTAAGCCCCTGTCCATCGCTATCAAAACAGCCATTAGCATTTCCGCAGTTGGTAATCGCTGGCGTTGAGAAAACAGGGAGGAAGCCCTCTCGGCTGGCTTCCCACACATCGCTACAAAGTAGGCTTAAGCACGCCTGCCAGTCATGTCTGAAAATGTGCACGAGCAGCTCGTGAACAACACACACATGCACACCTACATACACACAACTTGCTGGAAAAATCCACACACACAAAAGCGCACATGGAGACATTTACTCGTAGACATTCACACAGTCACACACGCCGTGTCACCGGATCCCATGCCCTCCAGCTAATGGTATACATGGCGGGTTCCCATGGGCAGATCGTGTTGGGCAGTTTGAAAGCAGAAAGAAAACAATTAAGTCATCAGCATCAGCTCTGTGGAGGAGGAAAGGGAAATTGCCAGTAAACATTTAAATAGGAAATAGGATAACAACAAGAACAATAGTACTTTCTAAGATATCAAATGAGTAAGTCTTCTATAGACAAATGAGGACAAATCTTATAATAATAAGTTGGCTTCATATGACCCAGGGCTTATGCCACAAAGAGGAAAAGGTAGAACTTCCGCTGTCACTGCAGGGTGTTAAAGTCTGGAGTTGATTTTCACTTACAGGAAGTGACTGCAGTCAATTTATTTTCTTAAAGGTTCTCTATACGATATTCAGTGCATTCATTTTGCTCCGTAAAGATATAGTGTCAAATATCTGAGTAGAGAATGAAGTCACTCTCCCTCCGTGTGATCTAACCCAAGCTTCTCTTTGCTTTGTTGGCATAGCGAGGCTTTGCGTGCGTGCCTTTTATATCCTTTATGGCTTGCTAGTAATCGCTCTGTACTGCACTCATACAGCGGTTTCAGCTGATAACGTCTTCCTGACTGATGGAGTCACTGCAGAATGGTAGCGCCCTCCCTCCGATTCCCCCTCAGGTAAACACTGTTAGCTCTGTCGGCCTTTTGCCCTTGTTTGTGCTTCTCATGCCGTTAGCATCATTAGCTGCTCAGCCATCGGCATGGTAAGAGCCATGTGGAGGCAATAGATATGCTCTAAATATTGAAGTTAACACCTTAAACATTCACGTAATTTGTCCTTAAGCATCTTCAGGTACTGTAAGTCTGTTTAAACCAGAAGAGCACGAGCAGAGAAGTCCATCCACAAAGGTCCATCCACACGTGAACAATAATAAAAGAGCCTTGAGTTTCAGATCCACTGCAAAATGTAATCAGGTTTCTCCTGGGCCCATCCTACCCGTTCCACCAAGTTTCATGAAAGTTCGGCAGGTAGTTTTAGTTAGTCTGTAATCCTGCTGACAAACAAACATACCAAATTTGCATGTGGCCAAACACATCTTTATTAATCTGTCGTGCATTAGCTATCTTTTTTATGTAACTTTATATATTTTTATTTTCTTTTAATAATAGAGGTAGGAAGCATAAACGATCTCCTCGAAGCAAAAAATAAAATACACGTTTTGGATGATAAACATTATAAAAAGACCACTCCTTTGTATTCCGACCAAAAAGGGAGCGACTACATGTTCCCTTCAGCAAACATTTTAAATGCTCAAACTTCTCCACTTTCTGAGGCCCCCACCGCAAATCATTTTCATATGGTCAAAAGTAAAAAGGAACACTGGCTGCTGTAGGTATTAATAGTTTAACTAATTATTATTTATTACATCATTCTGCTAAGTTGGACAGAGAAAGGTGCATTAATGTGTATTCAATTAACAAATGTGTCAAAGTATTTTCCTGAGGACATTTCAAGTTGTTCTAAGAAAGGCCAGCCATGATTGGCTCTTGAGTTTAGCTTTGTGCCTTTGAAAGGTGGTGTTAAAACACACACCAGTAGCACATCACTCATGCTACAATCACACAAGTTAAGGTTTGTCTGCTCTTGCCCACCACCCTCTCTTTGAACTGCTAATTGCTAATGAGTTCAACATTTCTCAACCAGCTGAAAAGACCATCTGTGATTGATTGAGTTGGGGTGCTGTGTGTCCTTTGATGTTGATTTATTTCCTGCTATCCACAAAGCAGAGTCAAGGAGGGGCTAAGCCGGTATCTCCAGGTCCCTGTTGTATATTCAAGTGAAAGCCATTTCCACATCAAAATAGTTGTTTAACTACTGTGCCACGGATCAAGTGAGCAGCATCAGGGCTTGTTTCCTCTCAATGAGGGAAAAGGATCAGAGACTTTCTGGGCTGGCATGTATGATGCCAGTTAATTGTGTGAGTACTGCCAGTACCGCCAGCACTTCACTGCTGTGTCTGAGGAACATGCAGCTGACTGCATTCCCACTGAGATAAGGACTGTTGTAAAAACATCAACAGGATCTTTCAGCATTTCTATAGCTGCATTCAATTTGTGCCAATGTTTGATAACAAAGCATGTTGAATAAATACATAAGTTGTATTATTCTGATTGTTTTAATATGCTAAATAGACTTTTCTGTAAATGTTATGTGTATATATTTATGTATTTGCTATACAAAATACATATTTGGTTTTAGTGCATATCCCAGTTGGAAATGTCCACACTGATATGAAACAATGGCTCGTGAAAAATATAAACAAAATTTATGTATTATTTTATCTGCTAAACTGAATCTGAGCTTCAAACGGTTGCAGCAGATGGTTCTGGAGGCTGACCCGCTCCACCTCTGAGCCACAGCTGCCCTTCACCCTTGTGTGGTGTTTGGCTCTGTGGGACCTATATTCATTTTTTTGTCAAAAGAAAAATTGATATGATTAATACATGTGTGTGTGGTTGTGTTGTTTGTTTTTACTCCCATACTGTTAGCGCACAAGGTTGTTGATAATTTCAGGCACTGACACCTGTCTGTGCTCACATTCCTGCACATTTTAGCCTGTGTCTTGCTGGAACCAATCTTTATTTGCTCATACTCCATCCAAGCAGAACATTGGGGTGGGACACAATAAATATAGCTCCGCCCGTGTGGTCCCTTATCACAACTGTTTAAGTGGCCAAAAGATTCTCTGGTCAAAGGGCCCTTACAATTGATTTAGGGAGAGAAGCTTTTGATGATGATGTAGAGGAAGAGGTTTCAGAATGCGAGGAACTAATGACACCCAACAAAATAATTTACCAGAGAGATAGTTGTTCCGTTGGTTGGTAAATGTAACTGCATTCATTCAGTAGCCTGAAGTCTGTGCAAAGGGCTAATCAGGAAGCTGACTTTTGCTAAGCCCCAAATGTAGATAATACTCAGTGTTTCCCGACCAGCTCCATGAGTAAAAATGTTTATCAGGGTTATCTTGGCGTTGAAATCTGAATTAAGATTTCAGAGAGGCTTCTTTGCAAACTGCATGGACATATGTTTTTGCATTATTATGTTTCACCATCTCTGGTTTGGGTTAAGCAGCTACCCCATCATATCATATGCTTCTCATAGACAGAATGAAATACAGTGTGTTTGATTCAGTAGCGATACTGCAAAGAGTGTGTTTTGAGATATTTATTTGAATAAGCCTGATGTATAATACACCGGTAATATGCGTGCCTCTGTGTGTGTGTGCCATGACAAGCAGTGTGTGTGTGTGTGTGTGTGTGTGTGTGTGTGTGTGTGTGTGTGTGTGTGTGTGTGTGTACAGTCAGTCCAGGGAGATGGTTGAGCCATCTGTCCTCACCACAGAGGAACTGATAAAGCTGTCAGACCAGCTCCATGTCAATCCCTCCCCCTCATCATCACCTCTATGTCTCTAATTACAACCTCTGTGTGTGTGAGTGTGTGTGTGTGTGTGTGTGTGTGTGTGTGTGTGTGTGTGTGTGTGTGTGTGTGTGTGTGTGTGTGTGTGTGCTCGTGCTTGTATGTGTGTGTGTGAGAGAGAATCAGAATAAGGTTATTGCTTTTTCATGTTTTTTTTGCATGTAATTTATTTATTTATTTTTCGGAGAAAGCAACAGAGAAGGAAACCACTTATTTTAGTTAATAAGAACCATGTTAACAATGAAATTGTCTTTGTATATTGTTATGTAATACTTTCCCTCTATAATTAATTCACAGTGTGTGTGTGTGTGTGTGTGTGTGTGTGTGTGTGTGTGTGTGTGTGTGTGTGTGTGTGTGTGTGTGTGTGTGTGTGTGTGTGCTTACAGGTGAATGCATCACAGATGGTGGCATCACAGCAGGTGGCTTCTCTCCAAAGCTGGTAACATGGCGGGGGAGGTGGTGGCAATGAGAAAATGGTGACAGGGATGCCTCTACAGGAGACAGATACACCCTGACAACATCCTGGATAGGACACACCCACTTTATCCAACCTCAAACACACACACAGACATACATTAACATACATTAACATACATTAACAGTACACATCTTAGAAGTAGGCAGTGACATTTTCTACATTGCTTCCCAGAGTGCAGCTGCATTAATGCTCACGGGCGTGACACCATGACTTCAAGTGGAGTTGTAACTTTCGTGATTATGTTTTACTCGTTAAACTCACAGCCAGCAACTTTGGATTCTTGTGGTTTCATTGAAGAGATTTAGGTTAAACCTGTGGTGAGATGAGCTTGTACTTACAGATGGAAGAAAATGTTCTCCAACAGAGATACAAAGAAGCCAAGTACAAAGCTTAGCTTTCCATTGGAAATGTAACAATTTAAATCATCTGTTATTTGCTCACCTCTCATTAAAATTGTGAAATTGACTCTTTAATTCTGCCTGCACTTTTTTATGGCAGGGATGTCAAACTCATTTGAGTGAAGGGGCCACATGCTGCCCATTTTGATCTCAAGTGGGCCGGACCAGTAAAATCACAGCATAATAACGCATAAATAACAACAATATTTCTCTATGTTTAAATCATTAGCAAAGGTTTTTAGATGATAAACTCTATATTTATCTTTCAACAATTAACTAGAAACATAAAGGCCAATCAGCCCACTGTTTATCGGTCTGGGCTCTCCTCTGCAGATTCCCTCGCTTTGTGACGTGTTTGTGACGCCACTTTCATGACATGATCCATTTTTAAGGACTTCCAGCACAATAATATCAATGTTCACGTCAATTGTGACTGTGGAACAATGATTTGCATGTCTGTCTCACAAGTGTAGGATCAGAGGGCGTATCCGAGCTTTGCTAATTTTGATCTAAAAAAAAAGATGTTTGACACCCCTGCTTTATGCTATCCGGGACAAATTATCACAAAGATACAAAGTTTTACAATTTGATCTCTTCTTAATAAAAAGGCTGAAAAGGGTACTGTTGTAGTTTCAAACGCTGGCTCCGTCACAGACTGTGACTCAGGTTGAGTCGGATCCTCCAACCGCAGGATCGACTGTTGCTCCAGTCCGTATGCCAAAGTGTCCTTGGGCAAGGCACTGAACACAAAGTTGCTCCCAAAGGCTGTGCCATCGCTGTGGATGGGAATTCATTTTAATATTGACGGGCAGGAGGTCCTTGCATGGTAGCCTCGGCCATCAGTGTATGAATATGTGTGAAGGGATTTTAAAGCACAAAAACATTTATCAAACTTCAGAGCTTTATGCAACTTCTTTGACCAAATTCAGGTCATATAGTTACAAAAATTACCAATTTATGATTTGCAACTCACATCAACAACAACATATCAAACTAGGAATCACAGATTTTTCCGACAGCTGTGATGAAGGACTATCTTTTCAGAACCTGTGCCGGGCAGTGATCCAGTACTGGTGGAACATTTCACGATGCAATCACGGTAAATCTGCTGACAGTTTTGTCAATTGCTAACACACTTAGATGACACATAAAGCAGAATTATTGAAAACGACCCTCAGGGAGCAAAACCCCAGATCAAGTCTGTTCAATTCATTTCATTAAGGCTTTATTGGCATGAGCACACACAGTATTGCCAAAGCACATTGTATCGTACAAGGCGGTCCAAGCAAAGGAAAGCACAGACTCCTCTGAATACGACAGAACACAGTGTCAACACCACAGTGCATGACTGCAACAGTTTACAACGAAGATAACAAGAACAGAATCAGCAACAATGAAAATAATAATAAACAGTAAGTGTGTGACGGTCCCCGCTTTGTGTTCCTGCACAGCTGGCAGAAGCGCTGCATTTTCAGGAGCATGACTTCTTGTGTGGACATATCTCCACGGCCACAGGTCTGTGCTTTGTCAAGCTAGTTCTGTGTTTAAAGTCAGTCACTGTGCCCAGATAACCGGCCACACTGCTGTCTTTTTAGGGGCATCTGCTTTGTGCTTTTGTTTGTGCGTTGCAGTTGGTGATGTAGTTTAGTTTCTGTCGCGTTATAATTTGGTTGACTCAATTGGATTTGTTGTGAGAGGCTAAGTGAGGAAGATTGTTCTCTTTGCTTAACTCTTGACAATGCAGGGCTTTCAAATTATTATAAGAAAGAGTGCCCCAAAGCTAAGATGATTGGTTCCATAGATTCAAATCAACCACATTCAAATTGGGATGTTATGTTGATTTCATTTTGTATTGCACAACAGTCCCTGTCTGCTTATTCTCAATTCATTGATAGCTTCATTTATTGCTTTATCCTTAATATGTGTCAGCTGTACAAAACTCAAAAGATATTTTCTGCTTAGCGCTCACTGTGCAATTCAACATGGCCCTTTTTGCAACACACAGCTTACGGTTCTCTACATGACGTATGAATCAGTCAATGAAGTCTAAACACTGCCACCCCAAAGGCTACACCCATGGACCTGTTGGGCAATATGCAGGTTGGAAGCCAGTAGCAGCCAGAGGCTGGTTTTCAAGTGACCTGTATTTTGCCGTGTTTATTTTATATACAGAATATGATCTTGTCATGACGTTCAGTGCAAAATGCTTCGATGTAATGACTGATTTCAGAATGTGGAGGGAAATAAATATGTTTAGTCTAACCTCTTTCACACATAATTACAAATTATATAGCAACAATTGAAGTGAAGGACAATGGAGAGGACAAACAATGCAGGGACACCATGTTCGTGTAATGATGGAGTCTATGCTGAACACTTTATAGGTGACAGGTACAAAACCCTGCTGTTAGGGGTTGTGTGTGTCTGTGTGTATTTTTTTTGTGTGTGTGTGTGTGTGTGTGTGTGTGTATGTGCATGTGTGTGCGTCTGTGTGTGCGTCTGTGTGTGTGTGTGAGGTCTGTGGGACAGCTTGGGACCCGTACATCTCTTCGTTTGACATGCATGTGTGTTTTTTTGTGTATGGCAATGGGAACTGTCTGTCTGTCTGTGTGTGTGTGTGTGTGTGTGTGTGTGTGTGTGTGTGTGTGTGTGTGTGTGTGTGTGTTCCTGTATGTCCTGCTGTGGGTGGGCCAGTGGGAACCTAAATGTGTGATAGTCTCCAAGGTTATTTCTCCTCTTCATGACCTCACTCTTTACGCAGCCCCCTCCGCCACAATATCACTTCCTCAGGCAACAAAGGGACTATTTTAGACTACAATGATCTTCCTCTGACAGAGACACAGAGGGAAAGAAACACAAAGTCAAACCAACCAAAGTTAAGAAGCTTCAGGTTCTTACGCATCACACCAATAACTGACTTTGCAAAGGTATGCACACACTCACGTAGGCGCTCGTGCAAACGCACATTGACACATACTTTTCCATTCATGTAAACATGCACAAAGATCAGTCAATAGGTGATGATAAACAAGATCAACAATATAGTGAACTTGATGAAACTTTAAAACAAAGTGATAAAAAAGTTTATTTGCATTTATTTAAATTAATATTTTGGTTTTGCATCTATTGCAGCTGCAAAAAGAGACGTGAGATGTTTTTGTTACCTTTTACCACCCACTGAACTGCCTGGGGGATGCTAACTTTCACTGACTGAGTATTGTGTAATGTTTTCCTCAGTGCTATAGAGCTTTATTGTTGAAGCAAAAACCCCACTGAGCTCTAAGAGACACACACACACACACACACACACACACACACACACACACACACGCACACACACACACACACACATAATGTGTTCCCTTTACATCCCACATACACCAGTTCTGTTTCTCACCAGCTGAAAAATTCACTTTTCTTCTTGATCTCTAAAACAGTGATTTATGGCTATTAAAAAGCTGGGCGGAGGGTTAATATCGCTTCACCTTAGAAGGTTGGAATAACCTCATTCCACCCCAGGCCAATACACATGAACTGCAGAGTGCAAAAATATATTAAGTTTATTATTAATTCATCTTCAGAACAAAGAAAGAACAATCCCTTCTGGAAATAATCTGATAACCCATTGGGTCATGCCGGACTTCAAATATAACTGATTATCTCAGAGGTTATCAGATTTTTTTCTCGTGAATTAACCACTTTGATCTAAAATAATATCCAGTTTTTTCCCCAATAAAAGTAGGACTTTGATGACAAAGAATATCAAAATCTGTTTTAGAATAAATTAACCAAGTAAAGCTCAAATTCTCTGGTTCATCACTCTTAGGGAAACCTTTCAGACTTTGTATTGTCATTTGATTAATTAACATCATTAATATATACATATTGATTAGTGCAGCTTTAATTACACAGTGCCAGTAAAAACACAATTGTTGTTAAAGCCATGCATCCTTGAATGGTAATCTGACATACAATAGTACATCATCTGACTCCAAAGAAAATCTTTTATCATTTGTGAAACATAAACTTGTCGCTTAGAGCAGTTTGAGACGGAGACACAACAAATGCCAAACACCTGATTGGTATTCAGGGAGATATCTCAGTTGAAACATACACCATGAACAAAAAAAAAATCCCAAAGAAATATAGGATGTCTGTTGGTGTTACTCTGATGTTGGATGTGGCTGCACAACATCTGCTGAATTGTGTTCTAGGGCTCTACCAGGGCTTTGAACCGGTGACCTGCTCAGACAAACGTCTCAGCCCAACTCACTCCTTCTTCTTCCCTTTCTCCTCAGATCATCCAAAACAGATTTATATCTCATGTTTAACCATTACGGAGACATCAGAGGCAGTGGATCGTTTCAAAAAGTCCTGCCGAGATCAGGCTGCTCTTGTTGCTCACCGGGCGGGGCTCGCCGGGCCGGCTCACCGGGCGAGGCTCACCGAAAGTAGGACCTCACCGCGAGCAGGACCTCATATTGTTGCCATAACGTTTTAAGTAGACTGAATCTTGACAATTCGACCACAGATTTGATGCTTAAACTAAGTTCTTGCCTGAAAACATCCTAAAGTTACATTTTGTGAAACAACAGTAGTATTTGGAGAATTTGTGTTTTCTCATCCGCCATTGTTCTCTGTCGCTGGCGCGAAATGCATTCTGGGACATTTGTCCGTCCCGGTGAACATCCGGTCACATCCGGGCATTTGCACTGTGAATTGGAACAGTACTTGGGCTGCGACTGGTGACGTTTCACAAGGAGAACAGAGAAGAACGCATATTGAGAAACAACCTATATGTGTGGAGCAACCGCAGGTGTAGGGATTGATTATTCATGGTTGCAGTTGCAGTTCATGGCGCGTCGTGGTCTGTTGTTTCACACTGCTGACACTCTACCAACACCCAATACAGGTCTTCATTTTTTGGTCCCTAATTCATGTAGAACATGCCCAATTTTCATTTTTGGTGAAGTGCACTGTCCAGCTTCCTTAAAGTTTTGAAATTTGTGTGTGAAAACAAGTCAAGGTGGCCCGAGTCGTCGTGTAGCCGGGGGTTTAGGTTAGTAATGAGTATAAAGATACACAGGAGGGCCGGAAAGTGTTTCTTTGCCCTTTGACTAATGAAAACAAGGACATTTTTGATGAAGAATCAAAAAGAAGAACTATTAATCAGGGGACTGTCGTGTGAATCTCGCTCTTGAGAAGTAGAGGCAAGCTGGAGGTGCATTCTCCCAGCATGCACCTCTCTGCATGGGGTTCAGAGAGCAGGAAAAGCAGGACTGGGTGTTGCTCCTCATTACAGGGATGCACACAGCGTTTGTATTCTTTTTCCCAGAGGCTGCTATATTTATGTCTATTGTTTTGGACAGGGAGCTCCCTTGTGTGTGTGCGTGTGTGTCTGTGTGTGTGTGAGAGAGTGTCCACTGTCTGTGTGCATTGCCAGCTGGCTAGAGTCCAGTGATGAAAATAACATGTTGACCAAAGGATGACCGCAGCGGCTGAAGATGACAACGGTGACTTTCTTTCTCTGTCTTTTGTTTTCTTGCGAGTAAGACTGAGATTCCCACCATAGCTCACTAATGGCTGACAGGCAGCACAACAATGGCTGGGAAGATGCACGCAGGAGTTTGCATGTGTGTTGTGCTCTGTGTTTATGGCTGTGCCCCCCTATTACCTAATTGTTCAAATATATTGTCTTGATTTGTCAAGAAAGCATGCAGAAGAGCAGGTTTCCAAATACAAGTTGCATTATTAAACCGTGGATGTCCATGTGGTTTTGGCGTTTGAAGTCACATGCAATTATGTCCTAAGTTCATGTGTGCAAACATGAGCCTGCAGCCTGTCAAGCGGCCAGCAGAGTCGCTGCAGTCTGACCCGGGACCAAGATGAGGACACAGTTCGTGGAGCGCCCGGCAGCCCTGCAGAGGCTCCACTCCTGCTGCACTGCAGGCTACTGTGATGATGTCACAGAGCCACGCCCTCTGTGGGGAACCAACCTCTTATGTTTACCGTGCACACTGGGACAAAGTCGGTGAGACACTTCTTCTGCCTCATTGTGCTGAGGTCGAGGGAAAAAGACTCACAACAGAGAAATGATTCTCAACAGAAAGGAGTTTGGCTGAAAGGTTGCTGCACTTTGGTCCCCTCTAACGGCAGGCAGGCCGGCGAGTCCTGCAGATAGGTCACTAACTCTCTGAGCCGATACCAGAGCCAGGAGAAGTGCTGTCTTAAGAGAACGCACATATGCTGTCTTATCTCCGGGAGGTGGAGGATCGGACCGTGCAGTTACAGTACAGCGCCGTGGGAGCCGTCAGCTGTCAGGGCTTCTCGTCACTCGCTCGGATAGAATGCAAAAAAGTCCACATTCAATGGATCCGATGTTTGCATAAACATACAATGCCAAAACATTGTTGCAAAAGCCCATTTGCGAATGTAAGGAAATAATTAGACCTCATAAAGGGGTATTATGGACTCTATAACAGCAATATATGAAGCGTCCTTGTGAAACTTTAACACTCTTCCTTGTGCTTCTGCAGCACTTTGAAAATCAGATGTCAGCTCACACAGTTTATACTAGTTGCACATATCTGGCACTTTTCCAAAACATTCAAACAGCATCTTAAAATAGTCGTGGTGGGAAAACATTTTTATGTGTGCTGTAAACATTTTCTACATCCAGGGCTTTGAAAAAAAAAAAAACAGCTGAAAAATACTTGCATCATCCAGAAAGAATCAGCTCAATCTCACACAGAACATAACCGTGGTGTTTGCATATTTTCAAGAGTTTGTTTCAAACATGCTGCACTACCATTTCGTGAAAATGTATATTCTTAATACTGTTAGTTGTAGATATTTCAGAGATACTAAATGATGCAATTTAAAGAAACGTTCAATGTTCTTTAGTCTCAACTGAACACTTTGTACACGCCTTTACTTCAACTTTAAGTTTACCAACATTTCTCTGTAAACTTTTTGATTATTATTTATATGCAAGTCAGTAGTTGAACTCTTACAATGTGTTGTGTGCTTAAGTGCTCTAATTATTCTGCAAATATGAATGACACATTTCACAGTGGTTGAACTAAACACCACTCAATAACTTGAGACCAAAGCCGTGACAACACATGAAGCCGTGGGGTATTGTTAGCCAACGGCTAATTATAGCAGGCGACGGGGAGGAAATGCTGTCAGGCGGCAATAAACACGGACTTGGAGGGAGGTGGGAACGGGCCAAACAAGGCCAAAGGGCTCGTCCTCAGGATTCAGTTCCAAGCTTCACTTTTTGGAACCAGGAACTGAAGTGGAGAGTGGTTGTTACGTGAGTGAGAGAGGCAGCTGGGTTACTGCTTGATAAAACACTGTACCTTGATTGAGGATTATTTTGTAGATGCTCACTTTAACAGATCAAGTCGTTTTACACTTATTCATTCACTAATTCCTCAGGATCTCTCTCTCTCTCTCTCTCTCTCTCTCTCTCTCTCTCTCTCTCTCTCTCTCTCTCTCTCTCTCTCTCTCTCTCACTCTTTCTCTTTCTCTCTTTCACCCCATTCACCTGCTGTCTCCATCATAACCAGAGGCCAGTCCTGCTCCTTATCCCATCCTTAAATCTCCTTTCACCACCACCACCAGTCTGTATACTGATAACCAAAGCGTCACTACTCTCTTTGGTATATCACGTTATGATGGAGTCTAATCGCCAAATTCATGGCGAGCCATAGTGAGGCGACACCTAGCGCCTGTCATTAGTGTATGAATGGGTGTGGATGGGTAAATGATGACATAGTGTTGAAGCGCTTTGAGTGGTCGCAAAACTAGAAAAGAGTCCATTTACCTTTTACCAAAGACTGGTCAATTTTGAAATACACAAAAACAGCAGCATTTTGTCCGTATAAAAAGCAGGATTGGATAACCACATCTAAATCCTAATCTTCATTTTACATCGTTGGATCTGCTTTGAAATTCCCAGTTTTCAGAACCGATCAATGCCACCAACATAATCCTTTGGTATCATTTTGAAGTTTATGTTTGTTTTTTTCGCAGCAAGGGTCCAAGGATCAATGATGTTGTATCTTGTACAGATTGTTCAGCCCTCTGAGGCAAATGTATTATTTGTGATGTAGGGCTATGCACATACAATGTTATTAAATGAAGGTCATGATAAAAAGACATTTGGGTTGAGTTGCAAAATGTATGTCATAAGGATCCATACAGCAAAACACCTTCACAAAGTAAAGTTGTGCTTTAGCTGCTCACCTAACTGCAAGCCCTCATAGGGATACAGACACCAAGTAAAAACCTTCAATGCAAATGTGCATTTGTCAGCCTGTCTTGGTGGCCAGTAGAAAACATTGCCACCCACCTTGCTGACGAGCACTGTGTCTGTATGCAGAGAGTCACTGAGCCGACCCAGCACTGCTGAGTGTTATCTCAGGAACCCCCGGTGTTGTGACAGAGGACGGTGTCTCCAGCAGCTCTGCAGGGATGGGACATACCACCGCACCCGGAGCGGGGGTGTACTCACAGAGAGGTCAAATCAGGGTTGTCGTGAATGGGGAGGACTGGTTCGTGTTTATCTAATTAAAGTGGCCGGTTAATTGTTTCTGAGGTCGTTCTCAGGTTGTGGAAACAAGAGTTTTTTTTGTGGAGGATGTGGCAATATTATGGCAAAAACTAGATGCTTCAGGAGGATGGAGGGTTGAGATTGATCTTCTCTTTTAAAGACACACACACACACACACACACGCACACACACGCACACACACACACACTCACACACACACACACACACACAAACACACACACACACACCTTACGCTGGCTAACTGTTAAACCGTCTTACTTGTGCTGGGAAACAAACGTCTGGCCTTTAATTTTTTGGTCTGTGTGTGTGTGTGTTTGTGTGTGTGTGTGTGCGTGTGTAGGTGTGCGTGTGTGTGCGTGTGCGTGTGTGCGTGTCTAGGTGTGCGTGTGTGTCATGATGAATGCTCCCTTTATCCTGATCAGTCTTCCTCTCTGGACAGCAGATTGATCCCCCTCTCTATCGACCGCAGCTCCGTCTCCTCGGCATGTCCTCCTTTACCCACAAATCCCTCCTTCTTACATCATCCGTCACCTGCACTTTCCCACTCTTTTTCACCACTTCTTTCTGTCTCCGCTCTTCCACCTTTTTTGTATCCCTGTCTTGTCTTTCTGATCTGCCTTGGTTGTCTTTCCCCATGTAATATCCCTTTTCTCTCCCTCATTACTTTCTTATATCTCAGTCTTTTGTCTTTTCTCTAGCTAGCTTTTTATTCTCTCTATCTCTGTCCACCCTAGATTTCTCAGCCAAAGTTAGCTGATGATCTTGCAGGAAAAACTACATCACCAACACACTCAATAATCTAACATGCGTTCATGTGAGTCGCTCAGTGTGCAACATTGCTTCAAGCTTGAGAGGAAGACTTTTACTTTGTGTTGGGTTACCATCTTTCACTATTTAATGTGAATCACAAAACATCTTGCAATAGCTCAACCGCCACATGTTTTGTAATATCAGCGAATCTGTTAATCTGTCTCTGCCTGTCCTAAAGTTGACAATCCATCATTGGCAATGCTGTCACAAGTGAGTGATCATCAGCTATGCGGCAGTAAAAACTGAGGCCAATCCCACTGATGAGTTAGCTAAAGAATCAGGGAGAAGTTCAAAGTTTCATTTTTCAAATGCAACTTTGTTTTCACAACGTGTTATCTGCACGTCAGAGTTTAGGCTCATTTCATGATCTGTGACTTATAGCCTACTGGAAGATAAGAAAAGACCAAACGTGTTTTACACAGTTTCTATATGGCTAAGACACCTTGTGCTATTACTTTCAACAGGATGAAGCTATTGATTATCTTGCTAGGGAAACAGGTGGTGCTAAAAACCTGGTGAATTAGGGACTCATCACAGGCCTAGTTGGCTGTGGCAGCAGCAAGACATCCACTGATCTCTCACATGTTGAGACTGAAACCCACATTGCTCCTGATTGTCATAACAGCACTGTGCATGCTCGCTAGCTGCCACCACCATGCGAATGGGTGAATGATAACCAAATAGTAAAGTGCTTTTGATACAAGCTCTCCATGAATATAAATATAATTAAAATCCACCCAGGAGTATGCGAGCAGTTGAGCAAAAGTGGATGGTGCACCACAGCTAATAAGCGATGGTATCTTCCATTCATTGTGGATTCCCTGTTTCCTTAAAGGTCAGCGCTATCAAGACAGTCAACTGCACCAGTTTACATGTCAAAGATCATTGCCTCATTGTCTATGATGCACATATATTTACATTCCATTTGATTCCATTATCCAAAATCGCTTATCCGATTCAGGGTTGCAGAAGGGCTTGAACAAATCCTTGGTGACATTGGGTAAAGGCAAGGTTCACCTGGACAGGTGGCCAGTTTATCAAAGGGCACATATAGAGACAGACAATCATTCGTGCCTACGGGCAGTTTAGAGACTCCAATTGACCTGAGCTGCATGTCTCTGGGAGGAAGCTGGCGAATCCACACTGCCACACAGAAGGACCGCCAAACCTGGGATCAGGAACTGAACCTGGGCCCATCTTGCCGTGAGGGAACCGTGCTAGCCCCTACACCAACTGGAGATTTATGTATTCCATACAATTCCACTGAAAATAACTATTTTCGTAAGAGCCTTTTAACTGCAGCACTACATCTAACAGCTAACCGAGGCTGCTTAGTTTTTTAAATTCCCAGCCATATTTAAAGCTGATCCCATGACAAAATCTCGTTGCAAAGATGTACATTTATTGAGCAATATCCTCTTACCTCTATCAAGGCACAGCTAACCTCCACATGATGCTTTTAAATGCAGAGTGAGGGACTTTCCTAAAAAACTATTTATCATACAAAAATAAACCCACTCAATCATCACGTGTGTGGTAATTGTTGTTGGTGTGGTCCTTCCTAGTGAATATTATGTTATTTTAGCCCAATGAAGCCAGCTACTTCATTTGTGTTGAATGAGACATGTCCATGTGCTGCCCTTCTTTTCTATTCGCACAAACACATAGTGTTTTGCCTGGATGGGAAGAACTGGCAGTACTGTCAAATGTTTCTGTCACTGTCTCACACGTGCCAAGGGGATTATGCATTTTTGACTTGGATGCTGCATCTGCAATAATGCCTTACAGTCGCCCCACGTCCACTGCATGGTACTGCAAAGCTTTAGTCTACTCCCCTCGCTCCTCTTATGCCGTGGCTGGAACCCAAGAATAAACTGATTAGATTTCGGTGGTCAAAGGTCACCGTGACCTCACGTTTCTTCCGTTCTCGTGAACAGGATATCTTTGGAACATCTGTAGGGAATTTCTTCAAATTTGGCACAAATGTCCACTTGGACTCCAGGATGAACTGATTATATTTTGCTGGTCAAGGGTTGAAGTTCACTATGACCTCACAAAACATGTATCAACCATAACACAATAATTCAAATGCTAATCATGACAGTTTCACACTGATGTCTAATGTGATGTGAATTATGACAAAAATATAAAAATTACATTTTGGACAGACGTGGATGTAAACTGAAACATGATTGGTTGGTAGAGGGGTACATCCGCAATGCGGAAATTCAGTTTTGTTTTCCATTGGCAAAAGTAAAGTACCTGGTACCTGGTTCTTTTTGTAGCACCATCTCGTGTCTGGCACCGATGCACAAAACCACCTTATCACACTCAGAGCAACTGACGCAGTACAAAGTGTGGGATAGCTTTCACAGAGCGGGTCGGAGGGGAGGTGGACAGGTAAAACAAACATTCTGTCAGGAGACCAGAACTAAAAATAAACTTTGACATTTGTTCACGTCATTGGCTAGTCACGTTAGTTTTTAGTGTGGTTAGTAATGTGAGTCTTAGTGGCTCTAGTCAGGTGACTCACATATGTTGTTAGTCAATAAACAGAAGTTTATTTTAAAAAGACACTATGCATGTGACAAATGTATATTAACAGCCCATCCATCTCACGTCCAAATCTGATGCCAGAGAGGTACGTAGAGAGTGGTGGTTTAAGACTCAGGACCTCTAATCAAGTTGCAGTCTTTGACACATCGGGATGAGAACGTGTTGGTTATAACCCTGCAGACTTGTGTTTGGTCACTTCATTATCACTGCAGCGACCAGGACATCCTGCACAATAACGGTCGCAATTGTTGTGTTCTATCAAAAGAGATTTTTAAAGATGGAAGCCCATAAACAATGTTGGATTTTTGACAAAGAAAAAGCATTGATCTGTTTGGTCGCTGATGAAAGAATGCTCTTTAAGGATTCTCCATAAGATTTCCTCAAAATGTTCATAATTTAAGGTTTTCTCCTTATCTGGACACTTAAGTAATCCCTTCAAGTAAAATTAGTTTGACTGTTGCAACCAAAGTAAGGAAAAACACTTAAGTTACCACTGACTCAACATGATTGAGTTTATGGGGAGTGAACGCATCCCGAGAACAGAACTCAATGGATATGCTTTAGAATGAGCAATTGATTTTATTTTGTAGATTTGACCAACAGTCAGGTCATGTCTTCTCTAAAGTTAGATCACTCTAGTTTCCCCATTGCAATTAATGATCTACATCTTTATGCCACACAATCAATCTAGTAAGTAATAGGTGAGGTCATTTTTTTGCAATTTTTGTTGCAACATCCACCCACTTTCATTGTTTTCTCTTATTTGTTAATTTACTGTTGAGTAGACCATGTGTTTTCTTTTATTTGTGTTTTGTGCAACTGGCCCCTGGCACATAAAGTGAGTTGAGTCAAGCAGAACCATGCAGGGTAAAAGATGCATTGGATCTTTTCCTCAAATATCGAAGAGAAGTGAGGAGGAGCGTTCGTCAATTCAATTCAGTTTATTTTCTATAACCCATAATCACCAATACAAATTTGCCTCAGAGGGCTTTGCAATCTGTACACATAAGTCATCCCTGTCCCAGGACCTCACATCGGGTCAGAAAAACCTCGTTAAATTAAGATTGTAAAAAGCCCTTTCGCAGTGGGAAAAAGGGAGGCACCTTCAGGAGAGCAACAGAGGAGGATCCCTCTCCCCGGATGGACAGAAGCAAATAGATGTCATGTGACCGTCAGATGAGATACAGTACACACATTCATTCTTTGCAAGTGTGTGTGTGTGTGTGATTGACGGTTACACATGGTGGTGTCCCCTGCAGTGATGGGACACCACCATGACTTCCCTGGTGGTCACCAATCACCACTGGACACAATTAGTAACCTGAAGCAGTTAAACAAAGGGAAAATGCTCTCTTGTAAACAAACACAGTACACACTTTCTTACAGTGTACCTGGAGCCACCTGTATCCCCACTCCCAGTGATTAGTAAAAGGTGATCTAAATACACGTTATGGTGCAGTGAGCGGTGGTTCTGAGTAGGCTGTGAGGTGTTGTGTCAGGTTCTGCTCCCCTTTGAATATGCATGATCTCTCGGCCAGATGGCACTAGCCAAATGCAGGGGATTCAGTGCTGCGGAGTGTGACGACAATGAATGATTCCAATGATGGAGATTGCTAATTATGTGATGTTGAAAGTGTGTGACATCTCCACTGCATTGCTAATGAGGTTTTGGCACATTTTAGCATTTCCCAATACTGGACTGTGTGAACGTGACAGCAGGTGAGTCTGATTGTTAGTCACATTCTTTGACGCAAAGCTCGTCTTTATGTCATTGCTTTGATTGGAGTCACAAATATACAGATATATAGATATTCAAGTATGTGCTTCTAACAGACCTAGCCAGAGCTGTACTTCAGCAAGCTTTCATTGGTTAGTTACGAGCTTATAGGGCTAACACTGTATTATTTACAACATGTCATATCATTTAGATTTGTGTTTTCCAAACCTTTTTTCATTTTAAAACTGACAAACCATCGTAACCAATTCACAGCAAGCTTTATCTATAGATTGTGAGAAGAGCAAATGTATTAGCAAATGAGTGTTTCTCACCATTTTAAGGCCATTTCCACATCACCGTTATCTTGAAAATGGAAAACAGTTCGTTAAATGAATTTGGCAACCCAAATGAAACTCGACCCTCTTAAATACACTTAGTCCACGACTAAGAGTATTTTTTGTGATTTATCCTATATTGACATTATACTAACCTCTGTTCCCTGTGCATAGGAGTGCCATGCCTGCACTCCAGCCAAGCACCGCCGCTCACGCCACATCTTCCTACCCATGGTCACCTCTGGCTCCACCAGGCCACCAGTGAGCTTTAAATAAACTCATTCCTTACCCGACCCTGCTGTCTTCATGTCTGCGCTTTGGTCCGGCCTAAACCAACCATAACAGAATCAACTAAAATGTCCCAAAACTGTCAACATAACGATGGATAAGCCCTTTTGCTGGCAATTTGATCGAAATTAGAAATAAATTTAACAAAAATACAATCGATGCAGTTTATTTACATATTTGCGGTATTTGTGGTTTAAATCTACTGTTTGCTAATTACCATTTATCAAACCTGTGGAAAATTAGGCTTCGGGTGTCAATTAGCGTTTTGCTGTCGATAGAAAGATTGTTGATATGTGAACTTAACAATGACAATAGTTTGTATTGAAGCATGTGTTCAAAGGAATACATGACACCGGAGTTGATTCCAAATAGATGCACTCTGACTCTATTGACTACAATATCAAAAATCTTCTTCCATTCCCAAGTTGAAGTTATTTCCTTTTCCCTTTGCGGGGCAGACACTGATTCACTGCAAGCAAGGCAGAAGATGAAGCTGCAGGTTTATAACAGCCGTTATTATCAGACAATCTGGTCAGAGTGTTAATGAAAGAGTTAATGAAAAAGCGCTTGTTAACTCCTCATTTCACACCTGCAGAATGTGCTGGCTGGGGCAGATAAGGCCTTATCTGCCAGAGGCTGTGGGAGTGCTGCACGCTGGACATTCCCCAGAGGCTGAGCAGCTAACCTGGGACATGAACGTTGCTACAGGGTCAGCAGAAGGCCAAATACTGGATCACGCAACATGAATATGTGCGGCTCATCTTACAGTAGGGAAAATGCTCCATCTTTTGGCGAGGTTGCCCAGAGAGAAAAGCAGAGGAAGACTATAAGAGGAAGAGTAGGACTCATTTCATTAGAGATTTCATTTCAGGACTCACAGCAGCGATGGTGTCAGAACAGTAGGTTTCTGCACTTTTGGAAATAAAAGAACTTCGAGATGACTGGCTGTTTATAAGGCATGGCACAGGAGGGAAATGAGAGACAGAGACAGCTGTCCGATGCCTGGCATGCTGTTACCACCTAGCAAGGGGCTATCTCAGGTCACCCAGGAAAGAGAGTCGCACACGCTCCAGATGGTGGAAGTGTATTTACAGTAGCAGTGCTTGGCAGTCTGTGTGCCCAGAGACTTGGCTCGCTGATTAGATAACTTTGAGTTTTTGTTTGCCAAGAGAAGAGAACAAATATGCCTTTCGGATCGAAGGCATTTGGTTGTATTTGATTAAATCTTAAAGTGATATATGGCTATATTTGTTGTGGAGACAATTGCCTTTTTTTAAAGTCTTTGTGGAGGTAGGATAGTGACAGATATGTCTGTGTAAGGGTGTAGGTTTCCCTTTAACCTTCCGACCAACCCATTTCAGGTATTAAATGCATAAAAGAACCGCTTTTCGACTTTGTCAGGAACCTCCATTTCAACAAAATAAAAAATTGTGTTGTTAGGCCGGTTTCGACCCAGGTATAAAAATAAGATTCGCTGAAGTGGTTGTTGTTTTTGTTGACCTATTGTGTGATGACTTGTTCTGCTGTTCAGTTTGTGTTTGTATTAAAGTTATAAATATTAAAAACTTTTTTGCCTTTTTCTTGAAGTAAATATACATGGGTTAAAGTTGACCGGTAACACCATATATGTTACTATAGTTAATAATATTAAGAAGAAAACATAAATAAAACAAATGTATTTCAGAGATGTGTTCTACTAACCTTCAGTAACAGTCAGGTAACACAACAACCTTTTATTTATTTATATGATTCTCTTGAGATTCATTTAATAATTTTAAAAATTGAAATCAAGGGGTATCCTGACGAAGAAAAGGCCATGGGGCCAACACCAAAAATATTAAAACATACAACAACCAAGAGATGAGAAACACATTGGATGATGGATAATTGTTTTTACAGCTGATGTAAGACATGGGTCAAAACCGACCCGTTAACACAAGAGATGCTAACAGAAAGCTAACACAAGAGATGCTAACAGAGCGCTAACACAATAGGAAGGTTAACATTGGCAGGGACACGTATGAAGCCAGGGACTGGGGCGGTCCTCCCCCAGGAAATGTTGAGCATTTCCATTCCTGTATTCCAGTGACCTTGTCATGTGAAGGAAAACACTAAATCCAGGCACCAGGTGATAATTCAGAATTTCATGAAATGTAGTTTAAATATGATTCCAGCTGCAGATCAACTTCTCTTATCTCTGCTGAATCACACACACATCATGATTCACTCCTCCCTCCTCTCTTGTCTTTAGTTTCTGTTTTGCTCATATGTGTTTCATAATGATTTCTGCTCTTGTTCAAAACGTTCAGAATATTCAAAACATATCCTACATATCTGTGTTCAGAGGTCTTGTTATTTTGAAAAATAATGTGTCTGTTATATAGTCTAATGTGCGTTCAAGACCCTCTGACAGACACAACAAGATGAAGTCATTAAAAGAGCTGAAGGAAAGCTATGTGGAAGAAAGACAGAAATATGACATTTCTGTTTATTGTCTTCTTATTGCGCCATACATATGTGATGTTTTCTATTTCTTCTTAGGCTAGACATTTACGGTCACATAACGGTAAGTCTGTTTTCAAAACGTGATTCGCTAAAACATTTCATAATTTGAAAAGTGTGCATTGAAAGAGATTTCTGTCAGATCAAACAATAAACAAAATGTTCTGGTTGTCAAACAGTCTGCAATATAAAGTGTTTCTCTTTTTCCCTGGGAGCAACTTTTCCGGCACTTGTCCCTCAAGACTTTAATACAAGAGTGCACCTGGACAACTTTGACATTTTGCAAGAACAAGAAAGAATTGACTTTCCCCAACAGCAACATCTTCGTCTAACAACTCTCTAGAGTAGTTCTTTTTACAGATCTTCACTTTTTCTTTCCTCTTCCAACTGACAGTCTTTACAAGACCGGGATGGGCCACATACATGACCACGGGTTCAGAAGGTTTTACACTCGGAATCAAAGATCAGCTGGGTTTAGTCGTGCCCTGGAGAGGGAGCGAGTGTTTCACCAGAGGGTTTGATAAAAGATGCCCGGAGCAGCTAGTTCCACATTTGAATGTGAATTAGGGCGAGGGCCCGTCCACCTCTATTGTCTGGATAAAAGAATGGCTTGTCTTTCATGTCCTGAGGTTAGCAGCCCTTGGGGTCTCCTGCTGATCTCTCTGCTGCAGATAGCGGGACTTTGAAAAGGTTTTTGCTTCATGCTACTGATATGATAATTAAGATCAAACTGGGATCTTTCCAAGCAAAGGATCAACAAGAAAACTTTCAGCTACTTCTTCACTGTGCACTTTGATTGGTATCATGCATACCTAAAGACACATTCATTCTAAAGCGCCTTCATCCAGCCTCCTTTAAAACCTTGTGGAAACCACCCTATTTTGAGGTCCATTCCTTGAAAATGACATACCCAAACTAAAAAGGGTGTATTTCTGCAACCACTAGGGCTATTTGAATATTTTTGGTGTTATAATAAAAGGCTACACATGTGATATTTTGTTTAGATGTGTACCTTTCAGTCTATATGTTACTGGTTAAGAGTAAATGAAGATGACACACAGCAGAAAGGAAAAGGTTTCAGGTCGGCCTATAAAAAACTCACTTTCAGGATGATTATTACTTTGAAAGGATGCAGCTGTAAGGTCCAACTTTAACCCGAATCATAACACAATATGTGAACATTCTCTCTGCAAAGATTGACTTAGAGTGAAGAAGAACAAAGTTAGCGAGGGTTTAGTGCAGAGAACATTCAGGTGAGGTCTCTAACATTTGCATTGGGGAAAAGGTTTTTAAAAGGTTAACTCAACTAGTTTAATGCTGACGGTTCTCAAAGCTTGCAAAATCATTTCCATTTGTCCCTGTCCTGCACCTCACTCTGCACTCTCCACCCAGTTTTCTCAAACACACAGGTCTTTGCATTTTTTGAATCAGCTCTAAGCACCAGATGAGTGGAGCATACTGCATGAGGACAATTCCTGTGGGGGCACTGCAAAACTGCCCAAATGATGTTCAATTGCTTTCCTGTGATTGTCTCAATGCTTGACACTTGCATTGTCTTCTTTTTTAGAAGCCCCACCCATCTGGCACTCCAGGCAGGTTTAAACAAACACTCAGAATGATGCAAACACAGCGGACATTTTTTGACCCAAGTTTGCTCCCACTTCTTTTTACATGTTCTTTCCTGCTTCGCTTTACGCCCACGAGTGAATCAGCAAAATCACTAAGTTTGCCAGTAAATTTTGTTGAGATGGAAATGAAGCTGCGAGAAAAAAATAACATCAAATTTGTCACAGTTCACCAAATTTTCTCCAGTGGAATCAAAGTGTGGGGCTGCATGTGTGGGGCTGCACAGCAAGAGGAGCCCGGTTTCCATCCCGGGCAGTCCTTCTATGTGGAGTTGCATGTTCTCCCCGTGGCAGCGTGGGTTCCCTCTGGGTTCTCCGGCTTCCTCCCACAGTCCAAAGACATGCAGCTCAGGTTACCTGGAGGCTCTAAAGTGTCGGTAGGTGTGAATGTGAGCGTGAATGGTTGTCTGTCTCTGTGTGGCCTTCGATAAACTGGCCACCTCTCCAGGACGTAGCCTTCCCCGCAACCTTAAATGGGATAAGCACTTTGGATAATGAAATAAATCACTTATTACCTGCCTTGGTTCCAAACGGACGTGTACAGCTGTACACATGCAGACACAAAGTAGTTGTGTTCCTACTCAGAGGGCGCGTTTCACACCGCTACCATGTGATGATCAGTCCTCACACTTGGAACACACGTTTTGTTGCGTCATTGTGCATTCTGTGCACCGAGACACAAATAGATGTTCTAAAAGAAAATTACAAATGCATGAACGTGATGCTAATAATATCCGATGACCCTTTCAAAGCAATCACTTTAAAGGTTACAGAAGAAACAATCAATGAAAAACACAACTAGGCACTTGATACATACTGTATGTGAGCATTCATCCCATGATATTGGCAACCAGTTAATATCACTGATTGGGAATAAGAGTGTACAGTTTGTCAGAAAAACATGGTGAACTTAGTGAAGCCCGAATGATATGTGTGTCACTTGGGTCCATGTCAACGAGGATCCATGTGATCCATGTGATGCATGGCCAAATATGTATGACACAGCGCTAAACATGTGAGGACAAGTCTGTGTATGCGGACACCTAATACAAGACCATTAACAGAACATTGTGTCTGTCTGTGTCTGTTTTGGAGTGTATCCTGCATGAGCGCTTTTCTAGAAATAAAGTTGTATTTGAAAAATGTTACTCATTTTTACATGTACAGTGTGACATGTGGAAGTTACTAACACAAAGTGATTGTATATTCCATGCTTACTTTAACAGCACACAGAATGGATTAGTCAGATTATTTGTATTAGTATAATTACAGCTCTGAAATGGGTGAAGGGCCACCGATAGGTGTCAAAATATCCAGTAGACAAATACTTTTGGGACCTGGCAGCTCGATTCAGGTCCATAAAGAGGTCAACTCATGAGATGAGGTGTCCTCAACCCGATGGTGAACAGGCTTCCTCCAGTGCACAAGGCCTCCATACATAGCACGCAGGGCCTCCTGCTGTTAGTGAGGGCCTTGTAGGAGCGCTCGGGGAGGCTACTGTTTCGGCCACTGTCAGTGAGATGGATGAGGGGGAAACACAGTGAGAGGGAGAGTCCACAGGCCTGCTGACATCTTAGACTGTCTTTGACACGTGAACACAACATCTCACAAACCCCCACTTTCATTTCCACTCGCACAATGAACATATGGTGTCCCCAAACACTTGAAGACATATGCAAAAGAAATTAGATTACCACTGACGATGATGGCCAAATTACATTTGTCACACACTCACATGGGAATAGTGAGTGCTTTACACGGAGGGGGCGGAAACACACATGTGCACACACACACACACACACGTGTGCAGCACAAAGGTTGTGATTCTTCACAAAAGAGTAAAGGGATGACACCATACTGTGCCACAGACAGACGGCGTGATGGATATGATGGATCAATCACCTGTTTAAACAGGACATCAGTCACCAAATTGAATGAGGGATGATGGGAGAAGAGGTGGGGGCAGGGCAGAGCCAGAGGTTCTTTAGAACCACGCTAAACCCCTGCAAGGGACATTTATGAATTGATGGAATGATGGTGCCGTATATTTGAATTGGCAACAAGCACGTGCTGGTCCTGCAGAGCGCTGCCCTGGTTACAGAGGAAGAGGTTAAAGCTAAAGAATTCTTCATGGTGACAAAGACGTTTTGCAACATCGATTGCTAGTTTAATTGTAAAGGAAACAAACAAAGGGGGTGGGGTGACGTAGCAGTGGAGGCAGCCCAGGCCACACTCTCGCGTCCTTCTGTCGACGGAATCCCTTAATTTGGTAACACAAGGCTTTTATTTTGAAATGTCCACGAGTTTTACAGTGATGTGCAGTACCAGCTTTTAATGGTGGCTTGTTATTTAATGAGCATATGCTTTTTTGTGATTTTTTTCTGTTAGGATACATATTATTATATTATATATTAATGACTTTTATAATGAAATGAAAAGAAACATTCTGGCCATTATGAAGATCAAACTATGTACAAGGACGGGCTGGCAGCACCAGCAACACTGGCTGTGTGGACAATACGTTTCCTTCAACTACTCCTTTCCAACATTGGTGGGGTGGGGGTGTCCGATGACATTCCAGCCCTGCCTTTTGAACAAAACTGCACTTACATTTCCAGTGACAAATACTGTGTCATGGATTATGCGTGCTGTTGAAGTCACAGGGTCTTAAATGATTCTGCAGAAGTCCACATTAGGAGGAGGTCAGAGTGCTTTACAATCCAAAAACACAGATTTTCACCTGGGTGACTGCTGTTTGTGCCCCGAGTGAACCAAATACTACACACTGATTGTGGTTGATCTGATGAGTGCTGCTTCTGTCTCTAGTTCTCTTTATTCATATGTCTCACTGATGTTACTGGCACTTCTGTTGCAACCCAATGCAACTATCAAGCCCAGAAGAGACTGAAAATGTGCTGTTATCTTCCTATTCAACAAGTCTTCAATGCAGGAGTCTCAGTTAGTCCCTGGTCGGCATCCCAGAAGCCTTTTCAACAACAAAGCCTGACCATGACTTCCATGAGCCTGTTCTCCATGAGCCTGTTCTCCATGAGCCTGTTCTCTATGAGCCTGTTCTCCATGAGCCTGTTCTCCATGAGCATGTTCTCCATGAGTCTGTCCTCCATGAGCCTGTCCTCTATGAGCCTGTTCTCCATTAGCCTGTTCTCCATGAGCCTGTTCTCCGTGAGCCTGTTCTCTATGAGCCTGTTCTCCATGAGCCTGTCCTCCATGAGCCTGTTCTCTATGAGCCTGTTCTCTATGAGCCTGTCCTCCATGAGCATGTCCTCTATGAGCCTGTCCTCCATGAGCCTGTCCTCCATGAGCATGTCCTCTATGAGCCTGTCCTCCATGAGCCTGTCCTCCATGAGCCTGTTCTCCATGAGCATGTCCTCTATGAGCCTGTCCTCCATGAGCCTGTTCTCCATGAGCCTGTTCTCCATGAGCCTGTTCTCCATGAGCCTGTCCTCCATGAGCATGTCCTCTATGAGCCTGTCCTCCATGAGCCTGTTCTCCATGAGCCTGTCCTCTATGAGCCTGTTCTCCATGAGCCTGTCCTCTATGAGCCTGTTCTCCATGAGCCTGTCCTCTATGAGCCTGTTCTCCATGAGCCTGTCCTCTATGAGCCTGTTCTCCATGAGCCTGTCCTCTATGAGCCTGTCCTCTATGAGCCTGTTCTCCATGAGCCTGTTCTCCATGAGCCTGTCCTCAGCAGAGCACTAATGAAAACTAACATAATCAGACAAACTATGTGACACACCCTCAAATCTTTTCCTCCATTTACACACACACACACACACACACACACACACACACACACACACACACACACACACACACACACACACACACACACACACACAAACACACACACACACACACACCATTGTCACCCTGGGAGCTGCGAAGCTGTGACTGAAACCACTTCCACACTAAGTTAGCTAAATCTGAAAATACTGTTTATGTGTGGAAACAATTTGCATCACAGCACTCTTCATATTGAAATGCCCAGAAGGCAAAAGAATAAAAAAGGATGCGTTACTCTACTGAGCCTCAGTGGTTTGATTTATGTGCTGTCCCACAAACTCTTTTTTTTTTAGGAAAATCAACTTCACAGTGCTCACGCTTTTAAAATTTAGTCATTTAGTCAACGGCAACATTTTTATCAAAAAAGTCCCAGAATCCCTCGCTGCACCACTTGCCGCTGCTCGTTAATGTTGCGTACAAAGCGCAGTCATTTGAAAGCTCGATAATTAGATCAATAAATTGATCAGATTCTCATGTAGATTTTGGCAGCTGGACAGGGAGATACAGAGTTCAGAGAGATTGTAGTGAGGGCATCAATCTGGAACTACAAAAGTAAAAGAGACAAAGTACGTTTTTGCAAAGGTAGACGGACACGTGTCCTCATTCCCTAGTGGAAGTTAAGCCCTTGCCTGTGCTCCCTGAAGGGCATGTGGGCTTTTTTTCTTTTTGGCCTTGAGATACAATCATAGGATACATCCACACCATTACATATTCTGTTTAAAGCTGCATTGTAAAACTAAACAATCTCTGTCCTTTCTACTACGCATGAAAACGCATATCACCTAACCTTTAAAAAAAACCTCCCCAAAAAATAGTAAAAACCCTTTCACAGGGAAAAAAGGAAGAACCGTTCTGGGGAGCAACAGAGGATGGACAGAAGCAATAATGACCGACGTAACAGAGTTACAGCACATCCAATGAATCTGACAGAAATTATTCATATAACGTTGATTAACTTAATTTAAATGTCTGAAATACAGTAAAGCCTTGTGGGAAGAGTTCTATCCAAACAGAAAAAAATAACTTACCGTGAAGATTATGTAATTACATAAACCCTGTAACCTCAAAAACCTTGCCGTCGCTTTCGCACGCGGCTGTAACTTTTCACTAGATCGTGTAAATCTTATACATTTATTGTGTTATTTTTTTAATATATACATTTTTTTTCACAAATAAATTCTGAAAAAAAAGATGTCAAATAACACAAGTATTAGAACGTGGGGTTCATATGACTTAAACAGACCTCAATAAAGCCTCGAAGCCCTTCTCCCCCTACATCCCTCTTAGATGGAGTCGGGTGTGGTGGCAAAACTCATCTATTCATGCTAACCATCACGGCTGTCATGGCTGTGTGTGAATGACAGAGCAGTTTCTTTTCACTTAAAGCTGATGTAGACGAGAGCCAGCCTGAGAAAGAGAAACACCAACCTGACAAAGCCGGAGGGGCACAACACCTTGTTCGCTCTGATCTACCTGCTGCTGCTCCAAAGATATCAAACTAATAGAGGGAGTCTGAAGCCTTCAGTGTTTGTGCTTTTCATCCAAGTATGAATAATTATCCCTTCTCTAACCTGAGAGTGAATGTTCTCCCCACCAGTCAAGATGAAGGAATTCCTTGACAGCAGCCAGTAAGTCCATATCTGAGAGGCCACTGAGGAGAATGTGTATTTGGACTGTGTTTATTGAGTCGTGCTGTATTCAGAAGCAGCAAACCTGTGAGCTCACCTCCACTTGCGGATTGTTTGTGGAATGCTATGCTGATGAGTGCTGATTGAGGAAAGGTGTGAACGTAAGAACACTCAAATGCTGTGCGGCTACTCAAGAAAAGTGACGAGTGGAAGTTGAGTAAGACTATGGCTCCTTCCTATCACCGGTCTTGAGCTTTCACACACAGGCGGCTTGTCGCCCGCGACGTCATGGTGATCCAGTCTTCAGGAAACAGCCATTGTTACAGTGGGGAACAGGCGAAGGAGAGGGAACTGTGTGTGTGTGTGTGTGTGTGTGTGTGTGTGTGTGTGTGTGTGTGTGTGTGTGTGTGTGTGTGTGTGTGTGTGTGTGTGTGTGTGTGCGTACTTGTGTGTGGTTGAAGAAGGGGGTGGGCACTTCTGATGGATGTGTCTAGCTTCCTGTTTGTAGTTTCTCAGGAGTGCTCTTTTTTCCCATGCTGTGAATCACACGCACACGCTGCCATGCATTCTCTGCACAAGCTGTGGGAGAAAAGCAGGCATGAGAAGAGAGCGAGGAGGAAAGAGAGAGAGAGGAGGGAGATGAAAGAGTCCCGGCAGTAAATCTCGCTCCCCTCGGAGCAAAGAATATGGCAGAGACACACTCAAGGAGAGCTGGGGAGTCTGTTGAGTCAACTTTTTTATTCCTTAGCCCCCGTGCTTTGACCTAAAGCGCCATACTCCTCAGTGAGCGTGGTGCTCGGCACACAGTCCGGCTCATGTTTCCATCAATCCTTTTCCCTTTCATGCGTCTTTTTCTGTTGAGCAAACAAATATAGACCCTTCTGTGTTTGCCGTTTTTCATTTCAGCTGATAATTGTTCTGATACCTATATTTGGGAGGGAAAGGAGGGAGCTCTGGTGTGCTGCGCCAAGACAAGAAGAGGAGCAGACCCCTCGTTTGAGATGAAGAGAGAGACAAGAGCTTCACCAGATCAGCTTCCCCCACCTGACAATACTTCAAGCCTGACCCTTGCCCTCTCCGTTTGGCTCTTCAGAATCACCTGTTCTCCTCCCTCTCTTTTCGTCCAGCCCTCCTGAGAAAGACGATCCTTGGTGCTGACCACTGCTTGCCAAATATACCTGGTGGTGACAGCCACGCTCTCTCAGAGACTTTTGTCACAGAGTTCACCTCTGAAGCTCCTCTAACACTTAATGACATCTCATTGGGAAAAGGAGCATGACTGTCACTTGCATGGCAGACTTGAGCTCTTCACCAGCCTTGACACAAACAAATGGTCAGGAGGAAGACTTGGGTTTATGGTGGTCGTATTGAATGGGACGTTCTTTTTAGGGTTAGTGATTTTGAATTGAGGGAATCATAGAGTACCTTGCTATTGAGTAATAGTCAGTCAGGGGACGGACATCCAGTCAGTGGTTCAATGGAGGCTGTTGGGAGTCACACAGTAGCAGATAGTGTGTGTGACAATAAAGGACAGTGGCCGAACAAATCAGACAAGTGTAACAAGAGAATGTTACACTTTACTCTTGACTTTACTTTTGACTAATTCACCTCTTGTCGTTGTAAATCCCTCTCTCTATCTGGCAGAGCAGAAAACGCAGCTTTTCACCAAAGTTGGTAAGTGATACAAGAGTGCATTGCATCACCTTTGCCTTAAAGCTATGAGACACATTTACAAGTCAGTGGCTTTGACACCATGACCATCTTTTGAATACTTTAAACCTCCTGAACACCAGATAGTGTAGTGTGTAACATAGGCATTCATGCATCTGTTTTGGATCAAGCTTAGTGGCTATTCCAAAACCTGTAAAACCCACCCAGATCCAACAGTGTGACCTGATTCGAGGAGAGTCAGACCTGATCCAGACTGCACTGAGGATCATTACACCTAATCCTAAATACCAGACTCAAATACAGAAAGCACAAACCTGATGGCAATGTGACACAACTGCGGTCAAAAAGTGATACATGTCATTTATCATGCACTTCAGTGAGTTCTCGCTTCAAAAAGCTCACTTTTCTCTTGGGGGGATCAAGGATGATAGCGAAAGTGCTTATATTCACTTGACTAGAAGACATATTAATGGGCAGACCTGAAACCCATGGCAAAACCATACCTGACCTGATCCGACTGATGAGCATTTGGACCTGGCCCAAATTGCATCCTGGTTTGGGACGAGGTTACAAGCGATTGTATTAACAATCAGGCAGTGCACATTTAATCCCTAAATCATTCCTGTAGCAAACAGTTCTCCCACACAGAGGCCCTGGCTGGCATTGACATGTCCCATCACTAAGTACAGGTTTGAATGCGCCCAAGACACTTTGAGATTTGATTACTCACTGGTGGAGGTGATCCACAACAACTTGTGGAGCCGAGGCTTAGGTTGTGCTGAAAGTCAAACACTTTATTATTCAATTATCAACAGCAGCGCAAAAGGCTTCGTCCATTCTGACCTTCAATAAAGGCCCTTGAGATATACAATGCAACAGAAATGATGGCGGCAAGGTGAATGTAGAGAAAGGGAAGTAGGATCCTTTCACTAGTGATGAATTGAGACGTATTTTAATGGCAGATGTGAGACATACTTAGAGCTGTCCACTTGATAGGCAGTAAGTGATATTTATTCCAGAGTCGTGTGCTGCATATAAATCGAAGTGTATTGAACTGATGGAATAATGGTCTATCCAGTGATTTCTATTATCAGCCTGCAATGGGAAAAATCAAAGTCAGACTTCCCAGCCCAATCTGAAGATGACTCAGTAAAAGCTCTAGCTATTATTGCAATAAGGTTTTCTAGCTAGTCAGGTCCACTGGTCCACTCCACCCACCTCCTGATCTACAGCCAGTCCTCCACTTCCTCAACATCTTCGTTCTCCTAAATTCTCCCCCATCCTCCCCCATCCTCCCCCCTCTGCTTCTCTCTGCTCCTCACATCTCCTATACCCAGCCCGAGGTGAAAGAACTGTTCTCAGGGCAGTGGAGGGAGTTGGGGGGGGGGGGGGGGCTTGCTTTCAGGTCTCCTTCCTCAATAGCTCTTTATGCCCGGACCCCTGGGCCATCAACATGACAATGTGACAATGTGGCGGGGCTTTTTAAAAGAGATCCTGTGTTTGTTAAGTGTTTTTCCCCCTGAAGAGCAACCACAGGCAGGGTCAGGGGACCTGAAAAGTGCCCGTGAAAGAAGAGGGCCATCTTTGATCACACAATGTGAAAGGGATGGACTTTTTGATTAACTTGAGCCGAGAGAGCTGGGTTTGGTTTCTTTGGGTTTTAGAGTGGATCTGACTTCTAAGGATAATCTATAATTCATTCAAATATTTAAAACTTTAATGTATTATATAAAAAATATAATAAAGTAGTAAGTTGGTAATGGAATTAGTGGCTGTCTTAATACCCACATTGCATCATGTAGTTTAGAGAGATCAGCTGTTTAAATTACCTCTCACTGTTTTGCCCTTGGGACACACTCTGAAGGACATTCTCTAACTGTGAGGGCTGTGGATTACCTACATCTTCATCTGTGTCACACCGGCTGAAAGCACAATCATGACAAACAGGAAACTGGAGAAATAATGTGTAAAATCATTTTGGATGTAACACTACAGAGGGGAAATTGTTAACGAAGTTAAGGCTGTTTTCTGACTTCTGAACATTAACACAAGTAAAGACCTTCAGAATATCTATTGGAACAATGAGAGAACAGATGAGAAAAAAAATAATTTTAAAAGACCCATACATTTTGCCAGACATTACAGGTCATAGGGAACACAATACACATATAGATACCACATTGAAACTTACCCTTTGATCACTTACACTTGGACATTTTTTGTATTCCAATTTTTTTTTCTGAAATGTTAGGATTAAATATGGAAATGGGGCATTAGATCTTTTGGCCATCTTCCACATTGATGGGCCCATGGATCAACCCACTAGGTTTCATAACCTCACCTTCCCGCCTTCAATCCAGCTGTGTTGTCAGGCTCATTTACATGAACAGAGGAAGGAAAATAACTTTGGAATTGCCTTACATCTCTTTAATTAATTAAATAAAGGCTTTTAATGTGTTCAGGGGAAGATTTGCCTCAAAATAATGATCTGCTTAGTAATATATGATGAACCACTGTTTGGCTGGCTCAAATTTGACCCAAAGCCTGTTGCTCAAAAAGGATATTTCTTTTAAATAGATTTATTTGAAAAGGTAACAGCACTAGTGAAGGGGCAAAGACTATTTATGCTTAGGTGAAATGATTTATACATTTCATTTGGTGTCTCCGATTATCACAGCTAAACTGACTATGATCATATTGCCAATAAGTGAGACATTATGTGACTTAGTCAATAATCATTTGTGCTAAAATGTCTCTTAACAACGTAGCGGTTGGGCATGGTCCTCCTTTAATTAACACATGCACCTTTCAGCCTTGACTGACAGATTATTAGTGACATATCCAAATTGTTTCTCCTGAGATTACCTCTGCTTGGCATACTTTCATGTACCGATTAGAGAAATATGAAACCTGCTCTTTTGGCTCTTTGAAACCCTCTGTAACAACTCTATCTTCACCGCTCATGTTAATATCTCTCCTTCGACATTCATCCCAAACCACCTAAGAGCAAAGCAGACAAACTGCAAATTCTTTCATTTACACTGCTTCTCCAATTCAGCGTCTTTTTTTTCTCCCCCCGGAGCCGCACCAGAACTCTTCTCCTCTCTACCTCCATGAAACATTTTCTATTATTCATCAAAAGAAGCTGTAAGCACCTCTATCTTCCTGTTACACGAATGAAAAACAAGTTATCTCTGGGTCTTTAATGCCGATTCCTCTTATCTGTGGGAACAGAATTTGTGGATCATTAAAATAAATCCCAACCACAAGTTACAGAAAATTGATTCTTTGGCTCCAAGGAAAGGGAATAAGAAAGAGGGGAAAGGAAGGCAGGACGGGGAAGCTGTTCCTGGATGGATGAAACCAAGCCATGCCTTGGTTTTCTGCCACTAAAATCACATGATTTCTCTCTTTGCTTTAATTCTGAGGAAATTTGTATTCCTGCGGCTGTGATGCTCACACTCAATCTGCCAATGCAGCTCATGCTGAATGTGCAGTTACTCATCACAAAGGCCCTTTTTCCTGTGTGAGTATGAAAGTGACGCATTTGACAACTGCTATCAATTGACATTAACTCAAAGTTTTCTTGATCTACAATTGAAGCTGCGCACAGTGTGACTCCATGTGAACAAATTATTTCTTTTACTAAAATTAGATTCGGAGATGCTAAAAGCTGCAGATAATTAGAAAAAAAACTAAATGACAAAAAAATCCTTCTGAAGTTGGAACACTTTCATTCCCAGCTTGAGTGGTGTGACCTTTTTTTTAAGGCTGATTCACTGGGCTTTTGAGTTATGTGCTTTTAAATATAGTAATGGCAGTTTATTTCGAGCGCAGCACTCCGGGGAGAGTTATCACAATGGCCTCATTTTGCTAGAGTGGGATGGCAATCTTTAGTGCAGGACTGTGTCATTGTCAAGTTGTGTTTTTTCTCTCCCTCGTTCTGTCTGTTGGTTGGTTATCTGATCTTCTTGTTGCTATATTTACATAGCTCTGATAAAAGCATCATTTTAGCCCCAGACAGAGCATGAAAACAATACTTAAAAATGGACACAGGCTAAGTTAAATGTAGGTCAAATAGGGACAATAATTGAATTCAGTGTAGATGTGGCCTGCTTGCTGTCTATAAAGGTAACAGAGCAACATTGTAATTAACCGTTACAGTTTAAACTCAGCTCAACTTTATCGACTGACCTTTTTCTCTTCAGTGTAAAAAGATGAGGCTGACGTAGTTACTGTTTCATATTAAACAAATCACATGTTGTGGATTTTGTGCCATTGATCCATGTTTTGTATTTACATTTGAGGTTAGAACAAAATATGAGGATTAAATGCAACAGAGAAAGAAAAACATTGTATTTTTTCACAATTATAGAATCATATTTATGAAAATACTAACAGGCAAAATCGTAATGTCTTAAATCACAAATAAACTATATTAGACCTAAGCAGCCCATTTAGATTACTGTAGATGGTTTGACCCTGTTATCTATGACATGACTGACTCAATTATGTAATAATTTATAAATGATGTTTTTTAGTTATGTTGTTAATATGTGCATATACATTAATACTTCAAGTCCCCAAATGTATAATTGATATGAATAGTGTATTCGTTTGAGCCCATAGTATGTGTGCACTCCAAAGGGATTTAAATATGTTCTGTACAGCTAAAATAGAGTGGGACATTATTTTTGGCCATATAATAAATCATTGACTTACCATGTAAGCAGTATAATTATGATGGGGATGCAAAAGTATAACTTTTTTCACACTATTATGCACATATTGTGTCATGGATTGTTTCAAACTCAGCCAGTACAGACTCATATTTCCCAACATATTATACAATTAATATTTTCCAAATGGACTTCTCTAAAAAAGTCTCGTTTGAGGACTTAATGCGTTTGACTGGGCAATCCCGAAGACCTCCGGGAAATACCGAAGCCCGCGGTGTCTTCTGGGAAGCTACTAACTCGACGAACCGCCATCTTTCTTTTTAGAGAATTAGCAGGGCAAAACAACAACCAGTTTTGAATGATCATTTCTCCAAAACCGAATCGATGAAGAAATTCCTCTTGATCATTTATTGTAAATAATAAGTTTAAAGACTTGCGGGTGAAACGGTATTCCAGATATTGCCAACATATCGGTCATAAGACACAGTAGTTTGGGGTAAGCGCTCTACTAACGCTAGTGGAGGTGGGCAACATGGGCCGATCTCGGAGCCGCAGCTCGTCCCGGTCTAAACACTCCAAAAGCAGCAAGCACAGCAAGAAACGGAGCCGGTCTCGGTCGCGGTCTAAAGACAGGGAGAGGTCCAAGAAGCGGTCCAAGTCCCGAGAATCTAAAAGGAACCGTCGCAGAGAATCTCGTTCCCGTTCCCGGTCCACCACAGCCTCGACCCGCAGAGAAAGAGCAGCCACGCCGCCAGAGCGCCTCGACATCTTCGGCAGGACTCTGAGCAAGAGAAACGCTTTAGACGAAAAGCAGAGGAAGGAGGAGGAGGAAAGAAGGGCAGAAATGGAAAGACAAAGGAAGATGTAAGTGTATTTCATCAAACGGCTTTGGACTTAGTGTTACAATGTTACATAACGCTGACTGTATTGAACCGCAATATGTGCTAAGCTAATTGCTTGGCTAGCTGCATTCAGTTGTGTAGATCGCGTTAGCTCTCTACACTAGCAAGCTAGCCGCCAAACCATGCTAACGTCAGCTCTACAGGTCCCTAGCTGCACCGATGCACTGCAGGGCCAGCTCACCTCTACATATGCATTGTACCTTCAGTTTTAGATGAATTATGAGGCCATTTGAATTTAAAATAGTTGACAGGTTATTTTATTAAACGTAGATTATGATGTGTAGCTTCAGTTTGTACAAGGGATATGGAGTTATTACTTTCTTTAAAACACAAGCACAACAGTTATCGTCCTTGCTTTTTTGTCCATCTGTTATTGCCTTAGCCTGTCACTGAATGTATTACCAGTGCCGCAGATTCCAAGACAGGTCACTAGCCATCCAATAGCTCTATAACTGGTTGTATATTATATATTAAGACATCACTTTGACAATACATTGTGTAATTCATGTACAATTTAATGGTTTGAAGAAAAAAACAGGGGATCAAGTCCCTATCATGAATGAACCTTGAAGGTGTTTTTGGTGCTCCTCTGATTACATATCTAATTTTATTTTTTAAAAATACATCCCTCGGAAAAACAATTGTTTTCCGATGCGTTGCATATTTCAAGACGTTTTTGTAGATAGGCATTAAAGTTAAAATATTCTCAACTTTCCAGTGGTGTACTTCTCCCAGACAGCCAATCAATAAAACCAAGAGGCAGGCTTTACTACTTTACTTTGTGCTTGCCAGCTAGTTAGTTTTTTTGCTTTAGTTGTACTAATATATCCATCATTGATGAGTTTATTTCGTTTAATTATGTGTTTACTTATCTGACATGCACAATGCAGGTACATATAGGCACAAACAGGACAGTTCCACAGGATAAGTCAGCTTTCATGGTCAATATAGCACACACATTATTTATTCAGTGGATTACATTTACTGTCAGCACTGACTGGCCATCCACATATTCTGTAAAGCACCGCCGTGGTTGCCACACATGACTGCGGCTTGTTTATTGCCTGCTGTTAGGTTTAATCTGTTGGACAGGGAAACTGCTGTTGTGAAGGTGTGTGTGCTAGCCAGAGGCACACAGACACTTGAGATCTAAGCTGCTGCCTCACACCTGGTCGCCTGATTGGCTCTTCTTTTACTGCTTAATGGCCACAGGGCCACTTAACCAGGTATACCAAAGTCAATATCACAACACAGACCTGGTCGAGGAGGAAGGACTTGGGCCTCAGTTGGGTAGAGTCTCTGGTTTCCCAGTGCCTGACAGAATGAAATGAGATCCAGGCAGGGTAGGTTGCATGTTTACAGTTGTGCGACAAGCGATGTGACAACACACCTCCCAGTTCTTAATAGCATTCTGTTGAGGGTGGGGAAAAGAAAGAACAGTAGGTAAACAGGATAGGTGATCGACAAAAAGATACTGAAAGGGGAGTCGACCGCCCCAGGAGGAGAGGGAGGACAGCCGAGACGGAAGCTACGCTAACCCAGCTAGCTCCTAAGACTGTTTCACTACCCAGCCTTGTTGTGCCTGATCTCTGGTTGCATGAACATAAGATGAATAAAGAAAGACTGAAGGCTAACCCATCAACACAAGGTTGTGCTCACATCTTTAGAGATCTGCATCCTGGATCAAGCTGCACAGGTCTCTGCCTACATACATTAATGATGCTCGGGGCTCAAACAAAATCAAATTTGATGGACAATCTGTCCATATTTTTTCATGTCATAGTATCAGCCTAGGTAATTGTTCATTTGGTGCGGTTACATTCCTCCTGATGTTAATTAAAAAATGCACTGCAGGAATGTTCTCTTTTGTTTCGTCATGGTTTTCTGTTGTAACAAATGCACTACAACTGCATTTTTTTGCACAGTGACAAAAAATGATCCTTAAACTTTGACCTCTCAGTCGGCTACTGTTCTGGACAGGCTCATTCATTCCTAAAGGAGAGTTGTGTGACATTGGAAGCTACCTTTCTACACATTTTGAATGCCTGGACTTTGCTCTACTGTATGTAGTCAACCTGTGATTTAACCACAACATTGTTGGTTTTATATTACAACATGTATAAATGGGGACACGTTAAAGGTGTTGCGTACTTATGACTAGGGCTGCAACTAACGATTATTTTAATAATCGATTAATCAGTCGAGTATTTTTTCGATTAATGGGATAAAAAAATAAATAATTTTAAAGCATTAATTTGCAACCTTTTATTACAAAAAGTGCAAAGCATCTTAAAAATCAATAATTTATAAAGAATAAAGAAATAAAAATCAGAAAACTTAACAGGATTTGTTTGAACGTAAGAACTTGTTCTCTACACACATGCACAGACACACACACTCACAGACATGTACACTCAGACACACACTCATGCACAGACACACACTCACAAAGTACACACTCAGAACTCAGAGAACAAGAGATGATAATTCCAGAAGTAACCACTCAATGTGTCAACGGGTAACTTACGGACTGCACTTTACCTAAACAAAGGTTTTTAATTAACGTTAGATATTGAACTCCAAATCCCAGCAGCACTTCCTCTGCATGAAGCCACATTATATCAGACTGTTGAACGCAGGTCTGCGTTTTGCACCTCAGAGGAGATATTTATGTGTTGCTTCTCTTGAAACGAAGACGTTATCTAACCCAACAGTTCAAACACGAGGAATGAACGACTAGCTAGCGAGCTAACGACAACGGTTAGCCCAGCTGTTAAGTTATTGTACACGCAACGTGACTATGCAGACCTTTAGTCTGCTGCGCTCCGCTGCACTCAACTGTTTTGTTCAATACTCAAACATCCCCGCGACTTACTGAGTGACATAAGGATCGTGCGACACAACGAATCAATAATGAAATGTGTTGCCAACTTTTTTAATAATCGATTTTTATCGATTTTATCGATTCGTTGTTGCAGCCCTACTTACGACATGTTAAAAGTTAAATTGTTTTTCTAATCTGCAATAAGCCCATGTCCATTTCATCAAACCACTGGCAAACTGGCTGCATTTTCTTATATCATAACTCCTCAACATGTACTAAGTTCCCAATTCCATAATACATACTACGTATTAACGTTGTTATTTACTGTTTTAGTATACGGTTTTCCAGGTAAATTATAGTCTTTCACTGCCAAGTATCAATAGTAGTTGCTATTACATTTCTTTTCTTCTCTTTAGAGCACACATTCACTATTTACTTTAATGTATATACATCAACAGCACAATGCATATAGTGTGAACACTATGCACTATGCACCCTAATCTATAACTTTTGAAAGCACTGTTTGTAGACTCTTGAATATTTGATGAATAAACAATCTTACTCATGAGCCACAGAACTCCTGACGCCTTATTATCGTGCTGTGCTAGCCAACCTTTTTTGAGTCGCTACTGCCAAGAATGGTCAGGTGGGTGTTGGCCACCTCCCAGGTTGGTTCAATCTGAACAGGAAGCCCTGAGGCATTGCCCAAAGTGCTCGAGCCACTGTGTCCAGGACCTTTCCCCCCCCCCTGACATCGCCAAAAATCCCCCGCCAGAAACTTGTGTGCAGGCCCAATTTGACTATCCCAAACACAAAAAAGAGAAAAATCTGGCCTGGGCCCTTCTCCTGCATTATAACCATGAGCTCTTGCATTTAATGGGGAGTGACCACAGTGAGCCACAATGTTATAGCCCCGTGGTTGGCTCTGCTTTTAGAGCACGGTGATGGTGGAAAAGCACATGACAACATGGTTTCAGCATACTACAGCAAGGCAATGGAATAAACTAAACTAGGCTCACTATAAGTCAAAAGTATTGCAGTGTGTGAGACTGGGACAGAGGTCACCGATAGAGCTACATCAGGCAGAAATATTGCTGCAGATAAAGTGTTCCTGTGTGATTTTAAATATAAAAAAATAGGTTCTCCATTTGTGCTGTTAACTCACCTGCCTGTTTTGTTTCCTGTCTGGTGTTTGTCTTTGTAGATCAGCTTTATGATGAATCCTTTTCATCACTGGTTTCCTATGAAGCGTCCCTCTTTATGTTGCGCATTCCTCTTTTCATCTATTTCTTTCCCCCTGTCCTCCAGCCGGCAGCAGGAGATCGAGGAGAAGCTGATCGAGGAGGAGACGGCACGGCGAGTGGAGGAGCTGGTGGCCAAGAGGGTGGAGGAGGAACTGGAGAAGCGGAAGGACGAGATCGAGCGGGAGGTGCTGCGGCGTGTCGAGGAGGCAAAGCGCATCATGGAGCGGCAGCTGCTGGAGGAGCTGGAGAGGCAGCGGCAGGCAGAGTTGTCGGCGCAGAAGGCCAGAGAGGTAACGCTCGGTCGTTTGGAACGCAACCCCTCCATGTCCTTTATACCTCCCAAATCCCATAACCCCTGTCTCCATCTCCTTCCTGGTCACCTGCTCTGACTGGTGCCTCTCTAAGGAACATTAGGGGACAATGCAGGTGGAGGCACATCCACCCCTCCAATTTACTTTCAGAAGGTAATCTGGCCATGGTACAAGTTTCACTGCAGGGACGGTATACGCAGAGCCTGGAAGTAGCCGTCCTGCAGGGAAATTAAGTTCTTAATGGTTACAAAGCATTACCATGAATTTCATGAAGTGTCGGTGTAACTCTTACTATTTGAAATATGTGAGATGAGAAACTCTGCACATGAACTGCAGTGCATGATACTCACTGGGGAACAATGCGACAAATTCATCAAAATAATGGCACTTTGTACAACTTGTGCACAGTCACATCTCCTATTTCTCAAAATGATGGCGCCCCAATATCTATTCTATATTTTCATGCAGGCTCCTAACAGGTTTTGCACTGAGGGAATTTGGGTTTCTCTCAGAACTAAAGTGGCAATTTAGGCTTTAAGGACGACGATTGCTGTTAAACACTTAAAGGTGGATGTTGCCACCATTTCTTTTGGCTTCTCAAGGGGATTTCCTAACTTGCCAGTGAGAGTTTTGCCATGGCAGAGTTACATAAATTCACTGTCATCTTTTTCATAAGTTCTTTTCCTGGTTTGGCTTGATCTTTTACTTTTGTTGTTAGCTTTTTTGATAATATGTAATAAACAGCTTTTTGTAAGCACTTCTGTTTTACAGTCACCGTCTCTCTACATTAATGGCCAATTTCTAACTTGCCAAATGGCGGAGAATAAGCACTATGTAATATAGGCAAACTCTTTTAATCATCCAGGCTTTAGTTTAATTTCAACCTTATCGTCGTTATTATGCATTCCTGAATGGACCCTTACTAGATTTTAAAGTTTGCACAAGACCTTTTGTTTCTTTCTCTTCTTTTGGGTTTTAGAGAAAGGTAGACAAACCCTGTCTCCCCCCGACTTTCTTTTGAAAAGGGGGTTTGTTTATACTACAGTAATAATGCACTGTGAACGAGGGGGGCAGCTAAAGCCTAGTGACCCTGTCTTGCACAGGGACCAGCCAGTGGCTTGGTACTAATAGGGTGAGAAATGTAGTCCGAGCATGCCCTCTTGACCTTGTGGACTTAGTCGCTCGCTTCTCCCCTGACGTATGCTTTGTCTGTACGCACTGCTCCTCTCTTTCTAAGTCTCCAACTCAATCCGAGACACAGTTAACCAACGGAACCGGTAGAACTCACAAGGCCCTTCTTTAACCAAAAGGTCAGCCTTAAGGTATTCAGCTGAAGAAGCGTCAATCTCATTCCTCTTATATGAGCTTTTGAAACACAAGTAGAGATTTCCTGTCTCTGTTGCTCTGACATTTTAAACCAAATTTGATGTGTAGAAATGTTAATCACATATTTTTTTAATTCACAGACAGTTTTGTCCTGTACAGGTTTTCTTTACCACCCCCTTTACCTTCTTTTAACGATCCTTGTTTTGGCAATCTTCTGTTAGACCTCATCTGCTCTTGGATACATAATGACGGACCACTACATTTCCGGTTTCCTGTTTGACAAGGTTAACTATCTCTGGTCTAACCTTTCTATCTCCTTACATATAAATATATATTTTATACAGTTAAACAGCCTTTTTCTCCTTAGAAAAACCAATGTACTGTGTTTTGTACTCATAACTTGCTTCTCCCATAGGGTTGCTGCCAAGTTTGATATTGTTATTAGTAAATATATTTTTGTGTTTTTTTTAATTTATTTATTTTTTAAAACACAACTTACCTACTTCCTAACTAGCACTTGACCTGAGCTGGCCTGCAGCCTTTCAGCTCACCTGTGACTTTGTCCTGTACTGTAAGTGTTCCGTGGTCCGGTCCTCCTCGAGTACACACAGATGCCACTTTGTACTGTATGCGCCTCCACCCTGCTATCGTCTCAGTGGGGACTGAGCCACTGTAAAAGGAAAAAACAAACCCCCATATAAATGAATGAGCTGTGGCTGCAGGCACAGGCTAAGCAGTACAGAGATCAGAGTTATAAAGAGGAATGCTGCAGGCGCGGTATGGCAGAATCCCCCCCATACCTACCCACCCACCCCAGGAGCGCTTCTCTGTCTCTGCAGGGGCCACACAGTCCGGACGAGACAGTAAATATTCAACCGTTTAATGCCGAATGCTTTCACCAGTTGTGTAGGTACACAGGCAAGGAAAATGCGTAGGTATACATGCATTGGTGAGCCAAAACTATTCCCTCTATTTGTATCCTTTTTTTTCTCTTGCTTATGATGATATTAAACAAATATGTCTTCTACTTATGAGTGTGATGAGTGGGTTTCCCCCTTTTTTGAAGTATTGTGTTTAAATTGGAATGTCTTTCACATTAATTCAGTGAGTGCCCTAGATGTGGCTTAACTTAATTGTTTTCTAGAAGGGTATTAACAGCAGTAAAGGGAGGGGAAAGAAATTTGTGGGTCCAATTTTTTCCTCACAGTTTCCTTACGCTTATTTTATTCTTTTGGCCCCCATTTGTATTTTTAAAACAATTCAGCATGACTGCAAAGAATGCCACACATGGTCATGTGTGAGAGGCTGAAAAACTTCTTTGTGGCGTAATGAGTTAGTTGTGTGTGTATGTGTGCTGGTGGAGAGAGTGTGTGTGACAATTAGAAGGCAAGTGTGTTTGTGAGTGTGTATGTACATAAAGTGCTTTGTGGCTGTAACCTGTTCGTGCGCTAACATGGAACCGTGTCACCCGTCTAGGAAGAAGAAAAATCTAAGCGGGAGGAGCTGGAAAAAATCCTAGAGGAGAATAACCGCAAGATTGCCGACGCTCAGGCCAAGCTGGTACGCCCTCCTCTGTGAATGCAAAGCTGCTGCTTTTCTGCCTATTTTTGTGATGCATTTATCCAATTTCTGTCAAATTCATAACCCTCAATTGAATAGTTCTTTATCACATACCAAATGACCTAAAACTATTTATCTTCTTATAATGCTTCAGCACATAATGTTGTCAAAGATCTTGAAAATCAAGCTTGTATAACTTTACACAAGCATTGGGTTGATTTCTTCCTCGAGCCACTGTTGCGTCATATCGATATCCACAAATAATGTTTTGTCGAAACGAAACAGTTCTGATCACATCCACTGATAAGATCATTTCGCTTCTAAGTGCAGTAAGAAAAACCAACACACGTCATGTCTGGTTTATGTGCTTTTAATGTCACATATGTGTCTTTAATTTTAACTCTGTCCTCCGCTGATTGAGACCTCAAGGCTTTTACCACAACATGACTGAATAACTTAATAGTCTTTTGGCAAGAACCACTTCTATTGAGTGACTTTGCATTGATGGTTATCAGTCTGCGTTACCAATCCCGTGGCTTTTCTTTCCTGTTGGCT
>NW_027175843.1:7125339-7207839 GCF_023055335.1 Clinocottus analis
TTATTGATCTATCATGCAGGAACTTGTATTCTGTCCTAATTAGACAACAATGACATCACTCAGGTGCAGGTCTGATTCACCGACACAAGCAGGACTCAGCTGTGATTGTCCCCAGTTTGTTCACCGTAGTCCCGTACGGAACCAGTTTGCTCACCATAGTCCCGTACTGAACCAGTATCATCGTACTGAACCAGTTGCCCCCGTTGACTGACAGAAGATCTCCTACTGACTTTCCCGGGACCAATCAGCGGCGGCGATGGGCGGGGCCTCGGCAAAACCAGCTCGACCAAATTCCCAGTCGCGGTCCCTTGCAGTTACTTTGCATCCAGGTCTCGGAGCAGCGCGAGCAGCATCCCTACGCGGTCTGCGGCGTTTCGGGTCGGATCTGCAGCTTCAGCCGCAGCACTTGTTGGGGGACCTCTAGTATGAGAACTTCCATTCCAGCTCCTTTGATTTCGTTCATTCCCATATTTGATCATCTTCATTTTGACCATCCGACCTCATTGTGTCGTGCGTCTCATTGTCCCGCTGTCAGCCACAGTTTGTTGCTCTGCGCCGGCAGCAGCAGACCTGTCTGAAGGGAGCAGCTCTCCATTCCACCATCTCTGTCCTCCTGCTGCTGCTCTGGATCTCGTGCATTGCTGGACTATAACGCAGGGGGATTTATTTTTGAGCGGACCCCGCCACTTGTTTCTCTCTGAGGGATGTACAGGCGCTCTGAGCGGGAGCACCCCACGCCACTGCCCGCTGAGTGAACTGCTGCCGTGCGCGTAGCTTCGTGGAGCAGGTATCTCTTCTGGAGATGCTCCAGCACGTCTGATCGGGGTTTGAGGTCCGTGCGCATCCCCACTGGCTCCGGATATAAGAAATTGCCGCGGTCAGCCTTTTCTGGAGCGCTTGTCCTCTGATTTTTTTTTTTTGTGTGGACATATTTGGTTCTATTGAGGAGGATTGTGCACTCGGAGGCGCGCAGGCTAACATGGGGGACTCGATGTGGAGATATTATTTCGGAGTTTTGTTTATTGCCTTCAAAGTGGACTTGTGCCGGGCGCTCATCCTGGAGTCCATCTACTGGAACACAACAAATACCAAGTAAGTGGAACACGAGCCGCCCGAGCAGAGCGTGTGGCGGCTTCACGCCGGACTCCGTGGAAAGATCCCGCAATGTAACGTCGGCTGCTGGCCGCCGTGGCTTCGGCTATGCGCGTGAAATAGCACGAGTTAACGTGAAGTATTTATTTGATTAGAAGCAACTTTTCAATTAAAACATAGATTGAGTGGAACAAAGAGCACGCAGAGCAGCAGCGGGATTTGAAATGATAATTCATATTCTACGGTTCTCCTCACGTCCTCTTCCACGACACTACACTGCGGCGGTCTGTTGAAGCGCGTCACCAAAGTCATATTGTGTCAAAATATGAATCCAATAGTTCACAGTGGATTATCTGCTTGCCGAGTTTCACAGAGAACCGTAATGATCCGTAAACCCTGTACATATATATTAAGTCCCAACCTGCTACTGAGTTGGTCTGTACACTGAGGTTTCGGGGTTGACCAGCAGCATGTTGTGTCTGTACGGCACGGCACGGCACGGTCCTCGACAGCAGCGGCCCGGTGCAAGAGGCCGTGTTTAGTGCCTCGTCGCTGTCCTGCTCTCTGGTTTACTGCCGCTGCCTCGCGTCGCAGTTGGGGATGTTTACGCGCAGCGAGGCCGCGCGTCATGCCGCTCCAAAGCGCGCACACCCGCCTCACTCTGTCGGCTTCATTTGAAGGAATGTGGCTCATTTAGGTGGTTTGAAGTCAAATCAATTATAAGGTAACTTTACGGCTTGGGTTCCTCGCTGGAATAATAACTCATATATGCGTATTATAATTCACATATGACTGTAACAAGTCCCGATCAATTAACAAAGGGCAGACTTTTGAAACTGCATTGAGTTCATTAGTAAACCCGTTCATTCCATCGTAATTTGTGCTTCCATGTAATGTAATATTGGACGTTATTGCTACAATGAATACAGCATTTATAGACACGACGAGGCTCCGCGGAGCCGCGGGACGCGCCGGGCCTCTGACGCGCTGCTGCGGGGTTCCAATACGCTGTGAGGGAATTATGAAATAATTAATCGAGCAACGAGCCAAATTTGAGGGCGGATTGTGCTGTAAATATGGGTGATGAGACAAAAACTTTTAATAGACCGCCGTACGCGTTCAACCCGCCATTTGCTCCTCACTCTGAATGAGAGCCGAGCTGCGCGCGGGTCTGACTGCACGACGCACTCACACTGTGCACGTTGTTTTTAATTTATTTATTATACATTTAAATAATGCATTATAGCTATGACCACCGGAGGTGATTATTAGGAGATGAGGCGCACGTTCGTGCCCTCACAATAATAATAATAGTAATATTAATAATTATAATATTATGATTAGCATCCTACTGCCGGTTTGTGAATCTCATTCACCGATTTCAAAATCCTGTCGTGACATTTCCAAATACACCCATACAGACCAAGAAAGGCGGTTATTTGTCTTCAAATAAAAAAGGTGTCTTTCTCCTCTGCCCCGGTCCCCGCCCGGCGGGGGGCGCCCTCTTTGTGGCCGTTTCGTCACGGCTAAACTCCAGCTCGCTCCGTAATGCATCTTCTGGCTGCGCGGCCGCCATCAGGCCCTCTCCCATCCGGCTGCACCGTAGAAACACACACAATGCAGCCGGCGGTCTAACAGGTGTGCTGTGTTGCAAGCACAGAGCTGCTGGTAACTCGTGGGGTAACTTGTGGGGTAACTTGTGGGGTAACTTGTGGGGTGCGCTGCGCTCTCGGTTATTATTGTCCGCTGAGCTCGTTGTCCGTGAGCAGGCATGGTGTGTGTGTGTGTGTGTGTGTGTGTGTGTGTGTGTGTGTGTGTGTGTGTGTGTGTGTGTGTGTGTGTGTGTGTGTGTTCCTGCCGGCGGGACAGAGCTCTGCTGTTCTCATGCAGCCGCCCTGCTCCAGCCTCTTGACTGCCGCAACCATCTGCGTCCCGACGGCTGTGGAACCTGATGACGCACTCATTTGTACTTTTACCTCATGCGGAGACCGAGGGTCAGAAAGAACAACGCTTCATATCGCTTCGGTTGCACTTTGCACTCTTTATTCCAGCCCGAGCCGCACCGTGCTGAGCCGCGATGTAATGACCCGCTACGGGCCGCCGTGCGCGTGGAGGGCCCTCATGACCACGTGCTCTATTAGAGAGATGGAGACGGAACACAGCACAACTTGAGTTAAGTAGGGGACATGTGCATCTCATATGTTGAGAGATATTAGTGAGAAGCCACTGCAAGGACATAACTGTGACTGTGTGTGTGTGTGTGTGTGTGTGTGTGTGTGTGTGTGTGTGTGTGTGTGTGTGTGTGTGCTTTCAACATGGAACGTTCCCCAATTTGGAACGCTGTTTCACTTTTGATTTTCTAAAAAGAGGACAGAACCAAATAAAGAAAAGACTTGTCCCCTCAGACAGCGTGGCCTCGGGCCACAGCAGCGGGCATTCCGCTGAATTAGTGCGTGCATGTGCGCATTCTTTGCGTTCTGTCTGCAAAGAGTTCAGAGGTAAAAGGCCAGAGAGTGATATCATTGTGTGACCGGTCACGTCTTTTTCTGGTTAATGCCCCCCTGAGGTGTCTCTGGTTTTAGAGCCGAGCCAGGAGCTTTGCCTCGTAGTTGAAGTTCTGCAACAGGAACACACCTCACATACAGACTGACTGTCAAGATTGCTCACGAAAGTCACAGTTTGAGATCAGGCTGGAACCCACGCCTCTCTTTTTCCAGACAGCCAACGTCTGATAAAAAACTTTTCCGTCAGTTTATTATCCCTCTGCCCTTGTGCCTGCGTCACGTATTCCTCCTCGGTGGCAGAACAACCTCAACGTGTGAATATCTTTATATTCAGCAGGTCAGCAATATGCGTCTCTCTTTCAGTTTGTGTTCGTCCTCTTTGACTATTCAAGGAAGGATGAATGTTAGAAATGTGAAGCGGTGGGCCCGTCTTTGTGTGTGTAGGCCGGGGGAGAAGATAAAGAAACAGCTCGGCTCTCTCTCCCTCTCTCTATGCTGAGTGTGTGTGTGTGTGTGTGTGTGTGTGTGTACCAGAAGAAAAAACTTCCACAGGGCCCACGGTTGTGTCGATTAAACTTCATTGTTGTTTGCGCTCTACTTTACTGCCCATATGCGTGGACCTACGGGGAAAAAAAACACACAACAAGAGAATGACCCCGTCCCCTCCTCCCCTCATCTCACCATCACATCACACACACACACACACCTCCTTCTTGTGGTAATCCATTTTGTAGTTGGGAGGGAGAAACAAAAGAGAGGCCTGCTTTACATGGTTTATGTAAAAGGAGCGCTCCCTCTCCTCCACTGCAGTTCATTAAGAGATTACATAGAAGCCCAAAGGCCCCTTGTGACCGGGCAGTGACGGGGGCACCTCTGTGGGTCCTCTTTTGTGAATGTAGGAGGGGTTCCATCATGAATGACTGACGAGGCCTTGTGCTGAATGTCGCGGCGAAAACCCTCTCTCTTCCTCCGACTCGCCCTCCTTCCATAACCCCCGCAGAGCCTCTAATTCTGCTCTTTCTCTCTGGAGCGAGCGAGAGGAGATCACTTGCTTTAATTTAGCTACATCGATCGGCGTGGATGCCGAGAAAATAGAAAGAGGAGAAAGTGAAAGCCTGCCGTGTTCGACACACAGTTCACACTGCCGGGGTTAAAAAGGTTGACGCTGCCTTTTAATGATTATTGCCAAGAGAAAAGTTGATGATTAAGATTTTGTAATAACAGAGCAGGAAGTGAAAGCAGTGAAATAGAGAGGGAGCGAAGATAGCGCCGGGGCCCCTTGGGGCGTGGAGGGTAATTATGTCTCGGCCTGCTCAGAACTCATAGGCCTGGATTACTGGATGAAAGGTAGGGCCGAGGGCTCGGAGCGCAGACAGAACCAAAGAGAGGGGACGGGGGTGTAAAGACCCCCGTCCCCTCGGCCGACAGAGGGCCAAAGCTGGGGCGCCGTGAAGAGTCGCGGCTGGATTAACCCTCACTAGGCCCCGGCTTGGCCTCTTTTGTCTGCCGCCTTAATGAGTCCCGGCACCGCAGCTGCAGATTCAGAGTCAAACAGTTGCTCTTGATCTGCAGTAAATATTCACCCTCCCTCCTTCCACTTGGGGCTCTCATAACCTAGGGACCACAGGAAGAGAACGGAGGGCAGATCGGGACCGGGGGTCCCCGGCGCGCTCTGTTTTACTGGACTGCTGGATTTGGGTGTCACAAAGCGGAACACCGGTGTGCCGCTGTTCCGCTTTGTGACACCCAAACATCCAGCAGTCCAGTAAAACAGAGAGCCTGAAAGAGAGCGGAGGAGGAGGAAGAGGCATGAAGGGGGTTATTTTATGGAGATGTGCAGTGACAGGAGGAGGCAGGGAAAACAGACACAGAGGGAAAGACAAGTTCACAGAGGAGAGATGTTTTGTTGTTGTTTCTTATTTCTTTTACTGGCGGCAGATGCAGCGGTCACAACCTCAGGAAGGAGATCTGCAGTCCTCCGCCTCCTCTTTTTCCTTTTTGCCCCTCACACCCGTCCTTCCCCCCCACACAGACACACACTAAAAAAGACACCAAACGGAAAGGTGGTTAGAAGAGAAATGAGAAAACAGATGTCACACGGCAAATTTACTTTCAAGTCTCCTGGAATCACCGGAGCCTCTGCAGCGTTTGTCACACATGAGGAACAAACCGACACTTGAGAATGACTCTCAACCTAAAATCTAGAACTGCGTATTTCTATAGTAGCAATATGCTTGTATCTCCTTTTTCTAAAGATAGTTGCATGGGTGTGTGTGTGTGTGTGTGTTGTCTCCATGTTCAGCCGTCACAAAACACAAGTCATTGCTTCACAACCCTCCAGGTTTTTTTTTTTGGTGGAAGAAAACAGTCAGACGTCTGTTTTTTTTGCCGTTTCATTATGAAAACGTCACAGTTTTAATGAAAGCCTTTATTTCCAGCTCTGACAGAGACGTGGAGATTGTGAGGAGAGAGTTGGGGCACCTGTGTCCGCGCTCACCTTCCCACCAAACGGCTGGCGGTTCGGTTAGAGATGAGAGAAATGAGCCGACAGCTTCTCTCCGGCTGGCTTTGTCGGAGCAGAGCGTCTGTGTGTAGGAGGTGGAGTAGGGCAGCGAGTCAGATCCTCCCGGTGAGAGAAGGGAGAAGAAGAGTGCCGCTGTGCGTCTCCGCTGTTCCCTTCCCTCAGCCTGCTGGAGGAGCCAGCACTGCGAGGACAAACTGGGCTGAACATTGCTTTCTTAACTTTATGAAACTAAACATAAGCATAGATTTAAATGCATAGAATTGTATTCATTTATTATTCAAATAATACATCGTGCCCCAGCAATTTTGATGAAAAATCTTCAAAATTGGAAGGAGTGTGAACAAATTGGACAAAATGTACACAGCAATTATAATTCCAGGGTATAATAAATATTGTAGACACAAAATGTAATTGAAGAGACAGCTATTTTACTCAGCTGTTCATCCTTATTGTTTTTTAATCTCTTGCTCAATTTTCACGTAATTGACTACTTAAAACTTAAAAGCACAGTCAAATGGCTCTCAGGCATGAAGGTCTTGTCTATAATACAAAAGCAGCAAATCCACAACCAACGTTTGTTATTTTTGCTTTATATGCAATTGATAATTTTAAAAAAATGACTCGGTCAACTAATGTTTTAATCAACTATCTGCTTTGCCTCTTCTACAGTGCAACTAAATATTATAATAATCTGTCCACATATTTACATTGTTTTGATTTATTATTTGAAGTCCAAAGGAGTCGGCTGGGGTTTCTTTTGTCTTCTTCACTCACTCAATACTTTGTACACTTCATCATGTAGAGGAACTTCAGTTAGCAACGTTAACCAAGTCGAGGAAACAAAGCAGATATTTCTCTTTTAGTGTTCTCTCGAGCAAAACGACGACTCTTGATTATGATGAATTTGGACAAAGAGCTGAAGGCACTGCTGGACTGACAGACCGCTCTAAAGTAGCTCGCAGCTCTATCACAGAGATAATACGTATGGTGGAGAAAGTCACTAAAGAAAGGCTCTTTCTTTAAGGGGGTGTGTGCCTTAAAACACGGTGAGGATCAAATGCATTTACAATCATGAGATGATGGGGCTGGCTTTTGTTTCCCCCCTGCCCGTCCTGTATTCAGCCTCGCTACCTATTCAGTAGCTGCATCAGGCTCCTCAGCCTGTCTGCGTGACCTTGTGTACCTGGTGTTTGTTTCTAACAGCTGCCATTGGTCCAGGTGTCTGGTATCTGAGGCACACACACACACACACACACACACACACACACACACACACACACACACACACACACACACACACCAGCCATCGCGAAAAGCATTCGGGGGGCTCCGGAGCGCAGGATGGCGGCGTAGAGCTGATGAAGGAGTGTCCAACGTGACACTGTCCCCGTCTTCCTCTCCTCTCTCTGCCCCTCCCTCTGTGTTTTCTCCGAGGGGCCGATCCAGAACGGCTCATGTTTGCCCTCAATCAGCCTCTTGGCAGCTTATCTTTAAACCCACATCCAAACTGTTTTACTCTTCTTTGTCAGCGTTTATCGAATGCTTTCATTATACTGCACTTTGCTGTAAATCAGTTGGCTAAAATACAAGAGTGTAATAGAGAGGGTGGTGTGTGTTGTGTCTAGTTTCTTTTTTTTTGCCCCTGGCTAAGGCAGATCTCAATTTTGAATTGTAAAGGCAGTGAAAGAACAGGATACAGTGATTGTGATAGCATATCTCATATTCAGGCAGGACAAACACACGGTGTGTTTGTATGTGAGAGGAACAGGGGCAGAAAGAGATGGGACATTTGCTTAGCTAGTGTGTGTGTGTGTGTGTGTGTGTGTGTGTGTGTGTGTGTGTGTGTCATCTAGATCTCCCTGTTGGTTAGTTTTCTGTAGGTTTAGTCATGTTTGATCTCCTTCCCGTGGAGATAGCATTCATGCTAGCAGGGCAGGAGCTCGGCCACATGGTTGACAGGATTGTCAGGAAGGCGTTGGTGAAATGATTCACCTGATCACCATGTATGCATGTGTACAGTAGGTGTGGGCCCAGGGCATGGCAGAGAGGCTTACTCAGACAAGATTACTCTTTTTAACATTCATTTTGAACCGACTGAAACAAGTATGTTTGTGTGCCATCTCACTGTAGTTTCGCTGTAACTGGAAAAAACGTTTCATCTCATTTTGACCAGCGATGTTATTTATTTTTAGTCTTCCCTTGTTGCTGTCTCATTTCACAGTGAGCTGTTGGAATAGATTGTTTCTGGGCAAAGGGAGATAAAGTATGTGTATCTTATATAATATTGGCCATACACAAAACCAGATTCAAAGCTCAACAAGTTGTATTCTTTAGTGATATTGCAGCAGTGGAACGACCTTTATACATCTTTTTTGTTGCATCGTGCTTTAAGAGCTTGTTTAAAGCATGAAGACTGGCCAAGCATCCTGTAAAATAAACCGATTTAGAGGTTACATATCCTGCGTCATCAGTAGTATGTAGCACAATTTTCCTTAATCTTGCTCATATAACTGCTGTGTAGAGGACTGTGGGTCAGAAGGTAGGAAAGCATGCTGGCTTGCAAACTGCAAAATGTGACCGGATACAATAGGACATCCTGGTGTATTTTTGTCATTTGACACACAATGTATTGTGACGTACTAGTATTTTTCGGCATACTGCATGTCATGGCAGCATGGTTATGGGAACACACAGAGTGTTAGAGGGCCTGCTCTCTCTATGCCCCCCCTCCACCTCTACCTCATAGGCCCCAGGGCGGTCTATATTTACACCCCTGACTGAAGCACAACTAGATTAATCCCTTTCGTTAAATAAAGGCCACACACAAACACACGCACGCACACACACACACACACACACACACAAACACACACACACACGCACGCACATATACCAAAAGATAAAATAAGCACATGCATGCTTTCACCCCTGTGTATAAACACCCATGCTGGCTTGCATGCATGAATGAATGCTTGCAATCATGCACACAAGGTCCATGCATACCCCTACAGCTCCACAGTGTGTGGAGAAGAGAAGACCCCCCGTCACTTATAAGAACCTTACCTCTCTCTCTCTCTCTCTCTCTCTCTCGCTTGCTCACTCTGTGCTCCCCCTCCTCTAGACACACTCACAGATGATAAGATGATGCCAGATGGCACTTCGATGCACAGACATACATACCCTTCCCTTCTCTCTCTCTCTCTCTCTCTCTCTCTCTCTCTCTCTCTCTCTCTCTCTGACTCCATCACTGGGCACACTGTACCACTGCTGAGTGTGTCCCCAGGGGGCAGAAGAAAAAAATATTTTGCTCGGCCTAGTTAGCCGCTGCGTGTGCACGTGTCAGCGCGTGCACGTGAGCGTGTGCATGTGTGTCTCTGTGTGCCCAAGCTCATGCCGGAAGCGAAGAAGATGATGCAGGCTGTCAGAGGAGGAAGGAGAAATAATGCATGTGTCCGTGTCCGTACGTCTGAGAGACAAGAAAGACAGAGGAAGGAGAAGCTGTTTCTGTGAGAGCAGCAGTCTGTGTATGCAGACAACTATATGCTTTGAACACCCGCTGCTATTTCATTTAGTGCTCTTTGTTAATTATGGATGGCCCGTGCCTTGCCACCCGTCCCCTGAGCGTTGGCTCCCCTGCCGCCCTGCGGTGGCTGTCTTTGTAGTCGGGGAAAGACAGAGTAGAAGCCGTGTACTCAGTGCTCCTCACTGCAGAGCGGAGGAGTGAGCCGCTTTGGCTTCTCATTGCTTTCGTAATGAGCCGATCTGAGGCTCTCCTGTGCTTGTTTCCAGGAAAAGAAGTCATAGTTCGTATGGAGATGGCGGGCCTGCCCACAGACATGATGTATTTACAGTATATATGCGTTTGACTTACATGCAGATCAAGATTGGTGAGGGAAAGACAAAAGAACAGCACCAACGAGTGCTGATTAGGCGATTATCTGAAGTCCTGTTACATACAGTAACAAGCAGAAGGGTCAAACATGTGCTGGTTCAGGCTTCTCAAATGCTGCTTTCCTGTTAATGTTATGATTATAAAGGATACTTAATTTGAATTTTCTTCAACTGAATGAATTCCTAAATAATCAATCTAATGTGCATTCACAATATGGCAGCAGCTATTGATTACTTTCATTCTCATTTAATCCTTGAAATCATTCATACATTGTTTGCTTTTTAAAATGTCACAAATCCTAATACGTCCAAGGCGACGTCGTCGTAACCCAAAGATATTCAGAAACAAAAGAGGAAAATCCACACAAATAAGGGAGATGAGCTGATATCAATATTTAGGCTTAAAAAAATGACGCCAGAATTCCAGCACTGGATCCCAGAAAGAGCCTCCACCTTCTCTGCTCACCTTCCAGAAACATGCACGGGACCACTAGTACATCATGATCTACCCGCGACAACCTAAGCGATCCCGCTGGATATTCCCATTATTTCCAGTAGTCAGTATTTGTGTCTATTTACTTGTGCCAGTATTCACAGTATGCCATTAAAGGCCTCCAGGGGGTCCATGGTGAACATTTCAAATTGTATCCAAGCGTGGGGCAAATTGGTTTAGTAGATAAATACAAGGTTTCACCTCTAACTCAAGTTGTGTGTGTGTGTGTGTGTGTGTGTGTGTCAGAGAGAACGTGTGCAATCACAGGAATGCTGCAGGGGCTCTCAGTACTCAGAGACTAAATGGCAACATTATTTTACTTTTGGGAAGAGTTTAGGGAAATTCAGCTGCACTCCCAGACAAACCCTCCAGGCTCTCTGTCTGTCTGCGTGCAGCTTTCTGCTGCAGCTCAGTTGTGATATGCCTCAACAAACTGGGCTTTTATTGTTTTTTAATTTTCTGTTTTGTATGCCAACGCTGTTCTGCCATTTCCCCGGCACCGGGGAAGCACGTCGTCGTCTCCTCATTTATGCGCTTCATTATTCTTCTCTCGCTGCCACAATGCTGAGGAAAAGCTGCGATTCTGTCTTCACTTTTGGGGTCACTTTGCTCCACAAGCACACACATGTACGCACATCACGCATTCGATTATCCTTCATCATATAAAATTAATGGACTCAATCAGTAATTACCACATCAATAATTAAGCCGACTTGTCTCTTTTTGAAAGATATGGAGAGGCTCAATGGCAACCACTCCAATCCGCAATGCATAATGAATGACTTATCATCCGTTCTTTTTGCAGCTAACTAATGTCCTCCTTCTCCTGTTCCTCCTTTCAGATTTGTGCCAGGCCAAGGCGTGGTATTGTACCCCCAGATCGGGGATAAGTTGGACATTGTGTGCCCCCGCGTGGACAGCGGGATGGGCGATGCCGTGGAGTATTACAAAGTGTACATGGTGCCTCGGGAGCAGCTGGAGAGCTGCACCATCACCAAGGCCGACACGCCGCTCCTCAACTGCGTCAAGCCCGACCAGGACGTCAAGTTCACCCTCAAGTTTCAGGAGTTCAGCCCCAATCTATGGGGCCTGGAGTTCTTCAGGGGGAGAGACTACTACATCATCTGTAAGTACACGTGCCACCCCGAGGGATCAGACATTAGGCCATTTATTGTTTGAGGGGGAACAGCCTCTTATCAGTTCAGCAGGGTTAGATCCAGCTGCTGAGGGCATGTCGTGCATTGTTGTGTGGCCGTGTATTTCATCATCGAGTCAATCACTGGTCACACAGAGGTGTTAAATTGCAAATTATTTTTCCCAGTTTGAGGTTAATGTCCTTACAAGACTCACAATGTTGTACCATCAGTCAATTTCAAGTCATTCTTGCTTGCAATTTCATACACCTTCCTGAATTTGTTGTTGATGGACATGCTGAGAATGTGTAGGAAATCAACTGAGATGGAGGTTGAAAAGACAATTGCCGACACTTCATCGGTAGATTGAATGGCTAAGGCTATCCAGATGCCTCGATACAGATGTTGCGTCTGATACGAGCTCACACATGATTTTACCCTCTTGTCACTTGAGCTTAAAAAGCCGTGCAGCACAAACAGGTAATAACCGTCCCAAACAGGCGCTCCCAACTTCACTTGTCCGAGACAGTTTGCAGCCCGTAATGTTCCGCTCAGTGTCGTGTACGTACACATGCAGTCCTTTCAGTCTGCACCGCATCGACGACTTTAGCGGTGAGGCTCTCAACCTGCCTGGTATTCTCTGTCAGGGTTTCTGCCAGCGCATCGCAAGACCAACGTAACATCAGCGAGTGTCCGGTTGAGAAAGAGAGTGTGTGTGTGTGGTGTGTGTGTGATGAAGAGTGTAAAGTCAGCAGTAACATTACAGCTGTGACTGAGCAGTGTGTGTAGATCATCTACTGGTGAAGAAATGCTACAACTCCTGAAGACCTGTGATGAGCCAGTCGGCCAGATGATGAATAAAGTACAACTTCGTCATTGACGTGAACAACAACGAAACCTTTAGCCACTCCTCTGAGTTTTGATCATTTTTTTCTCCTTCTTTTTCTTTTAACTTTTAACTGACAGCAGTTAAACAGGTAATTAAGCTATTAACATCCTTACTGCGATGTTGAATGTGAACATGTCAGCGAAAGCTTCACGCTGTTTGTTCGTTACACTCACAAAGTGAGCAACAGCCCATAAAATAAAACAAGATTTCGACGTCATTGTTAGAACTGTAATTGTTTTAAGTCCACATAACGGTATTCAATATCTGCAAGTTCTTACAAGTTAGTACGTGTACTATTCTTGGGCATTTAAACTACACATTCAAAGCCCTTTTGAATTTTACTCCATTTAAGGGAATCCGTGTTGTATTGAAATTGTCTCCTTGAGGTATTTGCTTATTTTAGGATGTAAACTTTGACTCTCCAGAGTCTCCCTTCAGTCTCATTGTGCAGATGTGGCCACCCCGCTTTACTGATTGCCTGTGATGAACTAACGCCGTCCCGGGAGGAAGTTGTGATGGGGTTTAGCGCCGGCCCCCTGGTTTGAAACATGGGAGGTGGACTGAACCATCTGTGTGGCGCTGATGGGGGGTGTGCCGCAGATAGGACCATCTGTGAGGCTGTGCCACTGCCATCTGTGAGCTGTCACAATAGGGGAAGGCCATATTTCTGACTGAGTAGAAGGGAGGGGAAGAAAGAAAGAAGGAAAGACGAGCGCGTCACGCTTCTCGTCCAGATCTATTGTGGGAGAGGAAGTTGAATTTTCCAAAGCAAACGTGCAAGGTAACAACTAATTGTACTGAACAGTAAAAATCCCACGTCAAACTGCCTGCAGCAGCCGACTCCTGTGAATTTAAATGTTCTCCTGAGCTCCACGGTACCCAGCAGTCCCGCAGAGAGATCTGTCAAGCAGCTGTTTCAGAGAAACCGGTTGGCCCAGACTTTATGCTCAATCAGTTCTACAGAAGTTAGTTAAAACCAAACAGCCACCAGTGGCTGCTGTGTCACTAATGTGTCATAGCTGCAGGATATTTACACGTCGGGGCAGGTCTCGCTGCGTTACAGTCTAACAGCTGCTTTTGTGGTCTTGCAGGTGACACAAGTTGTTGGAGCAAATATAGCAGGTTAATGGCTTTACTAGTGCTCACAGATACCTGACTGGTGGGCGGTTCCACACATAAATACACCTGTGAGGCCGTGCATGAGCATCCGAACCCACAGGAGCCATCAGATGTGGTGTGTGTGTGTGTGTTTATGTGTGTGTGTGTGTGTGCTCAAAGACTACAAAGGCTTCTAGACTGAAGAGGCGCAGACGCGATCGCCCTCCCCTCGTCTTCCTCCACCCAAACGGTGCAGTTAATTATTGACGAGCTGATGCTGGGGTTTACTTACCCTGGTTCTCCTGGTTCTAGTGGTGCTCTCTGCTTGAACGTGATCACACTGTGGTGGATCAGCCTCAGAAGACGGGGATGAGTTCAGGTTGATGCAGAACATGAATTAGAAAACATAAACCATCACATGGAGGCACATGGAGGTGTACATGTGGTTTGGAAAGAGCCAGATGCATGCATGTGGGGGCAAACACACACACACACACACACACACACACACACACACACTTACACACACGCACACAAAGCAGTACCTGACAGTACAGACGCCCTGACAACAGTCCTCTTCTCTCTATCTATAGACATCTATACTAGTTTCTCTCTGTGGTTCTCTATCAGGGCCCGAGCAGACAAGACTATTTCATCTCTCAGGGCCTCACGTTAAAACCCTTCCTCTTCCTCAACCTGCCGAGTCGACATGATTGAACAGAAAGAGCAGTGAGAAAGTTCAATTCCGAACATTAAAAAGACGAGTTGGAAAAATTGCAGTTCTTGCAAATTCCCTTCCCACCAACATCCCCTCCGTCCTCCACCTCCCTCCACAGCTACCCAAAATGCTAATGCACAGCCTAAAGAGGGGCGAGAGGGAGCTGCTTCTCCATTGGAGTGTGTCACACTTTGCTGTTAATTGCCTCTTCTTGGCTTGCTCTGGCCCCACTCCTGCAGCTTTAACAGCCCACTGCCGCTGCATCGCAGCACTATGTTGTGTACTCTTTCTATTTTGTTGAATCGGACGCTTGGAAAAGCTCCAGCTTTGCATGTGTAAACACCAGGAGTAAAGCACAAACAAACACACACTCACACAAAAGAGACAGAATGAGGGAAATGTGCAGAGGTGGGCGTAGGTGGAACCAGACTCATGGTTGTTTTTAGCTTGCGGTTCTGGAGTGAGCCATTGTGTCGTTGCCGCTGGGTGTAACTGCGTGTGTCTGTGTGTTGGGTGAATGAACTCTGGGAATTAAAACATATATTCTTCCCTGCATAGCCCTATGTGAAAGCCTCTCCATCTTATGTATGCCTGTGTGTCTGTGTGTGTTTGTGTGTCTGGCCCCCAGCATGTCCAAGATTCATCATAGTGTGACACCGCCTCAGAAAGTTCGCCGTGAGGATTTCATTAGTCTTTTGGAGTGAGCACTCGATACGTAATTAATTAACCAGCGTTTAAGCCTCCATTTCTTCTCACAATTGCCAAGGCCCCCACATCAATGCTACGGAGTCTCCACCGATTGGATTAGTGCGGCCTTGTGTTGAGTATTGTGTGAGTGAGGCTAGACCTATATTAGATGGGTATGCTCGAGCCCCCCTCCCGAACTTCATCATCAGGCCTCACATGGACTGCCTCATCCTGTACCATCCTGCAGCGGAGACAGGCGGCCAATGAGAAAAAAAGGATGCACGCATTACACGGTCCGCTCGTGTGCGCGCGTGACTGTCGGATTTGCAAGCTGTGTGTTTGCTCGCGTGCGTAAAACGGGCCACTGTGTATCTGCAGATTTCTGTCTCTGAGCACTGCAAGTTTGTGTATTTTGTGCGAGCGCATATCTATGCGCGTACACACTTCTGTGTGCCTTCTTTTTATTCGGTAAGTTGGCAGCATACAATGCTGAGAGCCGAAGAGTTTGATGTGATCGTTCTCGGCAGAGTGGCCTGCAGCCGAGAATGTAGTGAGCTGGATGATTACATGAGCTAAAGAGAGAAAGAGGGAAGGAGGAGAGAGAGAGAGAGAGAGAGAGAGAGAGAGAGAGAGAGAGAGAGAGAGAGAGAGAGAGATAGAGAGAGAGAGGGAAATGAATAAGGACGGAAAGGGGGCCGAAAGAATTAAGAAAACCAACGAGAGCTAACGAGAGTAAAAGAGAGAGAGAGAGAGAGAGAGAGAGAGAGAGAGAGAGAGAGAGAGAGAGAGAGAGAGAGAGAGAGAGAAATAGAGAGAAAGGGGTTGAACGAGAGGGATGATGAGCTAAAGAGGGCAGAAGAAGGACAAGGCTGAATTTACAGTCAGAGCAGACGTGCGCAGGAAGATTTCATCCAGACTTTAATGAGCCTTGGCCTCATCACAACAGAAATGTCCCGTCACCTCCCTGCAGCTCGGCTTGTGGTCTGGGTCTAACGTGAGCGCTGAAGGGGAACGCTCTTCGCATTCAATTTGATGTGAATTCGAAATGCACTTTCAGCTTTTTGTCTGATTTAAACGATCAGTTCTTTATTCAGCCCAATACATGCAGGTTCTTAGCATCAGATTGGCGTTGACATTATTATTATCACATTATCATAATGGCAGCCCGGTTTATTCAGCAACAGTCAGTGCTACTTTGTGTCTGTGTGGCTAAAAACCTGGATTATTTCCAACAATGCTCAGTCAAACTTTGCTCTTTTTCACCCAAAATTGCAGTTGAACCACTTATCACTGCTTAATAATTGCATGTTAACTTAAATGTAAGTGGATCTGACTAATGGATTTTAAATGTTTGTGCGTTGAGTGGTGATTATTCCACGACGTTGAGTAGATTTGGGGTGAGCCAGCTTTGCCCTGGCCTTGTTTCTGAGGGTCACCAGGGTCCCTAAACGCAGAGGCGCCCCCTGTCACGGGTGATTAGGGCACGCGGTGATGATGGGTATTAACCAGCCCGTAACCCCAGCTCTGTGATGAGGGCTTCACGCTTCACGGCAACCCAACGGATGGCAATGTATGCTCTACGTTTATATCATAGCTGCCTTTGTCTCTCTTCTTCTCTTTCTGGGACACATCCTCACTCTGTCCATCCCTCCATTCTCTTGTTCTCTTGCTGTGGGCAATGCCCTCTCTCTCTCTCTCTCTCTCTCTCTCTCTCTGTCCCTCTCTCTCCCTCTCTCTGTCCCTATCTTCGGGCTCCTGTTGCCATCCCTGTACTCTGTTTCAGTATGCGTGGTCGGGTATTGTCCATCCTGCAGCAGGGCATTGTATATTAATTATACCCTCAGAATATGACAAGGGTGGGAGGCTGCTTTCAAAATTGTTTTTCAAGCTTTACAAGGCTCTTGAACTGGACTACAAAAAGTTCCCTATTTGAACACATATATGTACATACTATTTGTCCCACTCGATATCAAATACAACTGGAACATATGGCTGCAGCTAAGCAAAATGATTCAAACGCTAATAACCACTAACATCACTCTTTAAATCTGACGTTAGCTTAAACACCATATGCCATCCTGAAACGAGCTAGCACAGTTATCTGTTGGAGTTATTTATTGCTATTTGATAGTTACATTGGGACAAATGAAATCTCTTTCAGTCTGGTCTGGATTGCAGCTCCGTGGACGTCTCGTTGAACACGAGAGGATCTTCCACTCTATTGATTTGATAAAAAGGGGAAAATGAAGTTAAGGAAGGTAAATGAAGCTGAGAACAGTGAGGATGTGTCCGGGCGGGGTGACTTGTGCTGTGTTAACGACGTGGGGGTGGGATTGTGGTCGGAGTGTGTGTTGTATGCTGCCAGTAATTTTACACATGGCTCTAACACACACATACACACACACACACACACACACACACACACACACACACGTGCGCGCTCAAAGTGAGGACACTTCTTCACACCGTTCTACCGTTGATTTGAAACTATATGTGTGTCTGTGTGTGTGTGTGTGTGTGTGTGTGTGTGTGTGTGTGTGTGTGTATGCCACTCAAGCTGTCACTTTGGTCTCAAGCGCTAGCTTACCTTGTCACAGCTGGTGAGTGATTTTTCCTGATGACCTTTTTCCCCTGTTGCAGAGCCTGTATTTTCCATGTGTGTGTTTGTGTGTGTGAGTGTGTGTGTGTGTGTGTGTGTGTGTGTGTGTGTGTGTGTGTATGTGGCTGTCAGTGTGTGTGTGTGTGTGTGTGGAGAGGGGGCGGGCGGGACCAGTCTGCCTCAGCCCAAGAACACCATCTTAACCACATCGCCAGTGCGAAAAGAGCAAGAAAAAAAGACTCTTTAATTCACAGTCAAGATGGAGTGAACAGAGAAGGAAAATCCAATGCAGCCTTTCCTTTGTCCTTCTCTTCTCTCTCATTGTTTCTCGGCTCCCTGCAGAAGGTCACACGCAAGCCCAACTAGTGGCTTAATCTCTCACTATTTCTTTTCCTTTTTCCTTCTTGTACTCCCCCTCCCATGTCTGTGGGTCTTATCTGGATGCTGTAATGCCAGCTAGTTGGTGAGTAAATCCATTTGTGAGGGTGTCGTATGAACCCCCCCATGGTCCCTCAGGCCCAGCATTACGGATTAGCTGGTTAACTCTAGCCAGCTAGTTTGACAGCACGCCCAGCCGGGCCTCGCCTGCCGAGGCTGAGAGGGCCCAGTCATTCAGCCCATTCAACAATCACATTCTGTTTAAATCCAAGTCAGGCTTGCCGGCACTGCAGCCTTGGCATAGTGAGTGTTTTACTCTGCATTTAAAGTGGAAGAAGAATTTTTCAAATGACTCCAGATTGAAGGATTTGTTTTAAGTGTCAAGGAAACGTTGAGGGCAAGTTAAAAAAAAGCTCTGTTTTCGGAGGCTCGACAAGGAGATTTTGTTTTTTTGTGTGTTTAGCTTTAGTCTAAATGGATGTTGATGTGTAAATGGGGCAAAGGGAAAGAAGAAGGGAGGACAGAACAAAGAAATAGCATCGATATATGTGGCAGACCTCAACGCGCCTTCTGTGCAGTCCACCGGCCTTCAGACCCCGTGAACTCTGACCTCTCTGGCCATAGTGCATCTGACCATGCATGCACCTCGACATGCCACGTCCCGCACTCAAGCAACACTGCACAAACACAACGCCATCGTGAAATCACCACAAAGTAAACACTGTTAAGATGGTTAATGACATCCAGCAGGATTGTTTAAATCAATGTGTGTTGTGCTAACAGGTTTATGAAATGAACACATGCACGCACACGCGCGTGCACCCCCACACACACCCCCTCACACACACACACAGGCACACACACACACACACACACACACACACACACACACACACACACACACACACACACAGGCACAGGAGCACAAGCCTTTAAGGAGCTTTGTCTGTAATGTGCTTTTCGGTCTCCACTGGAAAAGCTATAGGTCAGCTGGAGAAGGAGACAGGGGGAGAGAGAAGGCGAGATAGAGGCTGGGAGTGAGGGGGGGAGGGAGTGAGGGAGGGAGGGAGTTCTTGTTAACATGCTCTTTGTGTCCGCTCCTATCACCGCCTCATTGAAGCACGGGGATTCTGGGAGGGTGGAAAAGGAAAAGAAAAAAGACAACTGGGAGGAGGAGAAAGAAAGCTGCAAACTATGCAAAGCTTAATTTTTTAAAGATGTTTCAATGGAGAGCTCAGCACCTGCCTTTCTCTTCCCCGGCAGTTGGGCGAAAGGCTTGGAGTGCAGCGGGAATGAGAACATGTTGAGCCGAGTGTGTTCCTGGGGTAATGGGGTTTAGGGACGAGGCTAGAGGCTGCAAGGTGGCTGCCCCGGAGAGAAGGAAGCTGGGGATGATGGGGTGTTGTTCGAGGGAGGAGAAAGAAGAGGAGAGGAAGCAGAGGGGAGGGGATGAGGGTCAGGGTGGTGGGGGCGGTCGTAGTGAATGCGGGCCACTGCACGCTGGCAGGAAGCCAAGCTGCTAAGCCCTGGCAGCTCGTTAGCCTCTGTGTTACTGACCTGATAGACCACAAGCTCTACTACCCTAACCTCCCTCCCTCCTTCCCTTCTTGCCTGTTCCCTCTCCCTCTCATGAGCCTCACCAACTGCAGTACTGCCCAGCCGCCTCAAGGGGCAGTGCAGATAGAAGCCCACGAGCAGAGAGGCGGAGTAGCAGCTAATGGGCTTGAGCGTTCCAGCTGATTGAGCTTTGGATGGGCAGCTTTTTTTGTGTTGTCTGTGTGTGTGGCCCACATCTGCACAAGTGTGACACAAGCAGAGATTTCACTTCCATATTTCCATCTTCAGCATCAGCTTACAAGGCCCGTTTTGTTCCTCCTGTCACAAGTGGGACGCCTTGCTCCGCCCCTCCAGATTCCTTTTCCAACATCTGCTGTTGTCCCTTAAACACAGTGTTTAGCGGTGCACTTCTGTGTTCTCCGGTGTATAAATGTTTTTTTTTTTAAGATCCTTTAGCTCTTTTCATCTCAGGGCCATTGAGGTATTAATCACCTCCCTCTGTTCTCTTAATTTCTCTGCCTCTCCTGGAAAAGTGCCCTGCTTTTTAAAACAGTTCCTCCTATTTACATCCCTGAATATCTTTCTTCATGTTGTCAGCAGGCCTCTCCCTCTTCTTAAGCCTGGCAGCGAGTTTGATTTTTTAGATCTGAGCTTTTGAGCTTTATAAAAATCCTTAAATTGTGTTCTTTAATAACTAGGTACCCCTCTCTGGAGTGTCGTTAGTGCTTACGCACAATTTCCCGCGGCTTGCTAAAATGGCCGCGGTCGTAGCAGTTGTATCTCTCTCTCAGTCTCTCCTCTCTCCTCACCTCCCTTAACTGCCTCCTTCATGAGGCCCATCAGCATGGTTAGAAGTATTACAGTCACAATTACTCAAGTTAATTGACTTTGGGGATGTGAAATATCCCGCTAGAGCGGAGCGTTTGAGGTGATGAACAGGTGAATTGTGATTTTATTAAAGGGGATATGACTCAGAGGAAGGCTCTCAGTGTCTCTGTTGTCTTTGGGAACTGGCTGTCCGAGATAAGCTTAAAGCATACACGGCAACACAATTTCCCCAACACATCTTTGTTGTACCAAGTGCTCACAGCGACAGCTAATTCTAACCTTGTCCCTCTCTCTCTACCCGCTGTAGCTACATCTAACGCCACCATGGAGGGCATCGACAACCAGGAGGGCGGCGTGTGCAAGACCAAGTCCATGAAGATAATCATGAAAGTGGGACAAAGTGAGTATTATATTATTGAACTATGGTGGTGATTGCCTGCGGGCGTGAGCAGGCAGCCACAATGCAGCGCTGGTACATTGTGAACAATTGTGCGAGAGTCAGAAAATGTCCTAATAAGGTCATAAGAGGCTGTGCGGCATACTGCTCCATCGTCTCCATGACACCTGGGGCTGCGAGGGGGCAGCAGATGTAATCTAGTGGAAACACACTCACGCACTATTGCGCATGCTTGCATGCACACGTGCATTGGAAGCATCTGCTGTTATACACCCTTTCAACACGAAGGATTTATACACATGCAAATTTAGTTCAGAGGGACACAAACACATCATTCTTCTGTGTGTGTGTCACTCACGCACACACACTGTCCCTGAGAGGGCATTCTAAACACTACATATGAAGCGCAAATACACAGTGGCCCCACGCAGTCACACCAGACAGACCGGACCCTATTCTTAATTACAGCGATAATTATTCATAAATCAGTTGCCCGTGTGCAGCCCAGAGAAGCCATTTCCTGTGGTCGGCCCGCTCATCAACACCAGCTCCAGCGCTACTGAGAACCGCTGAAGGTCAGGGAATTAATGAAAGCCGCTGCACTCGGAGGAAGTAAAAGGAGAGAACAGGTGCCGCTTAGTAGTAGTGAAAATACGCTCCAGTGTTAAGAGGTGCTCACAAATCTGTGACTTTTATTAAATTAAATGAACTATTTAGTGTGGGTTTGGTACGGTTGAGCTTGACGGAGCATAGAGTCACTCGTACTAGTGATTGTGACAGCAGATGCTCAGAGAACTACCCTACCATTTACTGTGACTGTGCTCAGCATTACGACCACAACACCAATAGAGAGACATTTTAGCAGCATTTGGACCCAAATGAACCCATTGCAGAACTAGAAAACCGCCATTAGCTGCTCTTTATGTTTGATTACAGTCATTTCTGGGTCACGAAGAGTCGTTTGTGCAAAAACACTTTGCCGGATGTCAATCGAGTTGAAGATAATTTGGCTGCTGCACTGAAGCATTTTGAGGTTCGAGCATTTTTGAATCTTTGTGATTTAGGTTTGTTGCTGAGACAAAACAACAGGCACAAAGACACCTACCTGATTGATACAAGGAGCAATCTGAATCAGTGTCTTTCCATGAGCATCAACAACATAGACGAACCCTGCAGGGTGCAAGAATCACTCTTTCATTTCCATGCATCTTCTTCTCCTATTTTCAGATTCCTCTAATCCTATTTCACCCAAAGACAACCCCACCAGAGTACCCTACTCACCCAAGAGCTCAGATGGCAAGGAGACCTACAACCCCAACGATGTGCTGAAGAAACCAGGTGAGATCATCTTCTTGCAGCTTAAATCCCAGGAAATTGGTAATTGCATGGACGATTTATCAAAACAGTTTGGCATTTGGGCGATAGATTGTTCGGCCAGTTGAGAGCAGATAACGGTAAGGCGTGTGTGTGTGTGTGTGTGCATTTGCAAGAGTCACTGCGGTGTGCGTGTGAAAGTGAAGGAAAGAAACATCAGCTATTCATCAGCCAGTAATTGAATGTTGCCCATAAAACTGATAGCCATCTCCGGCCTCTCAAGGACTTATAAGGTATCTCCATGCTGGCCACATTCCAGCCTCGACCCGCCGCTTAAGTGACATTTTCAGGAAAATGATCTGATCGCTGTCTGCCATCTTCTTAACGACCTGCTCTTAGTACAGACGGACACTTGTTTCTCCACAGAATCATAACTGTGGCTACGTGCAGACCTCTCTTATCTCTGCTATTATATTGCAGTTAAAAATCTCCCAAGAACATCAGGCCGGCAATTTCCGCAGTGAGCTGTGCTCAGAAAAAAAAAGAAAAAGAAAGGGCCCAAGAACAAAAACAAGCTGGCCTATATTATCAGTCCTCCCTTCCTTCCCGCTCATGTCCTGTCTCATTGAGGGCGCGGCCTCACCTGATTCTTTATGTTTTCACTCCCAAATGTGCGTTAATGTTGAGCATGCAGATCGGCCACTCCGCCTGTTAAATCCTTGCTGGCACCTTTTATCTGCAGGCGTCAGCATCTTCCTCTCTCCATCTTCATGTCGCCTGCTTTTTTTATGCCTCAGCCGTCCATCCCGGCAGCTATCAGGAGCATATGGGCGCCAGAGTGCTATGGGCAGAGCGTCTGAGGCAGCATAATCCTCTTGTAAAACAACGGAAGGTTTCCTTGCTTTGGGCTGCCTGCCATCCTGTATCCACTCCCCCTACCACAGCAGAGACAGTTGTAGGTCCTCAGGAGAACAGCAGCAGACAGGGAGACACAGGAAACACGCTCCTGTCCGGGGAGAACAGAACACACCCACCCTTAAGGTGTTGGATGTTAACCAGAAGGCCCATGCAGCAGTTTCATAATTGGTGCCTCACAATGACATCAAATCCATCTTTCCTGTTTGCTTCCCTCTGGGGCTGTTAGTTAGAAATCAAAGTTACTTTTTATGGCTTTCAAAATGCAATTGATTTAAGTGCCATTTGCCTGTATCTACCCAAGCCATTGTATCTCCTATTAGGCTGCGCTTGCGCAAGTTTCAAGGTTGCAGTCTTCACCGGCTGAATTTGAATAGCCACCAATCGAATGTGACCTTTATACAAAAGCCCTCTAAAGGCAGGCTTCACTCTCGGCGGCTGTGCTGCTGGCCTGCTCCAGACACCTTCACTGTGACATGATGAAAAGATTGTGAAGAATGAAAGGGAAAGGCAGGAAAAGACGAAAACACTGCATCCTTTTCTTTCCTTTAAAGGCATCAGTAAGAGTCTGAACTGAAGTGTTTTTGGAATCCGCAGAGAGCATCTGACAACTCGTTCCACTACACCCTATTGGTATCAGAATTGTGCCAGAATCACATTTTTCTTACTTTTCAAAGCCCTAAATCATGCTCATGCAACAATTGGCCAGAGGTTCTTTCTCTTGACACATTTACTTTGTGAGCACAACCTCCGTGGACCCTGGTGTGTATGTTGTTATCACCGTTTGGATGATTAGCGCTCCTCACATCTCCCTGTAATGCCTTCAGACGGGGTCGGATGACATGTGATACAAACCAGTTTGTTTTAAACACACCCCGACCCCGACTGTAAGTGACATGTTTATAACAATATAAGTATAGCTTGACTTGACCGAACACAACTCTAATTTAGTCATTTTACTCATGTTTGCCTCCCTCTGTCTCCCAGATGTAGCACCCAGAGAAAGCAATGACAACGACAACAATGGGAAGTCCTCCAGCATCATCGGCTCCGAGGTGGCCATCTTCGTTGGTATCGCCTCAGGCAGCGTCATTTTCATCATCATTATCATCATGCTGGTCCTGCTGCTGCTCAAGTACCGGCGGCGGCACCGCAAGCACTCGCCGCAGCACGCGGCCACACTGTCTCTGAGCACGCTGGCCACGCCCAAGCGGAGCGGAGGAGGCGGGAACAATAACGGCTCGGAGCCCAGCGACATCATCATCCCGCTCAGGACTGCTGACAGCGTCTTCTGCCCGCACTACGAGAAAGTCAGCGGCGACTACGGCCACCCGGTCTACATTGTTCAGGAGATGCCGCCTCAGAGCCCGGCCAACATCTATTACAAGGTCTGAGCTGGAACTTTTAAAAGCAAGAGACCAACTGGAACAATCCCGGGCGGAGCGGGTTTTTAGTTTTGGCTGACGCCAATGGCACGCCCGCAATCACTCTCGCTCTTTCTCTCTTTGTCGACTCCTCCTCGTCCCTGATGTTTTGTCACTACTTTTTTCTTTATCAAAGCTTTGCTGATACCTTGTCCCTCTGGTTTGGTCCCAGTCGGTGTGGACGGGATGGGTGGAGGGCCGGAGAGAAGGCTACCGCTGCTGCTCTCGGCTGCCCTTTGGAAATAGACAGGACGATCTCTTCTTTCCCCGATGCTGCTCCCCGTTTTCTTTTTGAGGGAACTAAGTGTTGTGGGATCAGAGAGTTCGACGGATGCACAGCGTGCTTGTTTTTCTTTGTCTCGGATGGGACGGATGGAGGGATGTATGAACGTGAAGGTTTGCTGGCATGAGACGAGGGGAAGGAATTTGTAGCTTCACCATAAGAGAGACAACTGCTTGGAAAAAGAGAGGGAAAGAGACAAACAAAATGAGGGAAGAGGAGAAGTAAAGGAGAACATGGGCTGACCATGAACTCACAAAATGGCTGCCCTCCCTTGATGCTCACTAGCCAGAGAGACTCTGTGGATTCACCAGCCGGACGAGGAGGACGGAGAGAGATTCTCACACCTCTCCTCCTGGGACTTTCCTGACTGACTCACAGAGATCACCATTCACCCTGCCACCCATGCTCACCATCACATAGACACACATTCACCCACACGCACAGACACACTGTCACACCAGTCCATGTGAACTGTTTGGGTTTAAGTGTGGATTACACCATTCCTCCCAGATATGTTTTGAGCAAATCACTTCTTTCAGATGATAGTTGAAGGTCTGAAGGAGGTAAAATAGTTTTTTTTTGTACTGTTGACCTTGTTTCTGCTCGTAACTGGTTTTCATATCCTGGTGTAGTTAAAATGCGGATATAGGTTTTCTTTTCCTTTAGTGACAAGATAAGTTGTATGTGACGATCAAACTCAAGTTACGCAACAGTGGCTAGGAGTGGCGAGAGCAGGATTTTCTTTGAATTTGTGCACTCTCGCCCGGGAATAGGGCGCGTGTCAGGTCTGCCCAGGTGGCTCCTGGGAAGAGTGGAGGACTTTCATTTACTTAGAGCAGCACTATTAACCCCTTACTGGTGCCGCCACTCTTCGCAGCAGTCAGAGAGAGAGAGAGACACAGCGATAGCTAGAGATGGGAGAGCAGATGCATCTCGTCAGATTTAGTAGTAAGGGCTCTCCACCTGGGCTCTTCACATGGGGAAGTGTTAGGGGCAATAAGAAATCCAATTCGCCTTACTGCCATTTTTCGCATCAGGTGAAGAAGAGGCCTGAGATCTAGTTGAGGTTAGCCTAGCTGGCTGAGACAGCTCTAGGTACTGTAATGTTTACCCCCGGGGGGCCAGTGATGATTAACAGGACCCTCAGGGCCCAGCATCAGCATGGCCGGTGCTCTCCTATACTTGTTTAAAAAAAGCACAGGGACATCTTCTTGCATTGTCACTGTTTCTTAATCTCCATTAGCATTTGCATATTGTGAGTATTTGATTTACTTCTCTTTTTTTTTTTTACATAATAGATGTACATTGAAATAAAAAGGACATTACAAAGATGAAACATGAAATAAAAAGCAGAATTTATTTATGATAAACACATAGAGCACAGGTGTTGTCAGGCCGTTTGGAGAGGAAGAAGTAATGTTAATATATTATGGTAGAAGTGCACATTATGCAATCTAGGTTTTTGATTATTTCATATCTCCCATATTTTCATAAGCTCTCGTCCACAGGGCCTGGGAACGAGGACCAGGGGAGGGCAGCCTGGGCCCGGCCCCGAGGGGGAGTAGACTTATCTGTCCCAAAATAGCTCACATTGGTGTACACAGGGGCAGAGTAGCTGTGTCTCCCACACTCACTCAGTGTAGCATCTCCCAAAGGATAATTCCCATGAACACCCAGTGCCCCGACTCTCCTCATACACACCTTTCATGTTCTCTTGTGCATGTGTGTACGTGTGTGTGTGTGTGTTTGTGTGTGAGTGTGCGTGTGTGTGTGTGTGTGTGCGCACGTGTTGAGCAAGTCCATATTTCAGTGACTTCACATCCATTAATATCTTTGGCTTAGGATCATAATCATGACTTAAGCTGTCCCTAGAGCATGTTTCAGCCCATCATCATCATTTGTTCATAAAGAACATCAAAATTTCACCGAAAAGCCAAGCCTTGTATGATCTGAGGTTTGTGCCTCTAAGAGGCTACAAAATCTGCAAATATGCAATTCTTATTTATTTTTTTAATCAATTCTGAGAAAAAACAAACACCTATGGAAAGTGTTCTTAACCACTGAAAGATGTAACAACAAACAAATGACACAAAACTAGCAAAGTACGTCACACAAGCCTGCTGTTAGTTTTTCTTTCCTGCATTATTTCTAGTATTATTTTCCTTTTCGGTTTTAACTATGTGCCGTAGTTCAAAGGTAAACTGTGAAAAATGAAACCATTAAAAAGCATATATATCACACCTGAACAGGTATTTAAGAAAAGATGAAAAGAAGACTTGCACACACACATACATACAACAAAGAAATGGCTGTTTAGTTGCTCTGTCTGCGGCAGAATATGACAATCTTATTAGTTTATTTGAATCTGACGTCCTTTTCTTCGCTGCCACTCGACTAACGCTCTCCCAACATTGAGCAGGTTTGATTGGACCTTTATGAAATGTTGTAGCGATGCTGTGAGAGTCTTAGCCTGAAGGCCAGGAGAAGCACCTCAGGCTACTGTAAAATGCCTTGCTCGTATGGTCAGCCCTTGGTCACTTGACTCAGTAATTTTGCACCGTACTTCTGTAGGTAAGAAACTGTAAATACATTAATGTTTGTATTGTATATGGATCCTGGGTTGTTACAATAGCCTTATTCACCTTTTTAGGAAAGTAAATGGAGAAAAAAAGTACAGAAAAATTGAATACACTTCAGTAAAACAGAGCATACTACTTTTTTGGTAAATAGCTTATGTAAATATTGACCAGAACCCAATAAAAACATTTTTTTATAAACTCTTAAAGTAAGATGTTTTGTATAAAATTTGAATTTTTTGCTATGTATTTTAGCTAGCGCTCGATGGAAAGCCCGTGTCCTCCCCACTCCCTCCCCTTTTGCACTGTTTCCATGGTAATTTGGTTTTTAAAAAAATGAGAGAAAAGTTGCCAAACCGACTGCTGCATATTTGTGCCATAAGTGTGTACCATAAATATTTATTGAATTAGTTTCTTTTTCTTTCTTTTTTGTTCCGTTTATGATTTACCTTCAGTCCAGTTTGTTAGTAACACAGTATTATATTTGCATTATTTGTTGGTCTACCCCTGGTTTTCTTTAGTCACGTCATGGTTGCCGGGTGGCTGTAGCCCCTTTCTCCCTTTCTTTGCAGTGTGAGATGGCCAGGTTGTGAAAAAATGGTTTTACCATTCAACAATTTAAAACAAGTTCAACATGAGGATAAATGACACACATTCCACCAGTCTGTTACAAACTGAAAATGTTTTTCAATAAAATGTTTTTCCTATGGACGCGCTGTCTGCCTGTGTTGCTTTGTTGCTTTCATAGCACATGAATAAATAATGTCTATTTTTCATTGTTTCACACAACTTGACAGTAAAAGAGTTGAATTGTCAGTTAAATGTAATTATTTATCTCAGTGTAGAACATCACTCCAGAGAACACACTTCATACAATCCACTGCTTCAGTCTCCGTGTGGCCATGGCCAAACATAGTCAAACATATACAGACACCCACATATTATTTCATCCCAAAGCTGTGGCTATTGATCTGCTGCTATGAGAGACTCTTTTGGTTCCAGTCTTCCCACCAAATGTTGAGACTTGCTACAAGAGAAATAGCACGGTCCCACCTGGAGTTGGGTAATCAGGTCTGGTTCATAGTCTGAGCTTCTGTTTCAGTTCATCCGAAAGGTGCTGGATGGTCTGAGGGAAGGCTCTATTGAAGCTCTTCCACAAAAAGCTGGGAAACCCCATTTCTTTAAGAAGCTGGCTTTGTGGTCCTCGAACTGTTACCAACATTTTGTGACCTAAAAGCTAGTACTACAGTAGCAGCAATTTACTACTTTCCTTTAGTAAAGTTTGGGTTTGTGAAAGACAGATTTAAAAAAGAAAGTTATCCTGACTTCTATTATCGTAAACAAGGTCAAACCCCCTTTGACATTATTCTCCATGTCCTGTCAAGCCTATGATGGAAAAGACAATACCCCTAAAATGTTGTGGTTGGGTCTAGTTTAAGGTCCATGCACAACATTAGTTTGTACACCAGGCTTTCATTAAAAATGTGTAGTCTCCAAGATAAACCCAATGACATCATCATGAAAACATTATTATGTTTTTACAGGCTGAGTAGTACTCCCCGAGTTTTACATTTGTGTAATTACATTGATACGGAAAATCGTTAGAATTCCCGTTTATGATTTTTCTGAATTGAAACTAAGGGGCCAAAGTGAAACCACATCAGTTATGGTTACTCTCTGAAACAGAACCAGCACAGGGGGGCACTGAGCCCACGAGTCAGCCAATATACCCAGGCAACTAGACTGTGGAACTGTCAATGCCGCCAGTGAGTCAGAAGGTGAACTTGCCAAAATAAAGCCAGACAGAGACACAACCACAGCAGGCCAGACATTCCATCCACTTTAACTAGTAGTGCCAGTGAGCCAGCCACCGGCAGCTCTTCTCGCCCATCAGCTCGCCACCATTACTCTGTGCAGCCAAAGGTCTGCAGGCTAGGAAGGCAACAGGCGAGATGAGGGCTGTGACGGCCAACCAACCAGCTAGCCAGTATTCTTTATTCATACAGACCAGTTAGTTTCAAGCATACCCTGACCGAAAGTAGTAGGAAGACATTTTGAGAAACACTGAAATGTATTTAAATATCAGCAAAATAAATATGAAGCCACAGCCATCTTAGCTTAGCACGAATACTAGAAGCAAGGGGGAGCAGCGAGCATAACTCTGTCCGAGCTAAAACAAATATGAATTATACACTTTATAACCTGTTTGTTTTATTCATACACCTTTTGTACTTATTAACTAGCTACTTCCCCATTTCAGTATTTCTGTTACAATAAGCTCTTTAGCCAGCTGGTCGCTGGCTAAAGTTTTACACAGCATTTTCATATTACTATTGGCAAGAAATCAATTCAGTATTTCCCAAACATATTTAACTATTCCTGTAAGCCTTATGCGGTTTACTCAACACCTGCATTGCATTGTGGGATTTCTGCATTGTCTTCCTGTTATTTGGGTATTTTAACATTCAGGACATCCAAACTATGAGACCATAACTGTAAAAAAGCTCTCTTGTTAGTCCTGAGAGACGCATAATGGTTAAAACCTGCAGTTAAAAATTCTTAATGGAGCGCAAAACCGCAGAGTTGGAAAGCACTCACCATCTTTTTTTCCTTCTTTTTCATTATTATCTAATACACCGCTCTATTCTTTGCCACATCACCAGTATTAGAGGTTTTAAAGCCTCTAGCTATATATTAATCACTTCTAAACCACATTGTCTTCACAGCCCTCTGCTGCAGCTCTCTGCTAAAAATGAAAATATCTCCACAACACTGCATTTCACTTCGTGACTGTTTATCATGAGGAAAAAAAAGCCAAGATGAAAAATAAAACAGAAAACAAAAAGAGAAAACAAATTGCGAGGCTCCCATCGCTCTCTCACGGTGGTCCGTCATTTCCTCTCGTCTCGCTCACACGCTTTGATGAGAAAGAAGGAGGGAGGGTGGAGGGGGGAACTTTGTGATGTTTTTCCTATTTAACGTTTCAGTTTTATCTCCCTCACTTTCATGCCTTGGACGGCGGAGTGCTGTTGAGAGGCGACGAGGCGTTGCGGGTGTTTAATGATTCTTTTTCCATTTTGAGGAAGCTGAAGGGTTTATCATTGGGGAGTCGTCAGGTTTTTAGGCCCTTAATCACCCTCCACATGTCTGTAATGTAACATTGTGCAGAACGAGAGGGCCTGGGTCTTGAATGCCCACGAGATTCCTGTCGATGTTGATTATGTTTAGGAAGACACACGCTGCGACTTTGGTTGGAGTTGCTTGAGTAGAATAAAATCTCTCTGGAGGTTGCTTTGAATGCAGACCTGTCTGTGTTGACATACTGTAGACATCCTTGGGGCGAGAAAAAAAAAAGAGAAAAAACTTCTGAGAACTCTTTTTTTATACGAGCATAACTTCAAGATACGATGCGGTCACGTCGATCACTGAGGAAGATTCCTCTGTGATTTGAGATTCACACTGGATTTGATGTTCCTCTGCAGCATTCATGGGCAGACATAAGCACTGAACTCATCTGCACAGACACGCTCCAGTGAGTTCAAAACCCAATCGTGTCCAGCAAGATTGCGTCCAACAAATTCTCATTTCCAACTCGTCCGGTTGTCTTAGGAAAATATGGTGGTTTGGGTTAATGAGGACATTTGTCATGTTGTTACATACCATGCCACATGGACAGGAACAGCGGTCTCCTGGGTGAACGTCCTGTTTGTTTCTTTTTAATACGAAGACAATTGACCGTCTAATGATGACACGGATGGGTTCACGTTGGAGTTAGTTGAGAGGGTAAGGTAGCACTCATGGAGGCCAGCATGATACTTTACGAGCTGGAAGTGAGAACGGGATCTTGTGTCATTGTGAATGTGCAATTCCATCCTGGTTTCTCATATGTGGAACGAGTAAACAAATAAGTCATGGGTGAACCAACCGCTTACAACAGGAAGATTATCCACACAGAAACTTGACTCCTGCTGAGTGACTCATCTAGGAGTTCGGATTCCACGCGTGGGTGTGCTCTCATGGGAGATATTACTCATATCAATGCGCATTTTTCATGAAGACAGTTGAGTTTGTGGTCCTCTTATTACACATTTTGCTGCATTCAGCAATGTCAGTTTATCATCCTCTGAAAATAGGCAGCTCAAAAGAAGCCTCAAACGCATTTAACACACTAGACTGTAGCTGTTAGTACTGAGGATAAGGTCTTGCATCTAAAGTATGCATTCATTCATTTTTGGAAGTTTGGGGTTAGCAAAACAAGCTGCTAAATATATATATATCAGCAGCAGATCCATCATCCTGCAGATCTATACACAACATTAGCTTTTTTTGTATTGGTGTCCACCTGATAAATGAGAAGAATAAACTATTGAATTGTCAGTGAGGAATTTATCTTAGCAGCAAGATAGCAAGGTAGCAGAATGCTGGGCCATAACGTAAGAACCCCTTCTGTTCTTACTCATGAACCTTTGGCCAACTTGTTGGGATGCCGCAAAGCTATGAGAATACAGCCAACACCTTCAGCTCATGTGATTCTGTCGCCAACATGGAGAGCCTCCCCTACTTGTTGCACTGTGCTTGTTTTGTACAGACAGACAGCTACACCCATCTTCTTTGTGTGGATGAATGAAAGGTGTTAGCGTTTTTGGCTCGCAGTGTTACGTGTAGAACAAGGAACACAACATGAAGCTTTGAAATTCCGTAATCCTCTCGTCATGCCTCTTCGGCTGGCTTTACCTATGCCCAGCCTGTAATTACATTTTCACTGTCACCCTTCCAAGTTTCTGCCGTTCTGATCTCAAGTCACAGCCCCAAATCATCCTCTCTCTGCATCTATTTTCAGATTGAGTCATACAACATGTGTGACGTAGTGAAACTCTAAGGAGGAGCCTTCCTCAGTGATTTCATCGTGATGTTAGTCAACACAGCGTTTTGTGTTTTTATGCGACTGCATGTGTGATCATCTCTTACGAGAAGCTAAATGTGTTAATGTATCAACTCTTAGCCACGATTATAATAACGCAGCTATCATTATAAAACACATTACTTCTCCATATTAAATTCCAAACTTTTTAGTTGTGTTTTAACCCTCCTGCTACTTTCAAATTGACTAACAGCTTTTACCCTTGGGCTCATATGACCCCAGCAATTTGAACTGGAATGACTATAATTCAATTCAAATTGTTTCCCAAATTGAAATGTCAGGTACTTTATGTTTGTTTGGTGACTACCTAAAAATCCCTTTAAAAGAAAAACTGACGTTATCAAGAATTGTAACATGTATTATGTTCGGGGTCAATATACCTCAGAAAAACAAATACAATTTTAAAAAAGAACACTGATGTGTACAAGATGTGTACAGGACATTGAAAATATCATCATATCAGCATGTTACTGTATGTTTACCCAGTTGTCCCAATTAAATTAGGAAAAGTCATAAAATATGAAGCAAAAAAATAATTACATCCATCATATATTAAGTGACGCTAAACATTAAATGGGGTCAAATCGACCCCAATGATAACAGGAGTTAATTTAGTAATTTTTTATATTTCGTTTCAATTATTTTTTTGTAAATTTGTTCAATTAAATGCCATTTGAAAAGCTATACGTCCAGAGAGGTTTTGCTAACACAACACAATGCTGTTGCAACTTTGTTTGGGAGAAACAGCCGTTGTTTCAGTCACAGCTCTAGTGAGAACAGTCTTGAACTGTTCCTTAAGTAAGATAAGAGATGAAATAAGGGAATCCTTTATTAGTCCCACAGTGCTGGATTACAGCAGCAAGAGATAGTAGTAAAAAAGAAACAAGTAATAAATAAGTAAACAATAAAACAGTAATAAAAACAGTAGAAAAAATCAACAATAACACTAATATATATACAGACAGAATAAACGTATTTAAAATGTATTTATACTGCACCAGTTAAAGTGATTAGCAGAAAGTAATACTAATTAAAACGACGAGCTGCGTTGTAAATAGCTGTTGTTTCTGGAGAGATTGATTTGAATTTTTTGCGCACCAATGAACCACAACAGATATATCTGAGTGAAACCTTTGGAGATAAGTGAGAAAACATGCTTTTGAACATATTAACCTTTAATAGTCAATATTTATCAAACCCGGAGGCTTAAAAAACACTTTATGATTTGATGGGTCTACCAACTGAGACTGGGACTGTGAAGTGAGCTGAGCGGAAGCCACCTCACCATCATGTCAATCAAGCTCACTGACAACAAATCAAGGGGTGCTTCGGTGCAGGAGTCCCTCGCTCCCGCTGTCCAGGACGACCCGGGAGCTGTCAGTCATCCAGTTGTCATGGGACTCTCCTCGCCTTGAACTGCTCAGCTACCTTTGTTGCCAGAGTCACAGCAGCATCATTAGAACCATGCCAGTCCCCATAATGGACCCTGAGGAGCCGCTGCACTGTTTGAAGTGTGCGGTGCTCTGTGCCTGTCCCAGTAGTGAAACACACACTAACGCAGAATACTTTCACATTGCTGTTGCCGTTTGGGGATTTTTGTGTTTTTTGTTTAGTCGGGTGATAGTTTCATTGTTATACACGGAGAAAACTCTCCAAAAAAATTGCAGCCATCCAGCAAAAAACACCACAAAATCATTTCTGACTTCCTCTGAGTGTTTCGCATAACATGGTGCCTCAATGCCAAATATTCATTGAAAAACATTCCATTATATATGATTCTATTTTCAACAGATTCCCTTAACAGCTGGGAAACGTTATAACCGGCACATCTTAAGAGAGTGTTACATGGTGGCACCATGAAGTGGTGGGCACACAGTTGATATAACTCAGCCTGTTTATCGAGCTCGTTTAAAAAAAGGATGAATATAATATGTTGTGTTCTGTGTGAAAGTATTCATTTAAAAAACAATAGCTTGAAAAATATTCAGACTGCAAATTTATCGCACAAAGAACAAAAGAAACACCCCTGCTGTGTAGAGATATGCCTCCCAGGTGATGACTTTCATGGAACCATATCAGAGGGAGAGGAGGAAACTATGAAAGATAATGGCAGTGCACATGTGAAGGCATTATTTAAAGACTCTCTGTAGGCTGCTAGTTGGCCACCTGTGTTTTTGAAATTGAATGTGACCACTGCATTGAGATTTTGGAAGGAAAATAAATTGGATTGGAGCGTAAAGTGTCTGAAATACCTGCTCGTCCCATCACCATTCCAAAACTAATCTCCATCACCTCGGAGAGGAGCGTAGAGGATGATCTCACAGCATGGAGGAAGAAGGAATGCTATTCAAGTCGCGGCCCAACTACTTAGCTTTCACTCGACTGCTTCTCCCCATCGCTTCTCCCCCTCATTTCCAAAAGTGGATTGACCTTCTTACTCCAGTCAGCACAGCAGAGCCACTCCCCATTCTTTCATGCAAGGCTCAAACCTCATCTCTTCAAAACGTACCTCGTGCTTCCCTCTTCACACATAATCATATGCCTTCACCTACAGCTTCCTCTTCTGCTACTTCTAATGTGGTCGTGACAGAAGAGAAAATCCCTCCCACCTCTTCCTTCTTTTCCAACCTTCCTTCTCTAATTCCTTTCTCATCACCTGTCTCTGACATCATCAGTTGAGGTTGGCAGTTATTACGTTGAATGCCCTATTTCTATTGAAACTTACTATGATGTATTCAGGCAGATATTCATTTTCTCCATTCGGATGTCTCAAAGGTCAAGTGGAAGCTAAAATGTCCTGACTGAAAGAAACTTAATTTTTTTTATAAACAGATCAAGATGAAAATGGTCTAGTATTAAATACACACATTTATCTTCACCTGTGGTGGAAGCAAAACTGATCTGGTGTAATGTTTCCATTATGATCACTGAATCATAATTTTACTGTACAAGTTGATGTTTATAGTCAGACTGGAAGAGTGTTGCTCGGTGAAGTGCGCATACATTTCTATATTTTCATAGCATGCCTTACCCATCATGCATCAGCACGAATATTTGTAGATGCAGTCGGTCAGCACTACACTGGATGATTGTGGCTTTGTGGGAGAGCAGGTCATCCTTCGATCAGATGATATGCAGTTTGATCCCCGGATTTGCTCGACAACTTACGTCAGCTTGCTCCTGTAGCTGTGCCTGTACGGTGCATGTATAATGGGGAGTTAGCATCCTGATGGGAAGGTGCCGCCTGTGGTCAGAAGACTAGCGATGCGCTAACCAAGTATAAGTCCATTAAAGTTAAGAAAAGTCCACTTTTAAAGTCCACTTTTTAGAAGTCTATATGGACGGACAACTAAAAAAATGTCGTTCATAGAACTAACTTTTCTTAATTCTCAAAAGCTAAACTTGAGTTTGCATGTAACAGCATGCACACACCAACAAGTTGTCGTTATACATTGCTCACATGTCGGTCTGTGTCCTTTTTTTGTACCCGGAGAAAAGAAAAGCTAAATGCTGAATCATCACTGAAATATATAAATGTGTCTTTAAATGTAAGTAACTCAAGGTTCTATTTTGCTAAATAAACACATGAAAGTAAATGATTGAAAACAAAGAAGAATATCAGGTTAGTAAAGAAAAACAAGGAAAACTCAAGATGTCTATTTTCTTTCAGCCCACCTACTTCTGGCTACAGCAGTGATTTAATGGACTTCTTTTGTCAGTCTTATCAGCTCATGGTGGTTTTGTTATTTCCTAATGTTCACTGGTGCATGACTGCAGCACAAAGGTTCTGATCATCTATCGCAGGGTTTTACGGATATAGAAAAAGAGAGAAATTAACAAAGCCACTCAATTCCATTTGCATTGTTTTAAAGGCAGAGTTGAAGGGGTTTTGCATACATACATATAAATGAATGAATTAGCTCTTTTGGCTCAAACAGCAAAAGAGTCAATGACAGGTTTGGTCCATTGTGGTGGAGATAGAAAAAGGAGGAACCGGTCCAAAAACAATAGCCGGCTTTTCGTTCCTCACGCTCCAGCCAGATCATCGGCACTGATCCATATGATTGGCTGATGATGAGCACACACACACACACACACACACACACACACACACACACACACACACACACACACACACACACACACACACACACACACACACACACGTGACTAGCTGGGATGCAGCTCTAGTCACACAGGATGACGGGCGATTGGATATTTTTGTGGAATAATGTGAGTGTCAGGATATGACTTTCGGTTTCCGGTTTTATTTTGTAGTTTGTCTCTTGTTTGCTTTGTGTCTCTGCATTTCCTGCCCCCTGTAGACCTCGTCCTTGATTGTGCACGTGTCTCCTGATTGTTTCATGGTTTACACCTATGTTTCCCCTCTCTTATATATACCTCCCTGCTTTCCTTTGTCCCCTGTCACATCGTCGTAGGTCATTTGTCTTTCCCCGCGCAATACCGGTGTGTTTAGTGTTCGTGGTCAAGTGTTCCTACGGTTTTTTTGTTCCTGCCTTTTTGTGTGTGTCTGTTTTCTGGACTAAGTAAAGTACTCTTTTGATTTTGCTCCAGCCTGCCTCCTGTTTTGTTCCGCTGCACGTGAGTCTCTGTTCCGCACCACATCTGGTCGTGACAGCCGTGACAGTGAGAACATGTGGACAACAACGATGATGAGAGATTAAATCAGAAGAGAGATGAGATGGATGATAGATAAAAAATAAATAAAGATGAACCTATTACAGAGGCCCTTTGTGTATTTTGTGTATGTAGTCTGGCCTGTGGCAGAGTGAAAATGGGGATGATTGGCAGAAATATTAGTAGGTTCAAGGTTTGTATATCACAGGGTTGCACAATGAAGGGGGATTTGTGGTCCCATTTTTCTGCAGACAAGAAAAACACACCAACAAGCAAAACTGCATTATATGTGGAGGATGCATTTAGGAGTATCGCAGCCAGAGGAAAGAAACTAATCTGAAGTGTGGTGGTTCTGTGGCTATTGCTAGACATGGCTGTGGTGGGTATGTCTTTATGTATTTGTTGGGCTCTTGCCTCTTTGTTTCTAAAATCAACAATCAGCTCCTTGGTTTTGGTGATGAGCAGTAGGCCGTTTACTGAGCAATTCAGTTTATTTTGTATAGCCCAAAATCACAAATACAATATTTCCCTAGGGAGGGCTCTACAATCTGTACACATGACATTCCTACTCTGCAATACTGTGGATTTCCTCTCTACTGTGAGATAGATCCTCTACCTTGACTTGCATTTTAAGTGTGGACAGGTATGGCAGTATGCCACAATAATGCGTTAACTCATTGTGATTAAATTACAGGATTAATGCGTTAATTTTTTTTTAACGCATGCGCAGAATGAGCTTCCATTAGAGCGGAAATTTAACTATTTCCGCTCTAATGCAGTCAGACGTAGATGTCAGATGTTCACTCTGCGGGAAGACGTTGTCGTTTCACCAGCACAACCAGCTTAAGTACCATCTCAACGCGCAGCATGTTGGTCGGCGAGGGGCGTTCAAGAGGAATGCGTCAAACCAGCCTCACTGAACAACAAAGACCCCTCACTAAGTCTGCCTGTGACAAGCTGAGTAGCACAGTTGCGGAATTAATATAGTTGAGGATGAGGGGTTCACCAAAGTTTTGCGAGTGGCAACCGGGAACCCGAGCATCAAAGCACCGCGAAGACACACAATCATGACACAAATCCACTTGCTGTATAAAGCGAGAAAGAACAAAGCGGAAAATGACTTGGCTGCTACCGAACATGTGGCGCTGACAGGGGATCACTGGACTTCTGTGAGTAATGAAAATTACCTGGTGAGCAGACGTCCTCTTTTATCCCGGACATGTCCTCTTTTCGAGACCTAAAAAAATGCGTCCGGCAGGGATTCCAAAAACGTCCGGGATTTCACCTCGTTGGATATTTATGTTTCTCTGAGTCTTTCACAAACTAGTTATTACGCTCTTACAAGTTTTCTAAACGGTATCTTACGTTCATCTTCTTACGCGAGCTCTGACTATAGAGAGAACTGTCATTGGTCGACCAATCTCAGGGTTGCCAGATGCAGGATAATTATCCTCCAAATACAACCATTTTGAGCCTTTGGTACGATACTACGCCATCACCAATCTGGCAACACTGAGCACCTCGTCACCTCCACTCGCGACGAATATCCTGTTATGCTCTGAAGAAATTAGTTTGGCATAAAACATCGCCGCATCAATAATCAACTGAAATTTCAGCGCCAAACTTTTTTTTGGTAGTTTAGCACAACTCGTTCTTTTTTTATGAGCTTAAGATTGCGTAGATGACTGTGGAGCAGGATGAAACCATAATGGGGTTAACCTTACGGCCTGTAGCTGCATTGTTTACAACAGCAGCCCAATGTATAAATGACAATGTATGTATCCGTCTTTTATCATAAATCTTTTTGTTTTTACAAAACTATACCGAGAATATCGATAATATGTGATTAATCATGATTAATCCACAGAAACCTGTGATTAATCTGATTAAAAATTTTAATCATTTCACAGCCCTAAAAGAAACCAAACATTGATACTGAAAACATAATGACTAAATAAGAAAACAGACACATTAGCAAACACACTAGCCCTTTATTATTCTGTAGTCACTCATCAAAAAGCTCTGACAGAGGCCCTACGCTTCACACTATGACAGTCTCGGTACCCTTCAGGCTTCAGATTTGGATGCGACGGCGTGTCTTTTTTCTCGTTCTCAGGAAGCTTTTGTGTTTAGAAGAAAGTCATTCCAGTTTTCTCTCATTACATGTATGCAAACCTCCAACGTATGTTTACTTAGTTGCTGTAGTTTTCTGGGTTAGGTTTAGGAAATAAAGTACTTGGTTAGGTTCAGGAAAAGATTAGCAAAGTCAATATTGACCTGGTTTCACAAGGGACACGAATAACCGTCTCCTGGTTGAAGGTCTGTGTTTGTTTAACCCTGACCCAACCATCCACCTCCTGCCTAAACGGACTTTCTCACTCTCATATTAAGTCATCTCCTCTGACCGTCTAATCCACAACTGAAGCAAAGGGGTTTAGAAACCTCCGGTTCTGAAAAGAGGAGGCAATGCGGAATGTGATTGACAGGTCTCACCATGGCTTTGTCCGGTCTACGAGTTGTGCGTGTTTTTGTTTTGACACGTTTCGTCCTCAGAGTTTGGCTGTAGTTTCACCATGTTGTTTTCTGGTTGCAAAAACAAGATGCCGACAGCCAAAACCTGTGGCGAACTATCAGTCAGCAAGCTCGTCAGCTTTGTCGCTAAACGGAAAATTATTTCTCACAGATTAGTCTAAAGATGTGTTCTCATCAACTCCTTTGTCATAACTGTCTTCAGTCCTCTTTTGTGGCGAAGTTCATCCTCTAAGGTCAAATAAAGGTGTTATTAAAATGCATACCTGTTTCCATAAATTCAATCAGTTTGAGTGCTAATGCATACAGGGAAACAGTAGTGCCAACAGGCTGTCTTAATTGTTACAAGCATGTTAGGCTACTCCTCAATTATAGACACCTTTTCATTATTTATTATCTAGATGTTTAGCAATACAAATAAAAGCAGTTAAGGAAGTGGCAAAGAGAGTAGCACAAAGGTTTGGTAGACATTGTGAATCACTGTAACAACTTGTGTTCAGCCAAGTGTCTCTTAGTCAAGATTAAGTTGAGATAAAACATATGCTAGAAACTTTCAGTTGAGTTTGATTTGAATTGAATTATTTGTGTTGTTCTGAAATGAGGTCCAAGGAAGTGGTGTACTAGATTTCGACATATGTCCTTATGTCAATATGATTCAGTAACGCAGGGAACCCTCCATTGAAATCTTCTTGAATGGTGCAAATTCCTAAACAAATTTTTAATTAATACAAAATATGAACAATTAAGTCTGGGTCTTTTGCGGTCCTTGCAGTTTCATTTTCCTGGTAAGTGATTCAGCCTTGACAAACAGAAAGAAAAGCAGAAATAAAGACATGAAACAAGCGTAACAAAGAAAGAACCCAACAGAATGCTACAAGACAAATAAAAGACTACAAAGGAAAACTAAGAAGAGGGTATGAAGAGGGAGGGGACGGGGGTTGATGTCTTTATCTGCTTGTGTGTATTCATTACCTATGAATACGTTAACACACAACTCAGTCTCCAATGCTGGAGGCTGCATCTTCTCCAATGTGTCCTTGAGAGGGTACATGACAATATATGGTCATATATGTAGCTTATTATAAATATCATTCGTAGTTGTGTGGGGCCTATCTTAGTATATGTAATCCTAAAGACTAATATGTCTAATATGTCAGAATCCCTAGAGCCTATGCAAGAATAACTCTTTCTCCCTGACTGTGCAACATTAAAGGGAAAATAATCCAGGCTAAAAGTGAGTTCTCTGCTGTGCTCAGTCTGCTTTATTAAGTACATAAACAACCTTTGCTCATGCTGCATTCCACACGACCCAAGGTTCAGTTGTGATGTCACCCATGAGATAAAACGTAAATTTAAATAATTTGGAGGCAGAGAGAGCCTTGACACCCTTACACTAAAGATGTATTGTTTTTTATCAAACTCCAAATCTTCTTTTAAAAACCACTCCAGTACACCCAGACAGCTACAAATGTGTTTTCAAGACTCACAAACTGGTCAAATACCGATGGTTCTTGAGTGCCCCTCTGTATCTGATACTGATTCACCAGGCTTCCAATAACTCCATTGTAAACCTCTTCTTATTAGACGATCAGAGCAACTGACGTAGTATGACGAGTGGGATGGACCCCATCAGACGAGAGTGGGCATGAGGGTCAAACAAGCACAGACCTTTGGTCCAGGAGACCACTGTTTGTGTCCCCTGTATAGCTAAAAGTAGTACATTTTGTCTTAAAGCATAAGCTACGTGAGTCATGAGTGCCTTTAAACATGTGAGTCAAGTATATAGCTAGTCCATTGATTTGTCTGTCACTCGCTCGTGAGGGGTTAGTAGTGAGTTGTGAATCGTTAGTTAGTCAATTAAACATCAACATACTCTTTTATTAAACCTAACTAAGTGGTTTTGTTGGCCAAAACAAATTCCCTTCGAAGACGGAAGTATGAGTGTAACAAGTGAGAACTGACAGGCTGTCCATGCCATGTCTAAATCCGATGATAGAGGAGGGAGAACCTAGAGCGTCTTCGTTTAAAGCTTAGGGCCACTGACCAAGCGTCAATATTTGACAAAGTGGGAGTGAGAACGTCTTTCTGGAGTTTTTGGTCGTCCGCCACTCTCCCTCTGAGAGTTCTAATCAAGCCAGTAAGGGAGTCAACGGCAGAACAAATAAGGGCTGGAAGTAGAAGGAGACAGATGATAGTTTAATCACAGGTTACTCAGAAATCTCTAATAAACAAACTCTGATTGTGTTGATATGAATCTGGGCACATTTCCACACCCAAATGTTGTTTACTTCTAATTAGATTGCATTTGTAGTAAAGATCTAACAGATTCTGCATGGATTAAGAATAACGTCTCCTGAGGCAGTGCCACAGCAACCACAAAGTGTCACTGACTGTGAGAGGAGCAGTTTGACGATTTATCCTGGGACGGCACCTGCCAGAAACACTTGAAGGGAAACCATGGTTTTATTATTGTAAACCAGTAGAGAATTGGCTTCTGTCAATTTCTTTTACCTCTAATGCGTTTCCAATATTATTTTCTGTTTGCGTAACAAGAGACAGACTCAACCTCAGCGGTGAGAATAGACCAAACTAGGGAATTTATTCAACTGTTCAGTGGTTCTGAGAGACAAAGCATGTCCAAACTGTCCCTGTAAAACTGTCCCTGTTGTTCAGACAACGTGCTGCTGCTAAGACTAGCATATTTGTATCTTTATCAACAAACAGACTTATTACCATGAACAATGCAATCTACCAATCCCATGTTCCTTGCAATGGTAGTTCTCAAAATGAATCTTATGCATGTTTGATCATATTTTCAAGGTGATACAATAGAGACAGTGGTAAGTGTTCCTCTGTGTGGATCCAACACTGGATTATATACAACAACCACTCTATGTGGTCTCGTATAATGTTCTTAAAATGATATGCACTGAGCACTTAGACCTCAGACTGGTTCTGCCTCCACTTAAGGCGTCGCTATTAATCGTGCATCTTCTCCTCTTACTGCTGCAGGAAAGGCACATCTTGCTGTAATCTATTTCTTACAGCCATGCAATGTCAATTTGAATTAGTTCTGGCTTTTAGTTCATGTGCACAGTGAAAAATGAGACAACAAAATACGAATAAAAATACACACAGACAGAAGTGTAGAAAAAGAACAAATTGGCTCAGGTAAGATTAAATACTCCAGAGGATAATGAAGACACTTCCAAGTAAACAAACTGCACAACAAAACAAAAGCAAATATTAAAATGAAGATGACAAATGTAGACGCAAGACAACCCGTTGTTTAATGAGGAAAGATTTCTTAAATTAATCCGTCAAAAACAGTTTGGTTGTGATGACTTCTGAAAAAGGATGTGGAATCAGAAATGTGTGTGTGTGTGTGTGTGTGTGTGCATGTGTGTGTGTGTGTGTGTGTGTGTGTGTGTGTGTGTGTGTGTGTGTGTGTGTGTGTGTGTGTGTGTGTGTGTGTGTGTGCGTGCGTGCGTGTTATGTAGTGGACCCTTCACCAAATACTGATACACCAATGTATCCTTTGAGTGTCTAAGGGGTGTCTGACAGTCTGTGGCCATGGCTGACTGAGCTCCGCCATTGATCCTCTCTCTCCTCCTGACCAGCCCTGACACATTCTAATCTATGTTAGACACAGACACACACACACACACACACACTGGCACACACACACACACACACACACACACACACACTGAGTTGGACAAGTAATGCATGAGTGTGTTTTCCGTGTGTGAGTGAGACAGAGAGCTGCGAGTCTGTCTGGGCTCACCGGCAGCCCGGCCCGATTACAGGACCTCTTCACCTCTAATGACTTGACTTTGACTTTTTGCTTGTGAAATTGGACCAGACACCTGCCAATCATCATGGAGGAGGTAAGGCCCTCCCACACAGTCTATTGTTCCCCATGTTCACAGGCATGCCCCGAGAAAAGGTTAAGGCTAGAAAGAATCCATCTTCAAGAAATATAGAGTGATTTTCTTGTTGAAATCGGAGCGACTCGGGGAACATGGAAGGGGTCAGTGTTCTGAGGTGATGGGAAGTGCTATGCTGGTTTTCACTTTTCAACAACATTTTTAAGAAATAGCCTCAATATTATACTCATTTACCTGAAAAGAGTTGTCTCTCTTGCAGTGGGAGCTCTCACACGCCCAGTCAGGAGCATCGTCCACTGGGAGCCACCACAGACATAACACAGACACCACAGACATAACACAGGCACCACAGACATAACACAGACACCACAGACATAACACAGGCACCACAGTCATAACGCAGACACCACAGACATAACACAGACACCACAGACATAACACAGGCACCACAGACATAACACAGACACCACAAACATAACACAGACACCACAGACACCACAGACATAAAACAGACACCACAGACATAACACAGCCACCGCAGACATAACACAGGCACCATAGGCACCACAGACATAAAACAGACACCACAGACATAACACAGACACCACCGACATAACACAGACACCACAGACATAACACAGACACTACAGACAACACATGCATAGCATAGACACAACAGACATAACACAGGAACCATATACATATCACAGACACCACAGACATAATACATACACCACTGACACAACAGACATAACACATACACCACAGACATAATACATACACCACCGACACAACAGACATAACACATACACCACAGACAAAACACATACACCACAGACATATCACAGACACCACCAACATAACACAGACACCACAGACATAACACAGACACCCCTGGCCACATACATCATTGACACCACAGACCACAGAACACAGACACCACAGACCTCCCAGACACCACCAGCACGACAGACACCACGCTGCTGGAGGACCAGGACAGTTTGCTAAGCCAGAGGGGAGGAAGGCACGGCTGAAATTACACTTTATTCCTGCAAATATTGACTTTCTTCATATCACTCTTGTTCTACTTTGCCCTGGGAGTTTGAATGCTCTTCTACAATATTACACGATACTTTCTGATGTCAATATTCTTGTATTACTGTAACTCCAATGAAACAGATACATCACATCTGATGTTGTCGATGAGTGTAATGTTAATGCAGGAACTTTGTAGACAAAGGAACCAAATTGGGAGCTAAAAGTTAAATTCTTCTGCATTTCCGTTACTAACTGGAGGACATAGCTCTTCATACTCATGACAAAACAACAACACAGGGGGGGATTTAGTTGTTGCTTATATTTTACTGAGACTCTGATGTTTGAATTAATGTAACTAGGGCAGTGCCCGTTTGGGGCGGGCCTGGAGTGGGCAGCAATGTTGTGAACCACTCGTGGACTGCAGGGAAGTGAAGAAGAGTTTGGTTGTAACAATAGAATATCCAGCATCCAGCAGCAAAAGTGAAGTGCCTGTGAAAGGCCTGCTGCAGACAAACAGACCTTGTTTCACAGCTCGATGAATGGATGCAATGGAATATCCGTAGAATGGAATGTGTAAAGGGAAAACTGAAAGCTCCTCCAGCCCAGGCTTCTCCGATCAGCATCAGTCAGACTCTTCATTCTTCTTCGGATTGCAGCAACTCCCTTCTTCACACCACCAAACATAACAAGTATGCTATCTGCTAGAAATCCCATGGTGCAATGGTCATGTGCAGTGTTTATTATATAGACATCAGTGAAGGAGTGAACAAAGGAGTGGTTATGGATACAATATAATTGCGGTCCTGCGATATCTGCGTTCCTGGAAAAGTTCACTAAAAATTGTGCATGCAAAAATCTGCTGGTATCTTGTTTTTTAGATCCCTTTCTTTAAGTTGGGACCTAAATATGACACTAATATAAAGTGACAGTCATGTTGACAGGATGTGCATGGACAAAAGACCTTCTTTAATGTTCCTAATTTAGTTCTAGCATACGTCTCTGTTGTTCTGGTATGTGGTAAATTCTCCATTGAATTGAAGTGCCTCTTTGTTCTCAATGCTAATGTTGTTTAGCCAAACTGCTGTCAAAGCAAATATTATCATGGCTAATGTGACAAGAAATGTAACATTTCTGTATGTATGAATGTTGTGACATGAGGAAAATGTTGTGCTGAGGTTTGCACTAACTTCTTTAATAAATAGGCTTAAACACACACACATATGTTTCCATTTACAGACAATGAAATACCAAGCATAAATTAGAGTTATAGAATAAACAAAGCAAGCACTTGGGATGAGATTGAAGCAGATTTAACAATGCACATGATGTATGTGTGTCTGTAAAAGTGTGTTTTAAAAGATTACAGTGATATATATTGCTGATATTGGCATTGAACTTCCACTTCCCATCCTGATCTTGTCCCAAAGGAGATTATTCATTTCATGAGCTGTAATGCAGTCCAACAATAACATCTGCTTCATGTTAATGCTTGCAAGGAGAATGAGTAAGTCCGATATACACAAGTGTATATCTGTAGAAAACAGAGACATGCAAATTCCCAGAACAAAGTGTTTTTTTTTAGAGCTGGCGTGTGAGGTATAACAAGTAAGATCATTTCTCACGATGACAGCATTTGCAGACATTAGCCCAGTGCAACCCATTTTAAATATGAATTTCAATAGGCTCTCTGGGAGGTGCAACGTGACCCGCTTTGTACACTCATACATATACATGTATGCATCAAAGAGGAGTCAGGGAGAGACACTGAGGCTCAGAAAGAGAAAGATGATCCTAACCTTACAAGACTCTCAACTCAAATCACAACAGCTCCATCTCAGCCAAAACTTTGGGTTTGATAATGTATGCAGGCTGGGACAAGAGGAGTACAGCCTAATCTACAGGCGATGTATGCGTCAGGCACTCTTACAACAGCGCTGCTAACAGGGCACTCCTCCCATCTTACAGGTCAAAGTCAATTTGCTGGTTACTCCCAGTCTGCAGTGGAATGACTGTGTCTCTGTGGCTCAGTCCCAATGTCCCCTGTAAGGCCTCAAACCCTCAACCCTCAGGGAATTACTGACGTCACCTGTTAAATGGTTGAGTGTGTGAGAGACTGTAAGGGCTATCACGTTACCACGGCAACGTCAGAAAAAATGCTGTACAATTGTGTGTAGCTATTTGATACTTTTTACTCCTTGATTTGAACAACTTCCATTCTCTTTTCTCACAAGATGAGAGGTAAATTCAAATAATCTATTTATTCATTTTTGTTGAAACAGCTTCAATGATAAAATAGAATGTTTGATGATAAATCTGTGTATAATAGCATAGAGACATGAAAGAATATATAATCTCTGCTTCCATTCCTCTGATTTCATGTGTTTTTATGTTCCATCTTTAATCCTTAGTATTTGAGTAAATGTAATATTCCAGGCTGAACTCCCATGTGTCGTCCACTTTGTTTACCTTTTTTTAATTCTTTTATGTCTCCATGCTTCCACTAGTAACCCATGTTTAACGGCACATTTCAATAAATATCACTTTGTCTTTCTTTAACCACTGAGAAAAACACATCAGAGCATACGGTCAATAGTCTCCTATGCTTGTGTTTTTTTGATACTCCATCGATTTGGAAGTAAAATGTTTCTTTGACTTTGAATGTTGAATAGTGTAGTGCAGTTTGTTGCACATCGAAATAACTGAAAGAAAGTCTCCAGTGAGGAAGATGTGGTATGGTTTGTTAGAAGACAGCATAAATAAAGGGCACAGGTTTATGTAAGGTTTCCTACTATGGCTTTAGAGTTCTCAACAACTTTCAATAACTAAGTATAAATGCTTTGTAGGTGAGGTACGCATGCATTCTGCTCTACAAAAAAAGTCCTTTGTAAATCCACTTTATATTCCCAAGCTTCCATTGAGAGATTTTCTCTGTCTTGATTTACACCTCTCATTATTCAATGTTTTAGAAATTCCATGAGCAACGGGAAACCTGACGAAGTGAGCGCAGCGAAAGCAGAGGAGAGAGGAGGAGGAAGAAAACAAAGCCAGGCCTGTGCAGCAAGCACTGATAGCATCAACGCCCCAGTCAAAGACTCGGTCTGTCTCCCTCGACTCTCAGAAGCCCAGCCAGAGAGGGAGAGAGAGAGAGAGAGAGAGAGAGAGAGAAAGAGAGTGAGAGAGAGAGAGAGAGAGAGAGAGAGAGAGAGAGAGAGAGAGAGAGAGAAACACAGAGCGCAGAGAGATGAGACAGAGTGAGTCCAGATTTTCTGCACTCTGACATGGTAGTGATGACACGCAGATCCCATCAATTATCATTTTATTTTAATATGAGCTCAGCTGTTTGGCTTTCAAGTTGGTCTGGAGAACACAGCAGCTACGTAGCTTGTAAGCTAATGTTCGCCGTGAAACCTTTAGCAAACAGCCATTTGTGGAATAAGTGTAAATAGTAATGGCACAATGTGAACAGTCCTGAATAAAAAATATTTCTTGGAGTTACTGTGAATTTGTAACTGGTTATGAAACTTTCAGCTCAGACTGCAGTGACCAGCCCACCAGGGACAGACCGGGCTTGGACTCGCAGCATGCAGTGGAGAACTCCAAGCTGAAAAAACAACACTTATATAATATTTTCAGTTTGTTACGGCTAACATGTTAGCAAAGACTTGCATATCCACATTTTTTTAGCTCTGGTTTATGTCAACTCCTTAAGGAAACATGTGGCTCCACCATGTTCACCAGCTAGCTGTGTCACTGTCTTTTTCATGGGATCCGTGAGAGTGAAGGAAACGTTAGCGTTGTATGCCAGAGAGCTAACCAAAGAATCAAAAGTCACTGTGAAGCTCTGTAAAGCCGAGGGGAGCTGCAGATTCAGGTGATACTTCTCTGAAAGGAATCTCTGCTAAAGATGAACCTCCACATTATTATTATTATTTTTCAGGGTGGCAGATGAGGCTCATGTGGCTAATCTATTAGCAACCAGTTGCATATTTTCCATCCCAACGCCAACCACCAACATTCTCTCTCTCCTGAGGGAAATTTGACTCTTGAACTATAAAACGCTTCCCTGCGGTCACCAGCTTGTCCACAACATTGCTGTTTGCTGCTATTTTTTTCACTGAAAAAGGTCTGCCTGGACTTTGTGGGCCATAAACCCAAAACAATGGCTCTGTAGAGCTGACGTGACTGCAGAGCCAGATGCAAATTCTCTGTCGGGTTGTGTGTGTGTGTGTATCGTTATCGACATGGCTAACTCCATTTACGTTACACATTATTATTTTCTGTCAGTCTCGGCTATCTATGGTTGACCTAGCTGTATGTTGTTTGGGACATAGTCATTGGAGGTTTTACACAATGGGAAATGACAATCAGATAATGGAGATTCTGTGGATTTACAGAGTTTATTTTGAGATGAGACAAAATTATATTTCCATTCAGTGGAATATTTATCCCTTTACTTTCTGCTTTCACTTCCTTATTGTTTGACAGAATTGTTTTGTCAGACAAAACATAAAACAACAAAAGCAAATAATAATTGTTTCTTGTTTGCCTATTGATGTAGTTTATTTGGTACATGGGCATACAGGCTTAAACTGGATGGGCTGTTAAAACAAAACGGTGTAAGGCCTGGCACTCTGAAATGTCCACACAGCTGCCAAGAAAATTTTGCAAGAATATTCTCTCCTCCTGCAGACAGAGCAATCCTTTTTGAAGCAGGAATTAGCCATCAGTATCTTAATTGTTTTGCCTCAGCTTGAGTCACTGTGCTGGCAAACAAATGGAGCTCCAGTTGACTATCTGTGCTCTGTCATCTTTGACGCTGGCAGACAAAGAAATCTGTTTATCCCCGTCAAAATGTCTGCTCTCTGCAAAACCAATTAAATGCCCATTTACTCAATTTGCTCCAACAATGTACACCCGCACATAATGCATGCACACACGGGACAATTTGCTTGAATACTCCACAGCAGATGATGGTCATTTCCGGTCCAGTCACATTGAGAAAGCATTTCTAAATACTTAAAGGGGAACCCATATTTATTCCATACCATCCTCTCTCAAGGGCCATTTCAACCATATATGGTAGGAAATTATCCTCTCAAACAGTAAACAAAGTATTTATTACCAAATAAATCAGTGAACTCTAAAATGTCCCTCAAATTCCTGCAACCAGAGCTTGAAAACCCTGTCTTTGTCCACCGGACAGAATTATTGCACGTTTTCCTTACGAAACACTGCCTGATCCCTTTTGGCCACAGTGTTAGCCTGATATACGGTCTGCATCTTACCTGGCTCCATAGGGCTCAGAGGAACAATAAGGAGAAGAGTAATCCTCGTAATTAACTTTAAGCTGAGAGGAACTCAGTAAAGAGGTCTAACGTCTCTGGGCTCTGTCCTCCCAAACACAGTCTCACACATGTTTGTAAGGCGAAAGCGTACATACACCCACCTGGTTCAACAAATATGTGAAATTATATATCAACATGTTATGACATAAATAATAACAATGATCCTTTATTAGTCCTACAGCGGTGAAATTTACAATTATTATATTACACATAAGTATGTATCTGAGAACAGATTGCAGATTGGTCTTTAGTCTCCCAGAAAATGAATGGACAACATTCTCTAGGTTGTGTTAGTGCAATAACTTGAACAAAGAAACAAAGAAGAACAATAAGGAGGGGGAATAATGCCTATGCAAAGCCAGTGCAGCTGTGAATTGCTCCGAGATGATATACATGCTTCTGAAGAGGTAAGGGTGTGTGGGTGTATGCAAATGTGTGCAGGCAGATGAACCTGGAGATCATTTATTGTTTGCACAGTATGACCATAGGCTTTTCCTTATTTTATGTTTTTTTCTCTGTAGCTGCAGCAGCATATTTATACATTTCTACTAATAATATGCACCTTATGAGCACCCACAGAGATAAAGGCGGGCAATACTCACACCTGCAAAATAACATACAGAATTGCTACAAGGTACAATACACACATGTACTGTGTGTGTGTGTGTGTGTGTGTGTGTGTGTGTGTTAATGCCTTTAGTACTTACTGAGCGTATGTGCCGTCTCATTGCCCATGTTTACGTGTGTGTGCGGTTGAAGTGTAAAGTGGGGGTTTATACGAGTGGTTCTGTGCCGTAGGAGTAAGTTGATGCTGGTGGACAGATAAGGGACTTTTTTTCGACAAAGACCCCTTTTGTGTGCCAGGACCTCTCTCTCAGCCGCTGCAAGACGATCTGCCGCAGCCCCCAGGAGCATGAAAAGCCTGGCGTGTCCCAAACCGAGCGAAACAAAGTGGCTCCAGACCCTCTGACAAGAGCCAGGAGCCACTTCCGTACACTGGGGGTCAGAGAGGACTGGACGGATGAAGGACTATGGATATTACTACAGTGCAAAGTAAAGGACAAAGAAAAGTTGGTGCTTCTTGGTTGGTTGGCTGGTTGGTCAGCTTTCTGTCACTTTGGTCCAGACTGAAATATCTTTACAACTATTAGATTGCTAATCATATCGTTTTGTTGACGTGGCCCAGAGAGGAAGAATTGGTGATGCTCTGGTCTTTCCTATTGAACCACCAACATGTTGGCATCTTTGTCTTTTCCTATAATATAGCAACAACTGTTGGTCTGCCATGACATCTTGAATTGTGATATTCATGGTCAATATACACACTCAGTATGGAGCCCATAAGATCACACCCTGCTTTCTTTTTTCCTCTTCTCTTTTTTTGTATGCATTTAATATTAGAGTTTTCTTTAAGGGTCAAAACACTGTTCTGTAAGTCAGAAATCATGAATATCATGTAGATGGCCATGCATTTGCTTTGATCTTTTTGAACTTGCTTTGCTGCTCTGTTCTGTTACAGAACACAGGTCCTCTACGATGCTCCTCCATCTAGCTCATGTGGGCTGATAGGTTGCCAATGCTTTGTTTATAGGTCAGTGTATACAAAAAATATAGAGGAAGTTATGAAACGCTGATAAAATATGCCTCTTTTACAGATAGATAGATAGATAGATAAGATAGATAATTATTTCATTGATCCTCAAAGAGAAATTCAAGAAATACAAGAAGTCTATTTCATTAATATATAGATGATTTCATTTAATTTTGAAATGCTAATGAATTGGCCAAATTATGAGATGTTTTAAAGTGTTATGATCAATAGTTGTCAATATATTGTTTAAGCTGTAAAGTTGAAACTGGTTTCCATAAGTCATTAAACTGGTACAAATCGCCCACAGGGTGAACTTTAAGATGTCCAAAAAAAACAACCTTAATGCTGCATGCGTGAGAGGATAGGGTAAGGTGAGAGGGCAGTGGGAGAGTGTAGGAGTGAACATCTCTTTATGTAAATTACTTTTGAACTGTTGGGATTGGGAACTCAAGCTAATGACAGTCCCAAAACATCCCTATCTGAACCGAGTCGACCACATGAATGTAGTCCAGCTGGATGGAGTCTGCAGGGAACTCATCAAACCACAACGTCAACCTCTGGCCTATGACTTTCTGTGCATGAATGTTTCTTTATTTCATGGAAGTCCCAGCAAATGAAGCTATGCATATTTATGTTATGTAATGCTTTTGTGCAAGTCTTTCGCCTCTGTAAAGGGAAGTCATTTTAAATGAAACACAATTTGTTAAGAAAAGGATTTGAGTAAAAAAAAACAACAGATCCAGTCACATTTGATTGGATAAATGAGTCATCAAATACTTTTACAAAGAGAAAATAGACTGATTCATGAAAAGGGACAGGGATGCTGACGGGAAATGTAGCTTTGATTTGACTGTGCAATTAAAGTCAATACAAACCATTTAAAATCGTGGTGATGGATTTTAAATTGTTATAAACGTTGTTTTTGATCAAAAAAATATTCCTTTTCTGTTCATACATCGGCCTCCACTTATGGGGCCTTATTAATTTTATACCACTGTGTTATTAAATGTTTAATTATAAAGGATAAAGAGGGAGACTTAAAGTAGCACAGTACCCTGCAGACATAGTCCACTATAACGATTAGTATGTAGTACGTGGTATAAAATGGAAACCTTGATGTCACAGAAATACATGAAAAGTCCATGACCCGTTAATGCTGGTGACTGAAATATTTTGTGAGATGTCCATCCTGGTCTGTTAGTTGTTAAAGACGGCCCAACATCAGGGCTACTGTGCTCCTTCACCCTTAACACATGACCCTTAAATAGCTGTCAAACTAGTAGTAAAGGCTGCGCGTGTGACACCAACTAATGAGACACTTGGGCCGTGCTGTGTGCCCTGAAGCAGCTGTTGTGAAAGAGCAGGCATGGAACACAGGGTGTTTCTCAATGTCAAGGAAGCATCCTTCAATGGCTGATTTTCAAGGACGCTATGTCATCAAATCCTGCCGAAGAACTGTTCCAATGTTTGTGATCCTTCTAATTCTACCGAGGATTGAGTCCAGGGGATTTTGAAGGATGCCTGTGTGTATCCTCTGTGCTCCTAAAACCCCCTATTTGGAAGAATTCTAAACTGAATATCTGTCTATGGACTAATTTGAGGAGAGAAATGAACAATCTAGTATATTTATTAGCAGTGGCAAAGGTAGAATATTGTCACATTAAACTCAGTGAATTAAGGGGTTTTTTTCCCGATTAAAAAAAAGGCTTTTTTTCCCGACCAAATTTGTCTTCCAAATGTTTTGGATCTATGTATATTGTTTTGACGACACATTGTTTTATGGTAGAACCCGTCCTGCCAAAGAAGAATTCTTGACTTATTGCACTGTTCATTTGATATCACATGCCATGTTTCACACCATATTGTCTGTCATGACAAATTGGAACACAACAAATATATTATGTTCCTTCACTTATTGGTAAATGGAGCAAACTATCTAATCCAGTCGAAAAGCAACTTTTCCACATACCAACTTGAATGGGGCTGGTGTGCGTACACATTTCAGATGTTTGGAAGTCTTAAATAGAATACCATCACAGCTTAAAGGCCCAAGTATAATCATTTGGGACCTTTTACTCTCTGAGCCTCAGGCATGTTTTATTTTTATCTGACTTTCTTGAAAGGATTTAATCTGGACCAGTGGATGGGAATCAGGACTTTGGGTCTCTGCTTTTTTTGGTACAAGATTTTGTCGCAAAGCCGGAAAATACATTACAACATTAAGTGCACTGGCTTATAGTATAGTCACCTGTTTTCAATGGAATTGTCATCAGCCTCATACAGTAAAAGCCTTCGTTGAAGCTTGCAAATTTGGGGAAGCATTGAGCCAAACATAAACACTCTCACACACACACACACAAAAAAGACGTAACACACACATACACACACACACACACACACGCACACACACACACACACACACACACGCACACAGCGATAGGCTGATGCACTTGAATTCAAGCATACACAAAATAAGATGCACATGGTGACCCACACACACACATATGTGCAACTGCACATATGGTGATGCACTCAGACACAAAAGGAACACATGTGTATGAATACACATGTAAGCATTTAGACACTCAAACAAATGAGTGCTCTTGCAGCGATGATGAAACAAATAAATATTGTCCATGCAATGGGTCACGGTCTGGAACAAAGTATCTGGTGTGTGTGTGTGTGTGTGTGTGTGTGTGTGTGTGCGCGCGCAGCAAAAGGCAGCATGGTAGCTATGTTGCTGAGGGGTTTTCTGCTTCCACCCACTGCCCTCATCTCTTTTGAAACTAACTTTGCCATCAAACAGCAGTGTGACTTTGTTTGAGACAGAGAGAAAGAGAGACAGAGTTTGAGAGTTTGAGAGTTTGGGAAAGACAAAGTGAGACAAAGAAAGAAAAAAGAAAAGAGGAGAGAGGAAGGAAATAAATTATCTTGCAAGTTTTCAGAGGCACTGACTTATGTCACCGTGTGTGTGTGTGTGTGTGTGTGTGTGTGTGTGTGTGTGTTTTATTGCTTTCTGGCAGAACGTGTGTGTATGTAGTTGTGTCTGAATGTGCTGGCCATCGAGCTATACAAGTTATTAAGGTGAATTATTATATAAATTCAAATAAAGAATGCTTTCTCTACATTGAGATGGTGCACGGTGATGTAGGTAACAGAAAGGAGAGCAGAAAATGTTTAAATGATGTTTGGATGAGTGGAAATTAAAACGTGTTGCTGAATTGCATAAGAAAATGTTGTCATTTTTTAATGGGATATCATAGTGAGCCAACATTGCTATATCACTGCTAAAATAATGCTCTTAATCCACTATATTGTACCTTTAAAGAAGCGGTGTGTAGGATTTGGTGGGTTTATTGGCAGCAATGGAATCTACTATTTTAAAATATGTTTTATTGCAGTATAAGTACTTGGAACTGACATGTTTGTGTTTTGTGCTTAGAATGAGCGCTTCATATCTACAAAGGGAGCAGATCCTCGTCACAGAATCTGCTGTGTTGCACTGCCATGTTTCACAGCACACCCCAACCAAACACTGTTCTACAAAAAACCTTTTGTGTTTTTAAGTTACCTGGATCTCTGACGTGCTTGGATAAGGAGGGGTGAACGAAGGGGTATTTATTTGCAATCCACAGCCTCACCACTAGATGCCACTAAACCCGATGAGTCAGTATTTTATCTGTCTCTGTCTTCTTTTTCTTTTTTAAATTGTCTTTGGTATTGTCTTTTATCTTTCTGATCTGTTCGATTTTACCACAACTGCTCAGATGTTCCATATTTCAATAATCATTCTCTCTCTGGCTGGCTTCGGAGTAACTGACTGTAGAAGAAAGGCTCGGAGGGGAGGGGCGGGTGGGGGATGAACATGTGTCTCGGTGTTGGTCAAAAAGAAGAGGACAGTGGGAGAGGAAAAAAAGAAAGGAGGAAGAGCGGGCTGATGTCTTTCAGTAAATTAAAAGACGGAGAAGATGAAAGACTGGCATCTGCAGGGAGGGAGGACAACAACAAAAAAGGCCAGGGCGTTGGATTGGAACCAGTGTGGGATGTCATTGAGAAGCTGCCCCTTCACCACTTCCACCCTCCCATATCGGAGAAACGCTTCCTGGTTTTTGTGTGGAAAGAGAAAGAGTGTCTCAGAGGACGTCACTGAGCTCTGGTTTGGGCTCTCTGTAGACAAAATGGTAACAATCCTGGCGACCTCACTGAGACAGCGAGACTTTGAATCACCCGGTTCGCCAAGAAATAGTTCCAAGAAACTTCCCCTAAAGCCACAAGACTTATATTTACAAACCTTACATTTACCAATACATATACTTTATGGAAAATTTAAATGAATATCAATGACACTAGACATTCAGACTGGAGGAGTCAGAGGAACAGCCCAATTACACCCATCTTCCTAAATGCTAAGCTAGGCTAACTGATACTGACTCTAGCTCTGTGGTGATCACACGGACATGATCTGTGTCGTCAGCCGTTTGTGTAGGTAGAGAAAGATCGCATTTCCTTTAATCCTGGTAACGTGCAGAGAAAAACAGACTTCATAGTCCTTCCCCAACCCCCTCCGTAGAGAAGGTCACAGTGGAAACAAGTTTCTGGCTCGTCTCGTGTTCTTTGTCCTTGAAGGTTGTGTATCAGGGGTTTAAACCTGTGCACTACTTGCTATTCTAACTTTAAGATCAATCGAATTTAATCTTATTTAATGCAATCTAACCTAATTTACATGACCACTATCTCCGTCCTGTGTCTGCCTCTCAGTGTGCATCAGGAACGGTTGTTCAGTCTCTGAACTCTCCATCTCCCTACATCATTTCCTTCTTGTTCTCTATGTGAGAGTGGAGCAATACCTTCTCTTCTTTTTCATTTTTCGTTCTGTTGTTGTTTTTGTCCAACTGTGTCTTTTCGCTTTCAACACCTGACCTGTTGATCCATACATTTGTGAGTCTGAATGTTCATTGGCCATTATAGTGATTCTGTATCCACTACAGCAACCAGATTTGTTTCTTATTTGAAATAAGAGCCAAATAATATAAAAGTAGCGTAGTGTGAGAACATTCTTTAAATGCATCCTCGTGGGACCATAAAGAGCTCTGGTACAGAAGAGACGCATTTACTCATGTTTTTCAGAGTGCAAATACATAAATGCAAACATTTACTTTACTAGAACTTTGATCTATACCTTTGATACAAATAGCAAATAATCCTATAATCCTTTCGAGATAAGGGTGATGCTATTCTATATTTGTCCTAGTAATAACAAGTATGAGGTGTGTAGTTGACAAACTCAAACAAAAACACTGCAAAAGCCATCTCAATACAGACTCAAACTACGTAACCGCTTTGCAGCGACACAAATGACTGTGACAGATTTTCCTTTTTGTCGACCTTTATTTAATTCCTTACATTCTTTTATTCCTATGTGTACTTACAACTTACATTTCCTTTAACCTTGCCTCCCTGCCATCAGTCTATACTTCTTCTCAAGCTACTTCACATGAACGAAAGAAGGAAAATACCTTCAAATGCGCTCTTAGTGTACTGTGCAACTTTTAGAACCTAATGGTTGTAAAAGGTCCATTCAAGTTTTTGAAAGGGAAAGCTTAGTAATCTCAAAACAATTGTTCACTTCCTTGTCTCTTTTCCAATATAAGTATGAAAAGTCTTTTTGGGCCCTGACCCAAAGGCTTCAAACTGTAACAGCACCGTATATGTAAAGTATTAACCAGGGCCTTATTCCTCATACGTGGTTCAACAAAGTCGATCGAGATAGCCGACCGACTAAAGGATATGTTGGTTCAACGAAGGTGGATCCGCCCTAAAACGGTCTTGTTCCTTCTAACCAGATGTCAGTCCTCAGGATAATTGTGCGTGCCCGCTCCTCGTCGGAAAGGAGAAAAGTCAAACGCCAAATCCTTGATGTTCTCTTTCTACAATGGCAAATAAGATCAGAGAAAGAGTGTCTCTTTTCTCCACTGACGAGCAGAAGACGATTATGACTACATATGATAAATTTAAGTCCATAATCATGGCAAAGTCTAATGGTGTGTTCACATTCAAAGCGTAGTGAATATTTGCAACACTTCCCGTTGTGAACGCAGCATAACACCGCCTCTGCTGGTCGGGCTAGAGTCACTTAAGCATCGCAAAATATCAGACAAGTAAATGTGTCAGTGTTGGAAAAATGTATCGGCTGATTTTAAGTGCCTCATCACCCACATCAATCAGATTATATTTATTTAACAAATGAATATAAAATTATGAGGATATATGTACTGTATGCTTGTATGTATAATGTACTATGTATGTGTATATTCATGTGTGTGTGTGTAGATTACCATATAATCAGAAATTCAATCAATTGAAGCAGTGATAAGTATTTTTATCATGAGTCCACCGTCAACATGTATTACAATAACCACATGTATGATGTACTAATAACACTGTCATATAATTATGAGTGCTTTCAACACATCCATAAGTTTATTAAGCGCTAAATAAACGTAATGAACAGTTCAACATGCAGCGGCTTTCAGCATGTTCTCAACATCATACCACTTGCTAAAAGCGAGCCGTGGCCTTACATTTTTTTCACTTCTTCTGTGATCCAGTCTGTATACATTACGTGTCCATCATGTGAGACGGCCAACGCTTGGCTGTGCCGTGAGGTGTCAATGTACGGCTCCAGAAAGTCTCGTAAATAAATGAGTCCTTGTCGGCAGAATCGATAGCGGTCGTACTGGAAGTCATCATGATGTGAAAATGGATCTTGGCGATCTGTAAGAACTCTCTCCCTATAAAACTAATATAACTAATATCGCTCCTTCATCAATGAGGAAGGGAGCTGCTTTTTGTCCGGTGGGAGTGGTCAACTTATCCAGTGAATTTTCACTAAACCTGCTCTGGAGCAGGTTAAGGGATTTCGATGTCTTGCTATGGTGATTTCTCTAAACTTGTTTTGAGAAAGCGAAAAGCCTGATCCACGTCATCTCATCCTGGAAATTATCCATCTACATCAGTAAGCCAGGTACGAGGAACAGGGCTCAGGTGACTTAGAGAGAGGACTGAAGAGAGCTGCAGATGAAGCTAGAGGAAGAGTAGCAGAATGATAACAGCGCAGGCATGCCCCCCCGCCACCCTACCCACGCACACACGGTTGCACACACACACACACACTCTGGTTGCCATGGGGACTAGCCATGGCTCAGATTGCTTCATGGAGGGTGGGGGGGGGGTCAGTGTCCGGCTGAGATCAGAGAGCCCGACTGTCGTCATTTAAGATCAATATGCCCCCCTCCCCTACCGTCTCCTCTCACACACACACACATTTTCTTGGTACTCACCCAACCTTGAGTCCTCTGTCTCCGCCCTGATATCATACTCCAGTAAACTCCAACTGCAAAGTCCCATTCTTTCATTCATTCTTTCATTCATTCTTTCATTCATTCCGCACAATCCAAAGGTGAAATGGCTGCTTTTTCCATTCAATGCATGTTTAGTCTCTTTGAACATTTTTCCGAAAGGCTTGAAAGTAAAAAAATGAACACAGACACACTCTCACATACATAATGAAACACAGACTGACAGACAGCGGGAGGAATGTAGTGGATGGTAAACCCACATTACCTTTTAGTGTGCAGAAATAAAAGGGTGTCTACCCATTAAATGCTGATATAAGTCTGCGTTTTAGCTGACATCACAGCATGAAGCTTCAAACGGAGGCAAGTTATACGTTCAACATGAGCAACGTGTAACTGGAGTCAAATTCCACGTATGTGTACACACACATGGCCAATAAAGCTGATTCTGATGAGTACACTGTCGTTTTGTTACCCGAGAAGAGTACGTTTGTTCCTCTGTTTTCGCAGGTTTTTTGATGATGGTGCTTTTTTTCTAGATTGGATGTTTCTTTTTTTTCTACACATGAATGACATCCATGCCAGCAAGGACCATATCAACAGTGTTGCAGAGGTTATCCTAAATAAGATGAAAGCAGTGGAGCTGGTGCCCGATGAAATCACAAAAATGTATAATACTGGGACAAACTCAAAAATGTACAGCTAAAAATGATTGCGCTGGGAAACAGTTGATGTGTAAAAAATAAATCATTTTTGATTGTTGATCAACTGTTATTTAGTCTGTGTTTCTTTTTATATACTAATTATAAAAGCATGTGCTTTTCTTTTTTATTCATAGTTCAGATCACCTTAGTGATATGTTTTGTACAACATAAATAACATATGTTGTGACCAATGCAATTGTGATCATTTATACTTTGGCTGTGTCATGGAAAGGACACATTTAAGCAGCTAATTTACCAGTATAAAATTTTGAATTTTTCAACATCTAACAAAGCATTTAAGACACGTATGTGGAGATATTTAATGTCTGATAATTCACGGAATCCACAGAAGACCGTGAGCTTTAAATTTAAGAAGGGTGATACCACGAGAATCTAAAAACTCAGAGGAGTCTTTGGTAAGGGATATAAACAAACATTCCCAGATGAGCATTTATAATATCAAAGTGCATAGCAAACCAGTCCCTCTTGCCTGCCTAACAAAAACAAGAGGTGTGTTGTTTCTCCTTACCATGAGTCGGGAAATGGCAATAAGCAATGTTCATTTCAGCATGGATCCGAGCTAAAAAGTAATCCTATTACCTGATTTTGTCTTTTTTAGATTAAGGTGTTTTCACTCAGCAGGCTGTCAGACTTCAATCTCACGCACATTGAGGACGGACACGTGCACTGGGCTACATCCATCAGCACGTACGCAGTTGTGTGTACTATTGGCTCTGTCAGCACGTACACAGTAATGTGTACTATTGGCTCTGTCAGCACGTACACAGTAGTGTGTACTGTTGGCTCTGTCAGCACGTACGCAGTACTGTGTACTGTTGGCTCTGTCAGCACGTACACAGTAGTTTGTACTGTTGGCACCTTACAGCAGCGTTAGCTGTGAGCCACCAGCTCAGACGTATCCATGTGGAGCGGTGTTAAGAGGCAATAGAAATGTTCCCAATCTCCAATCTTACTCATTTAACTATTGACTATAATGGGAGCTTTGTTCATTTATCACTGTGGAATTTACAAATACATGTTATAATGTCCAACAGGGCCCAAGCAGTGATTGCCAATCATATTTCATTCCTATTGATTCATATGTTTTAGAATTTTGCTGGGTAGTTGTATTCGTGATTCCAATCTGAAAGTTTCCACGGATGAACCATGAAAATATAGGACAGGAAACTGCTGGCCCTATTATTTTAACAACCCACTTTTTGGGTTGTGAAGCTCCTCGACATCTTAAACGGGGTTCAGTAGCACTTTAATATTTCACTCATGAGAAAATGGAAGGAATCTGTGACTGCCTGATTTTCTTGACAAGTCACATTTAGCTTCTATGGCAGAGGTCTCAAGAAAGTGCAGTGTTATGTGTGGAGTTATTTGGATGAGCAATTCTAAAGACGGCAATACCGGTGGCCCGTTTTAATACAGGGTTTTAAATGGCCATTGCAATAGGTTAAAAAAAAATCCAGGTCAAGATATCCTGACTTTTACTCCTATCTAGAATGGGTCTATCTTCAAAATAGATGGACCCTTCAAATAAATAACCTTTATTAAATTAGGCACATGACATTGAACAGAGCCAGACATGATGTCTATACTATATCAAGCTGGTACCACTCCACCTCCTGCACCAGCTCTGGCTCTTTCTTCGTAAGCGAGGTGATGTTCCACTTCCCTATAGCTGGTCTATGCTGCCGGCGTTCGGTCCGCTCAGGCCCCCTGTCCGGCCCGCCGACCGATCGACATAGCCCGATGCTTGTCCCTGTGGATGGCTGCTCCATGGTGTTTCTTTCCGCGGAGTCCGACTGGGCCCCATGAGCAAAGGCCCGGCCGCCAGACGCTCGTCGGTGAGCTCCCCTGCTGGGTCTGGCTCCGGGAGGTTTCCCTGGCGAGGGCGGGGTATAGCTACATTCCGAGTGTTGCATATTTTAACCGCTCTTAGTCTGTGCTTTCCCCAGAGATCTGTTTGCCTTGGGAACCCAACCAGGGGCGGACGCCACGGACAACACAGCTCCTCCACCGCGTTAAGGTCTGTTATAATTATTACTCAGCTCAATTCAACTCAACTGTATTTTTTATGGCACCTTTTATACAATCATGCAGCCCAAAGTGTTTGACAGAAGGACATTAAAAAGAACAAAATGTAATAAAACAAATAAATAACAGACAGCAATACAAGATAATATGTAATATATAATGTTTAAGCTTGAAGGGAAACATTAATTACAGTTTCCTTAAGATGGTAAAAGCAGACACTTGTTTAATCTCTCTGTCACCCTAATGTGAAAAAGTGACTCTGCACTTATTCACATTGCAATTACTTTTACATAAAAAGTGCATGTTTAAAAGAGCGTTAAGATAGATAGCTAGATAGATAGCTAGATAGCTAGATAGATAGATAGATAGATAGATAGATAGATAGATAGATAGATAGATAGATAGATAGATAGATCATCAGTTTCTGTAGCACTTGAAAGCTTAACACAAGTAAAAATAAGAAGAGACTGTGAGAAAAAGAGAGCTATAATTGCAATTCATTTCCACTCCGGGCCCCTGGGGTACCATGAGTGCGTTTGATCCCAAAGGCGAGCGAGTGTGGAAATGGAGAGATGCAGTCATATGTATGCAGAGGGAGAGAGAGACAGGGGAGCTGGGGAGTTGCAGAGAAGCAGAAAGCCTTTTAATATTCTGAGCCATGGGTTGAGATGAGAGACTGCTCTCATACCTTCAGGTTCATGAGCATAATGAGATTTTTATTTTGCTGAGTGCAGTCTGTGAGTGAGCGAGCGAGCGCGTGTGTCAGTCTGTCACGCACAGAGCGCTTTCTGATCAGCTGTGTGTGAGCGTGTGTGTGTGTGTGTGTGTGTGTGTGTGTGTGTGTGTGTGAGTGTGTGCTGCTAACTCCCCTCGTGGCTCTATATGTCTAAAATTTAGTATCTGTGTATGTGCGTGTTGACACACAGACACACATGTCAATTGGGGAGTCAGGGTCATTACTCTCAACACTTTCCCCTCAGCGCAGATGACATTTATTCACTACAATTGACTTAAGTCTCACAATAAATACTCATAACATTAACACACTACCATACTCTCCTATTATCCTCTTGAATGGGTGCTTTCCCCAAACACTATCCCCTACTCTTCCCAGAGTCCTTAGGGCTGAAAAATGATCACGGCACAAGGCCTGTCTCGTCTCCGACACAGCCAAGTGTGTGTAAGTGTGTGTGCATTGCAACACACACACAGTGTGAGTGTGCTTTAAATCTGCACACATACACACTTGTGTCCTTTTGTTTTGAATTGCCTGCTGAGCTCTTTGTCATGTGGGATAAAAACCTAGACAGGAGTCATATTTCTCCGTGGTGAGGTGTACAGTGCACTACAGTGGATCTTTTGTTCAGAGTGTGTGTAGGTGTACATGCATTTGTATGTGATGACAGGATATGCTCTATTGTGTGGGAAAATGTCTTGCGATATGTACGTGTGTGGGTTTAAGACGACTTGACCAGAAAAGTCTATTCATGGATTTCCATAATTACAACGCGGTTTTTATATCACAGTTTTGACCATCCTATTGACGAACTCATAATACTGGTCAAGACAAAATGACCCAAATTGTACTGTAACAGACTGAGCGGCATGTCATGTTAACCTGTTATGTTATGAGTGTTATTGTGTTTACAGGAAGAAGTTGTTCTAGATAAGCAGCCTGTCAGTCATCGTAGCTGCCTCTGAACGGGGGGGGGGGGGGGGGGGGGTGATTAGCAGAGCAAGCGAGGTGGGATGTTGTTGTTTGTGTTACGAGGCGGTGGAGAGTGAGCCTATGACCGGGTGCAGAGGGTGAAGCATGTTACGAGGTTTTAACGGTGTTGACTGTTGTTTTGGCGAAGGCTCCGGACAACAGTAGCCTGTTCTTGTTATCGAATAAACCACAGAATAAGCACTGTCTGTAGAACCATGCTGCAAATGTTTCAGCACTTGCTGGTAGCCAGCGTCTTCTTCTACGCTGTAGTGTACTGGACTACTGAAGTCCATAAGCAGCAGAACAATCGGACACTGAAAAAAATAACCTCTATATAATATTTATATTCAATATTACTGTTTCAATATTGTGCAATGTTGCATTTCAATATCATGCACAATGTTAGTTCCCTCTTTTAGTTTACTCAATTTCCCAAGCTTATCTTACTTTGATGGTTGTTTATTAGGCACTGCAGTTAGTTCTCTACTGTTAACACATCTTTATATTTTGAATCTATTGTTTCTCTTGTACTTTGTAATTAATCTCTGGCACAAAAATGATATCTTCATTAGTTGTAATCACTTCCGTGATATTTCAGACTGGGTAAACATGCACGCTGTGCAACGGCCACAGAGCCGTGCGGTGAAATAAACGTTGCTTGTGTAGCCATCTGACTACTTGGTAAAGATCGTACTTTGGATTAAATTAAGTATGTTTGTAATATAACTTGAGTTATGTTATGTACATTACAATATGTTGGTACAAACGCTAACATAAGTCAATATTTGTACTCATAGTTTCCCACGAGACATGAAAGTGGGTTGTGTCTGGAGGTATTAGAAACTTGAGGTACTTAGGGGAGCAGCAAAGCATTAGCTGCTTGTAAACCCTGGACAGTGTTGGTTCCTCCAGGTTTGGAATTGTTTTTACCATGAAAATTGGGGTCTGCATCATCACATCAACTATTACATCAGCCTTCAACAAAGACTCAAAAACATATACCAGAGTAACACCATCAACAGCCTCTCGTTTGACTGAATATTGCTTCATGCATGGAGGGAAATCAGATTTCACCTGAGGCCTTGTTCTCCCCACCAGTCCTACGTCATGTTTACGCACAGACTATAGAGAGGAGGCCACAGTTCAGCCATGTCGACAGATGGAACATTTGAAACCAGGGTGTGTGTGTGTGTGTGTGTGTGTGTGTGTGTGTGTGTGTGTGTGTGTGTGTGTGTGTGTGTGTGTGTGTGTGTGTGTGTGTTCATCACATATAAGTTGAGAGATTTTTTTTTTTTTTTACTGTTGATATTGATTTATATCTTATTATGTATACGTCACTGTGATTACTGTACAGTTAGGATCCTCCTTTGTGAAGCTGAAGTCAATGAGTTGAGTCCGACTGTGCAGCCATCGAGACATGTCTTTCCCCTCCATTCATGGGGCTCAGGCCCATGGCATGTGGGAAGTCACACTGAATCAACTTGACTTGTGTGGGAGACAGAGAAACAAAGCAGCACCAGTATTTTCTGTCCAAAAAATATTGTCCATTATACATAACTTATCGACTTCATTCCAACTCAATTCAATGTATTTTGTATAGCTCAAAAGCACAAATTACAAATTTGCCTCATAGGGTTGTAAATTTGTACACATACAACATCTTTTCTCCCCAGGAACACACATTGGTTGAAGAAAAACTCCCCCAAACAACCTTTTAATTGGAGAAAAGGGGAAGAAACCTTCGGGAGAGCAACAGAGGAGGATCCCCCTGCCCGGATGGACAGAAGTAATAGATGTGACCAGAATGAACCACAACACACTAACAAACTAGTACTACCAAAAATAACAGCAACAGTAAAATAATTGACAATAGTAATTGCAATGCAACTTATCATAACATGAATTCACAGAGAAGGAGAAAGAGAAGAGGAGAGAGGAGCTCAGTGTATCCTAAGATGTCCCATAGCAGTCTGGGCCTATAGCAGCATAAATAGAGGCTGGGGTCCCTTTACTTCCTCTCTTCTCTAAACCACTTCCTTAATCTTTCATATTCCATGGAACATGTGTGCTGTGCAGTGTAGGGAATCAGCCTGCGTGTGACATTCTGCATGTGGTATATGCTGTGAGGCAAAATCTGTCTGGTGTGATGCTGTTGTAGATGTACAGATCTGTTGGTCGTATTTCACCATTTGTTTGTATAATTCTTGTCTGCTCACTATCAGGCCATCAGGATCTGATATGAGGATTATTCCAAATACACACATCAAATCTCTCCCTAATACATTGAAAGAGCAGTGATGAGTGTTTGACTGTGGTGCTATCTAATGTACAGGACAAACCATACACAAGGCCTTGTGTATGGTTTGGTTCACTATTTGACATGCCTCCTGAGCCAACGGTCCTGTATTATCTGCCACTCCTGTTGGGAGGGTAAAGCAGTAAAACCAAAAATGGAGTTATTGTGAAATGTGGTAGTTTTTGTATTCAAACAATTTTTTAAAATACATCTGGTATGATGCAAAATGTGACCCTCCACACACCCACACCCCTGTCCCATTTTAACACTGGGCCGTAACATCAAACAGGAACACAAAGAACTCACTTCCACCACATCTGGTAGGAAATGTTCACCTCCATGCATGTCTGAATTGTTAAGTTCTCTCACATTGTTGTGGATTCCACCAAAATTTCCTTTCAGATTTTCAGACGACGTGGAGCCCAAAAAGAAGAAGAACTGCTTCAAGCGCTTCTTTTTCTGGGACAAGAGGACATTCTGCTGCTGCAACGATGGAGAGGTATGAATCGCACTATGAACACAACTCCTCTCGTGATGGATTTCACACTGGAAATGTACAGAGTATGCGTGACATGGAACCATCAGTGTGTTATAAAATAAGTTGGAACTTTATTACTCTCAAACAAAATGATTATGCCAGAGAATAAGATACAAAATAATAATTATAAACACATTACATGCATACTCTCTATCGACACTGGATGCCATCTGTCAGGTGCGGTGTTGCAGATATGTTCATAGTTGCTGAGGGCTGAATTGTCTACACACTACTGTCCTCTACACACTACTGTCTTCTACACACTACTGTCCTCTACACACTAACCACACGTTCCAGATATAAAACTTCAGGGAAAGATACTTGGACAGGCTAAACTTGTTGGCAAAACATTTAAATACAACAACTGCATCGAATTTGCATGCTTCTTATATGGGGCTGCAAATCATGATGTCATCAACATGTCGTAACAAGGCAGAACCATTTGTGTAAATCAGCCAGACTATGAAATACACCAGGACGGATATTACTGGGGCACCAGGTCCAGGCAAAGCCTCTTCCTCTGGATGAGAAGGCTCTCTTTGTGCAAATGCACTTCTTTTCTTTCTCTACCAGACAAAGCCTTAGTTTGTGCGTGAGTGTGCGTGAGTGTGTGTGTGCGCGTGTGTGTGTGTGTGTGTGTGCGTGCTTGTGTGTGTGTATGTGCGTGTGTGTGTGAGACAGTCTCTCAACACCCTCCACACCTGGCTGTGCTTTACATAATCAAAAGCCTACATCTACCCCAGCTCTCCTTTTTATTTTCCTTTTCCACAGCTGCAGCGCTCCTTCCTCTTCCTCCTCCCCGGATCACACTTATTTTAATTTTCATCCTCATGTTCCGTGATTCAAATCCACTTTCAATCTTAATTAATCATCTTCATTTTCTCCTCCCAGTCACCTCTCTGTGCTCCACTCCTCCACACCCTTTGTTTTCTTCTCCAGAGGTGGTGGTGCTAGTGATGTGTGTGATCTCGGCGTGTCATCAATCCTCTGTGAGACGGTGAATAATTAGACCCTGCATGCATTACGCATGCATGTGGAGCCCCTTAATCCCCTGGAATTGTGCAAAGTAAACCATCGCCTCGGTGGCCCCTCGTGACCCTCATAACTCCCCCTCAAACCCTGTTTAACCCGCCATTCTTAGCCCTTTTTAACCCCCACCAACACACAGCACAAACCATATTTCCTCATCCCCACCCACCTCCCTTCAAAAAACTCCTGGTTGTCCAGTTGGAAGGAACACATTTTACTGCCAAGAGTTCAATATGTAAATTTCAAATTCATTTTGAGTGGTGAGAAAATCAAGTCAGACCTCCCCAAATCTCCCAAATGTTCGGCAAAAGACTGGAGAGCTCTGCCTCCTGTCCCCGGTGTAAAGCAATAGAAAATATATTCAAATACAAAAAAAAGTTATGAATTTAAGACTTTGAAGATTCTGGACCATTAACTTTTAAATAAATCACATTAGGCCTCCACTGGTCCAAGATCAAATCTGTTCACAGTTTGCACTCAGTCTGCTTTTCCAGTAAGTAAATAACAGATGAAAAACTCATAAAAGTGCTGTCCCTTTTGAAGAAAGTTGGTATTTTGCTGCCCTACTTGACTCTCCCTCGTCTCCTCTGTATGGAAAATGGCGTGTGGATGCAGACTCAAATATTTTCTTAGCATCCATTACTGTATCATTACTTTACTTATCCCTCCTTTTATCTTGAAATTTCCATTTCACCCTATTTGCTCCACACTTTATCTTTCCACACTTAGTCTCCCTCACCCCATTCCTCTGCGTCTCCCTGCCGTCACATTGCTATTTGTCTCTCCCCACATCTCCCCTCTTTCACCACATTCCCCCTCTTTTTTTGGTTTATTTTCACATCCAATCACTTCCCTCTCTGCCTTCTTCCATCTCTCCTTCCCACGGCGACACAGAAGGACAGGAAGGGAATGGAACTTGGCACGCCTGCCAATCAGACTGACCCTCCCCAGGGCGGTGCATTAGTGCATTATGGGTACATTAGGATGAATGTCCGTTGTTAAACGAACAGTGCCATTAGAGCAGAGCTGTGCAGAGGGTGATATTAATGGGGGCCAGAGTGGCTGCCTCTGGACTACTTGCTCAATCGATGGTTTGCTCTCACCAACTGTTAATTCAATCAATGGCAACAGCGAGGGACGACGCTGTGGTTTTCCACTCTTGTGTTTTTATTTTTTTTTGTGATCTCATCAAACGGCATGCTGCTGAGCTCCTCGCGCCTCAGCGTTTTCACCAGTAGCCTGCTGTGGTTAAACTGTGGCTTTAGCATCAGCCCCTCCTCCCCCTCCGCCCTCAAGACAAAACTGGGAGCTGCATCTTGAAGACTTCTGCAACGTGTTTACCCCCAAATTAGCGTAAACACGACTGTGTGAAGTCTCAGCCTACAGCGTAGGACTGAGTCACTGCGAGCAGACGCTCAGCACCTGTTTGTGTTTACCGACAGCTCAAAGATATTAGTTCTCTCCCTGCATAAGATTATCAGAGTCAACAGCAATGACGCTGCACTCTATTGACCTCCCATGATGCGTCTTTGGTAACGCGTATGGTAAGGTTGGACTGCGGTAAGAAATAAGTGATTAGCATTCATGGGGATGTTGCGTAGAGAAACAATCAGCTCCTTGGAATAATCTGCCTGCGGCAAATACAAATTGAATCCTGATTACTTCCTCCCTCTGATATTCTTTTGATGGAGTGGAAGAAAGGAGTAATGTATTTGTTCTGATTGCTGCGTTCTTCTAAGTCCCACAACAATGCACATTTTACAATCATGGAGCCGACTGTATGAGTACTGGTCTGTACACGCATGCTGTGTTCTCTGCGGCTGGCCGCAGATGAACTAAAAGGGAGAAATAAGTTCTTTCAGCTCACAGATCAGAGTGACTTCTCAAGATGGTAAGTGATGATAAGAGTGTAATAGCTCAAAGGTATGCAGTCTTTGGTTCTTACCTCCTTACATGTTGGGGACTTTACAGTGAACTATTTAAATATGAATCATAAAACTATTTAAATTGTACATTTCCTGGTACTCACACTCCTTGTAATTCAAAAAGTAGGCAGTCTGCCTTTTACTACCTTTTCTCAATCCAAAACATCCCCAACATGATTAAAATGTTCTTTCAAATGTTTAAAGAAATGATGTTGTCTATCTTCTGAGATAATGAAAAATGTTCAACTAACGAGCAAAACATTCGTAAATTTTGGTTTTGAAAATGGAGGGTTATTATCTATGTGTTCAAAACCCTTTCCCATGTATCCATGGAGTATGGAGTTTGCATGTTCTCTTTGTGGTAGTGTGGGTTCCCTACGGGTTCTCCAGCTTCCTCCCACAGTTCAAAGACATGCAGATCAGGTTAATCGGACTCTAAATTGCCCGTAGGTGTGAACGCGAGCATGAATGGTTGTCTGCCATGCAATGGACTGGCGACTTGTCCAGGGTACACGCTGCTTCGCCCATTAATAGCTGGGATCGGCTCCAGTGTCCCGCGACTCTAAAACAGGATAAACGATTCAGATAATGGATGAACAGATGGCATGGCAAAACCTACATAGTTACATAGTAGACTTTTGGTGTCAACACCTGTCTGCAAGGTGATAGTAATGTTTTCTGACCCACCCATCCACCCAACGGGAATACAACTTAAGAACATTGTTTGCAACATGATTCCAGGATTGTAAGAGCTCTGAAATCAGGTGAGGTAAAGAAAACATATCCAAACACCTGCGTTTGGTATATTGTGCAAACCTCAGATGTGTATCTGTATATCGTCACGCATCAGTAGAATAAGAAGACAAAGACCTCAGACTTTGTCGTTCTTGATCTGAAACACTTCCTTCGAGCTGTGTTGCTCAGTGTTTGCAGCAGCAGTCAAGCGGGCCGGTAACATGAGGGCAGTGCAGGTGAGTTGTCTCCATAACTGTGACACATGTGACACATGATCAACCTCAAACACTGCTCTTGCCACAGGCGCTGTCAGTGGAATTTCCCCTTATATGGCCGAGCCAGTTCTTCTTAAACCTTGCCATTGACACGTATCATCCTGTTGTCTCCTACGTCTACCTCTGAACTCTGGTTTTCAAACGTAAGGCGGCAGATCAAAGGACGATACAACTTGACAGCTTCATAAATGATAACAGATCGGTAAGTAAACAGAGGAGATAAGAAAGCGAAAATGTTTCCTTTGCAAAAAAAAAAAGAAGCCAGTCTTCAGTCCTGATAAACATATTCATAGACAAGTGTTTAGGAATCACAGAGAGGGATGCCAATTACCCATGAGCCTCCGCTCTTACCCTGCGGTCCTGGGTTTACATTAGTTTTGCATTTTGCTTGTTATCATTGTAAATCAAACAAGTGCATCAGCCTCTGTCCATTTTGAAACGCAGCCAAGTCCTAGTGCTGCTCAGTCTGACCCCGCTGGTTCCTCAGTGTTCTCCGAGCTGCGTGTCTGCTTTATTCACACAAATCACCCGAGGGGGAGGGGGCTGTGTTTCTCTTGTTTTTTCTTTTGCGTGGTCTGACCCTGTACTGAGATAGAGAGCTAATTATGCACTTTGTGTGCATGTGTGTATGTATGTGTGTGTGTGTGTGCGCATGTGCGTGTGTTTGTGGAGGGTGCAGGTTGCCTGCGGCTGGTGTTTGGAGGTGGTAATAGTGTGTGTGGGGTCTTTGGGGTACGTCTGACCTGGGCAAGCCTGCCAGCATGAAAGGCGCCGGCGTCTGATTGGCACCTCGCCCACACACCCACACACAACCACACACTCACACACAACCACACACCCACACACACAATCACACACACACAAAGAAGATTTTGTTGGGGCAAAGAAGAGTAGTCAGATGGTGAAGGATGATATAAAACATATTGAGAGACACAGTCCACATGCAATCACACACACATATACACACACGCGCACACACACATGCACACACACACGCACTTACATGGAGAATCTAGACTACAGACATCCATTTTGCATCTGAAAGAAACAAAAACAAGCTTCAAAAAACTAAATGCATACAGTGAGCACACAGAAAATATGGCCAAGAAAAACATGAAGGCAACTCAGTCACCATGGAAACCCAACACTCCATCTCCGGCCACAACATTTCCTTTCTCCACTCCTTCTTTTTACCTCACTAGCCTCTTATCTCAGCAGTAGCTGCCAATCGTCTATATTTCCTGTCGTGGCTTTCTCCACCTCCCTTCCATCTCTTTCTGCTTGATGGATCATTTTTCTATTATTTATCTTCCGACCCTTTCAACCTTTTTCTTAGTCAAAAGGAAAACCTGTTGATCAAATATAGAAGAAGAATATTTAAAAGGCATTGAAAACAAGTTGATTGCCTGAAACACATGATGGATGTGTGTCTTTAAGTAACATTTCAATATATAATCCTGTATCAATGATTCAATACGATGCATATTGTTTGTTCAGTCTCTGTACCTCTGTCTCTGTTATTTACACTCTCTTTTCTTCCACTTGTACTCAGACAGTCCTCCATACATAGTGTTTGCATAGTTTGACCATGTGGGTCAGAGGCAGGGGCGTACATATAGGCAGTGCAGTCGCACAGGGGCCCCACTAAGAGCGCAGGTCCATGTTTTGAGTGGTAAACCGGCTCTTGAAAGGGATTCAGATTACCACTGTACCAAATATGTATATATCTATATTATAAGTTCATTAAAAACTGTACGATGCTATTTGATTTACATGACTCTGTATGGGTTTTGAGCTACTTTTTTAATCAGTAGCGATAACAAAGAAGAGCGGGTTCTGAATGGAGGGATGTTGACGTCTGTGGACGGCAAAAGTTGAAAGACGCTTTATAAATACAAATTCTTTCCTTTACCAAAACTATACAACTAAATATGAAAAAGAAATATCAAAAGAATAATTTATTATTTTCTTTGGTATTTTTGTTATACGGTATGTTTTGATGATTGCCTGGTAGTATGTCTGTTGATATTGTCCACTCTCAAGGCTGTATTTGTCAAGTGAGGAGAGTTTACAACATTTGTTTGTGTTAGCTTCATAACTGGTGCCAAGTGTGCACAAAGACCCATCTAACAGTGTTCACTGGGTCTCACTGTAACTACCGCCCGCCTCTGCAGAAAGGCCCTGGTTAGGGTGTAGCAGGGGGCTCAGCGGCAGCACATTGAGTTTATCATGGATAATGGAGCTGGGGTAGACCTGGCTGTGTGGAGAATTGGTGGATCAGCTTTTTCCTCCCTGCTGGAGGACCACCTAGAATTCAGACAAATACCTCTGAACAAAGAGGAAGGGGCCCCACAGTTAATCCTGAGTGTTTGTTTGGGGCGGTGAAATAGGAACAGCATTTGTCTGTGTCTATTTACCTATATATATATATATATATATATATATATATATATATATATATATATATATATATATATATATATATATATATATATATATATATATATATATATATATATATGTGTGTGTGTGTGTGTGTGTGCATGGTTTGGCATATTTGAGGCAGATGGATGAGGTCAGGTGAAGTCAATCCGGAAGTGCCTTAAACTTGCATTGTCTAAAGAAGGCAGATTATATCAAAGTGGAAATGACTTGAGTAAATATTGTAAACATGAGTTCATGGTCTCAATCTATAGTTTCAATTATTCTTTAATACGGCATGATGTTCCATTAATGTTCAGTAAAATAAGGTCTATTTAGAGTCAAATAGACTTTAAAGCATGTTTCTTCAAGAGCCATATATGAAGTTATTCCTCCACAGTCCACATGTGGTCGCTTGCATTTAAAGCCAAGATCCCTGAAATAAGTAAAAGATAGGTCCAGCTGGTTACTTAGTCAGAAGTGGATCCAAACGTGGCGTCCACAGCTGTCCATGGCTGAGCTTCTGTTGGGGTGTTGGTTTCCAAACTGGAAGCATGCCGACCGCCATCTAAAAAACTCTAGTTACTAATACACTGACTGTAAGTATGTATCTATGTATTATATATGTAGTAACGTCATCATCCAGCAAACTACGTCGGGCCACGATGGGAAAACGTTGGCAGAAGGACTTGGGGAAATAGCATTTTGACACAACCTCAAACCAAATTTGAATGTTCAGTTTTGAATAGACCATGAATACCACCGGAAAACCACAGAATGACCTCAACAAAACAAAGGATCAGCCCTTAACAAGACACAGTTAGGAAAGGCATTGGTGACACACACACACACACACACACACACACACACACACACACACACACACACACACACACACACACACACACACACACTTTGAAGCTAAGTACCGATTGTACAGCCTTATCATCCAATGCTGGGTTCTTTGTTTTACTGATTCCACTGATCTTTTCATCCACATTCCAACATCATGAATCAAAGACAGTGACAACAAATCAAACACAATTCTTGTAAATAAATACAGCTTTGAAGACAACTGAACAAAGCAATACAGATGCCAATGAAACAAACACACAACATTTAAATGAAAATTGTTATTGCATTTGACATTATATTGCTCTTGGGTATTATTATATTTTATTGCAGCCATTTATGACAGAGGGAAAGCAATAATATTGTGCAAAACATATCAGTCTAAATATTGCAATATTATTGTGTTTCGCCCTATCATTCTGTTGTTTGTTTTATTGCACGATTCTTATGAGCAAACTGGTGCTATAGTGTTTACATGTTGAGGTATGCTGGTGTGTGTGTGGTTACGCCACTGGTTCCTTTTACCCAATAATAGCGGTAATCCCATCATGCTCTGCAGCACATGTGATCAGCACATGATTTCTGAGCTTTGTTTCGTGGATGACTCATGAAATGCCCACACCCTCTCTTTCAGGCTGACTGTTTGACACCTACATATTCTCTCTCTCTCACACACACACACACACACACACACACACACACACACACACACACACACAAGGTGAGGTAGAAAGAGATGAAGAGAGACCGCCCTATCGCCGTCCATCACCTCCATAAAAACAAGTGGAGTGAAATTTCTTTGCCTCCCAACCACCGCCTCCCACCTCCTGTCTCACACTTTCAGTCAAGCTGTGTCTGTGCTTATCTCGTTGCTTTGATGTGTGCGTTTCTGTTAGAAATATGAGTGTGTGTGCGTGTGTCGTGAGGCAGCTCCAGCTCTACAAGTCCAGACAGGACGTCAGTCCCTACAGCCAAGTGAGAAGAGATGAGAGGAGAGAGAAGCAAGGACAGAGAAGAGACGACAGGAAGGAGGAAGGGAGACGTGTGACTCATTTATGATTTGGTTCCTCTGATCTGTCAACAGGGATATTTTCAATATCACAACATGAAACTGCGGTGTAGTAAATGTTGTGCTTGGTCACAGTATCGGACTCATATTGACAAGAAGCTTCTTACAGTCATGTATGTCCTTCCTGGTTTTAGTCGCCAAAAAATCATTAAATTCTAAACTTGTATTTATTACTTTTTCTCTTCTTTTTGTCAGCTAGGTTTGTGTTATTCTTAGTCCTGTGTCAAATGATATTTAGTTTTTTAGTAGGTCTAGTCCAGTGAAAACAATCATTTGGTCATTTTAATCAAACTTATTTCAAAAAAGATTTTATTTGATAAAAAAAAAAACAGAACTTAAATGAAAAAGAAAAATGTAACTTTGTAGGTAGAACATATCAAGAATGAAATACAATTTGATTATTCTTTAAAGATGGAGTGTGTTTGAGACAGACAGAAGGTAAAAGGTGACAAACAAATGTAAGATTACTTTGCTAATAAAAATTTCAAGCTACATTTTTGTCTTTTTATGTCAACCATATTGAATGTTGCAAAAAGTCCCCGTTAGTGATATTTGTGCCGTTTTGTCATATGTATCAAACATATTTCTGAATGGTTTTAGTCAACGAAATTGACTCTGCTTAAATTCAATACATGCGAGTGACCTTATTTGACCTCAGCAAACACTGAGTTTGCATTTACCTACAGTTTATAATGTATGAATATAGTATTTAGTTTTTAAAGGTGCAATTTATGATGCGCAGCCACCTGCTCAAAAGCAGATGAGATGCTGGTGTTCGTAGGTTTTCTTTGTGTTTGCCCATTGGGATTTAATCCAATAAACAAACAATTAAAATGCACATGAACAATGGATGTATATTGATACATATTTGGGCAGCTCTACTTCTTCATTCTGTGGACTGGACGCTACAGTGAGTCACCCCCTCTTCTCGAGGACGCAGTAGCATGACGGGCCAGACCTGGCGGGTTGGCAACAGACTGTACACCTGTTGCACAAAATATTGACATATTTGACAAAACTGTCAGGTCCTGCATCAAACACTTCCATTTGCTGCCTTTTTTAAAAATTATTTCTAGGCACATATTTACAGTCTTTACTTTTGTGGAGGAAAATTCACAAATTCAAAATATAATGGAATATAATGCAGATTGAGTGGAGATGGATGATGGAAGGAGTGGATACTATTGCCATTGTCTTAAACCAACAGATTTCCAAGCATTAAAACTTAAAAATCTGTCGACACCACAGACAATTCCTCCACCAGCAATGACGTGCTTCTCTCCTCCCTGCTTACTGTCTGCCTGACTGATATGATCATTTCACCATCTTAGTCTCTTTTGTCTGTGTTTCCCGGGCTCATCACGGATTGTCAGGGGTGAAGTGGCATAAAGAGGTAAAGAGGTAAGCGGAGATGGGATCAGGCTCTGTAGGACGAAGCCTTTTGCATGTTAATCCACCGTGTCTCTGTGGAATAGTCCGGCCAAGGCCTTGATTAAGGATTCAGAGAGTATTAGCACGGTATCATTATGGCTATACATCATCTCCTTGCTTTATCATTGGGTTGTCCTGGTTTAAGCCAGTGAGCTGACTCCCAGGTGAGTAAATGTGTGGGATGGTGTGTGTGTCTGTGTGTGAGAATGTGAGATTACCCGTGTATAAGGGATTAGGTCATCTCTAAAGTAGATTCCGACAAGCAAAAACATTGTTTTATTATCTCAAATCAAACTGGTACAAGTCACAAATGTGTTAAGTTACTATATATTTGAGTATCTTTACTTACAGTGACACAGACCTTAAATTGCCCCTAGAACTGACGACTACTACAACAATGACCCTTCTCCAATGACCCGAAAGGTCCTTTCACACCATGTTGTTTCCACGAAGCAGTCACAGTAGAAAACACTTAGTTAGGTTGATGAAAAGCATCATGTTTGGGCTTGAAACAAGTAAGCTAACTAAAACATTATATTACATAAGTACGTGAAACACGATGGAACCAACAAAATAACTTAACACTTATAGACACAGACATCTGTCTCGAAAACCGTGTCCTGGTTGGAAGTACTGACGTCTTCCCTCAGATACAAGTAGTTTTTAGCACTTTCATGCTGCGTCACTAGGTATAAGTGTATACATCACGTGTTTTCATTACAGTCAGGTCAGACTACATGACACGCTCAAAGCAAGAAGGTTTACTGCCGTCAAACAGGCAAGGTCAGCTGATTCACTATCATGGCGTTACAGCATCTGTCATCATCAGAGATGAGGCTTCCCATATACTCGTGCTAATGAGAAGGCAGCTGACAGTGGTTAGACCTTTTGCTAAGTTTATTCTGGCTGCCTACTGTTTAGGGAAAAACTGGAGCTGAATCACATCTTGGTGTTGGGAAGGTAAATGTCAGCCTTTTGCATATGAACATTTGAATATGAATGAACATTTGTTTGTGGACTATTCCCTTGGAGTACGAAAAAGAGGAAGGAAAAACAAATGTCAAGCTTTCTGAGACGTTCAGAATTCCGGAAAGAATGGCTATCTGTTTCCAACAGGTTATGGCAGACTGGCAGCGAGGTCTTCCTGTAGAATGCCCTCACATTTCCCCACAGATTTATTAGAAGGCCGTGTTCTATAACACAGAGTGTTTTGGATGGCAGTTTCATTAAGAAAGAGGAATTAGATTGTCCAGATGGTTGAGTCATTTCTTCTTGGCTGGAAGTAATAGTATTAATTTTCTTGTGAAAACATTGTCACTGTAATTGGCAGCAGAAGTGATCTCCTTTATGAGAAACTTGCCATGTTTTTAATGGAAAATAATAAATAAATAATATTAATAATGCATTTAATTTATATCGTGCTTTTCTTAGTACCCAAAGTCACTTTACACAACATTCTCGCCATCAAGCAGGTCCTATTGAACACCTCCTGAAAGAAGGGATCAATGGCTCTTTCAATAACATGAATTAGCAACAAAGTGACAATAGCTCAGCAGTTACATCCTTATACCGTTGTGTAAAAGTGAAATATACTGTTTGAAAGAACAATACAGCAACAATCTAGCCCTCGTATTGAATACATTTCTAAACAGCTGAATGACATCATGATAACAGGAAATACAGAGCTTAGGTGAAACCAGAACTTACAGGTTCAGTTCCAATTGGAAGAAAGTCTCATTCAAGCTCTCTTTAAAACAATGCTACCTACTTGTAGGCTTGGAACAGAGACCCCTTTACACATTAAAATGCATCTTGTGTCCAGATTGCATCGATGTGATCTACCCTGATTACATTTACACCTGGTTTCATTATGTGTCTCCAGTGTCCACATTGAGATCCGAACAACTGTGTACTTAGTAAGGATATAGTGGAGTAATGCCTACCTGAGCCGAGTCAGATCGCTCTCCCTCTGTGTGTGTCTTCATCTGACCTTCTTTGTTGGCATAGCCGTACTGGCTGCAAATAATTCGAGTGCATGTTAGTGCACGTGAGCGTGCCCCACTGGTTCTGGACTGCTCTCATATGGCGGTCAGAGCTGATAACACCGACGAGTCCCGGGCCCGGCCTCTGGTTAACACTGTTAGCTCTGTCAGCACACTTGCCATAGTTTGTAATGTTAGCACAGTTAGCAAAGTTGGCTACAAGCTCAGGCAGTCAAAATGCTCCCAGTCTCATATCCTGCACCTTTAATACCATCACCCACCTGACCCATTATGGGAACCAATCGCTCCAGCTAAAAATACACATTACGATTCAGAAGTACCTTGTAAATGTTAACCTCCATTAAAATCACAACGGTTTAAATTTAATATAGAAGCTGCTGTAGTAGAGGTCAATTTATTTTAGAATATGGACAGTAAACTCCAGAACATTCCTTCTTCAGTCATAGACTGTTATGACTATATCTATCACAGTCATTCATTATGCATTCATTACATTTTTCTGAACAATACTACGATACTACTTGTTAAGGATCCAGTGTTTATCACAAATGTGCAACATGAGCTTAATGAAGGGTCATAGCATACATTTTAACTAGTCACAGAAGCAAAAAAAGCACAGGTGGCGAAACAATATCTCTGTTCTATTCAAGAGTCCCACAAGCCATGACAGTGTGACAGCAAGTCAGCAGGAACAATACCAGGGCCCTGAAACTGAAGAAGCTAAAAGGAATGCAGCCATCATTCATTCTGTGTTATCTATTTATATATTTTTCCCACTGTGTCAAAATGTCTTAGAGGAAAATGGCCCATTAGTGAAATATAACTGTATAGATGAAGAAAATGTGGGTCCAGTATATTGGTGATGTGCTGCTATTTCATGATTGCCTGTGGCTCTCTCCAGACGCCGGGTTGCCTACAGTGTTTGAGCTTTTCAGCAGACATTTGTGTCATTTTTTCTTCTTCTTCCTTTTGACACTCATACACACTCTGTGAAGGTTGCACAGATTTCTCACACTCTCTCAGCTCACAGAATTAAAGGCTTGAACGCCAAATCATGGCAGCACAGCTGGCTCGATCACTGACATCATCTTTAAGCACTTGTATTATAAACTCGCTCTCTCAATATCCTCCCCTCTGTCTGTGCCTCTCTACCTCGTTCTCTTGATTTAATCACTCATCTCTCAAAAGTGAATACTTAAAACAAAGGGAACAAATCTATATTGTAGCTGTAAGGCATTGCAAGGATGTTTGTGTGCGTGTGTGTGTATTATGCATACACATACATTATTGAACATGCATGTGCGTGTTTTATTCTGTCTGTTTCCTCTGTGCACCAATGTCCTTTTACTTGATGAGGAAACATGTTTCTGTCCTTGGAGTCCAGGTGTTTGGTGACCTTCAAGAAACAATGAGGATCGTGTGTGTGGCATTACACCAACGCACAACCGTAACCAGTAATCAAGTCCTCTCGCTATTCTTTAGTGCAAACCATTCTTGTAACTTAAGAGTGATGTAAAACTAGGACAGGGCTCACGGAGAAGACACAAGCCAACAGGCATCAAGGTGACAGCGTGTGGACGTTTACACTCAGGTGACCTGACGAAGCAGCTAGTTATTTTCATTCTGAATTTTCTGTGAAAGGATACGCACATTGGGACTCTACACACACCAACTGCGACAGGCCTCTGTGTGAGTGGACTTGGCCACAGGCTGCTCATTGCTACCTGAGTGCTCAGGAGACTGAGAGTCAGGACTGGGAGAGTGTGTGAGAACCAGAGTGAGCTGACTGGAAGGTGTGGGAACCTGTCATCCCAGCAAGGAAGACTCAGCTCCTGTTACCAGAGGATCAGGCTTTTCTGTAACCCAAAACTTGCTCTGCTTTTCCTTTTGCCTCAACACACTCCCTCTCAAATATGCACACACTTTCTGAAACACACAGTCTTAAACTGGCAGAATTGAGGGTTTTGTTACGGCAGACGGACTTGTCAGATTAGGCAGGGTGGTGATATCCATCTCATTTCAATGAAATCTCTCACTAAGGAGATACATGTATTCTATTTTTTAACCCCCTCCCCCTCTGAGCACAGATGTTTGCCACATAATCTAGCAAAAACCTCAAACAACCAGTTCCACAAGGTTTCAGCAAACAGTTTAAATCACAAAACCTTTATTGTCCCCTGGGGCTCTAACTCTAGGTAGGCTGGGCAAAGTGTGGCCACAAAAAGGCATGTTTAATTCTATTACTAGTGGCATAAATACTAGGTAAATACACCATAAACACTATGAACATATACAGCTTTTTCCAACTCCCACACTTTACAAGACACTGTGAACATCTGAGCTACAAATTATGGAACGTGAACCTGACCATAAGGGGCAAAATATATGAATCGAGAAAAGAACAGTAGTTCCTTTACATCGACGTGTACCAATGTTGTGAAGGCTGCATTGCAACATGCAGTGGTGGACAGTTACCTCATACTGTACTTAATATTTCATGCTACTGTATACCTCTATTCATTATATTTTAAGTTGTGTTTATAACAGCAGTTCATATTTGACTCGACACTTTAAAACCAATAAGCAAACAATTCATCGTTAAACATCTCAACAATATAAAGCAGTGACATAAGCTCGACCTTAACGTTAAAGCATCTGTTTTTTTATATTTTATATATGTAGTTGATAATAATTCTGTACTTTGTCCTGTGATAGACTGGATACCTGTCCAGGTTTAACCTGCTTTCACCCAACTGATGGAATTCTGTACTTGAATTTCAAGCTGCTACAACATTTTTTTACAACAACGTTGAATTAAATGACTATGTTTAATGTCAAAGGGGACATTCTTGGTGACAAGAAGCCTCACCAGCTCTGCAGCTTCGTGGCAGTTACTGACACGGCTAGTCCAGAACCACTTGGACATTGACTTACGTGAAAAGTTCCAGTGCATATGGCGACGGCCGGCAGCCAGAGAAGCTGCAGCGAGGCACCAGGATCCGTCTGCAGCTGTAGGACCTGGAACTTACCATGCACCTCCTGGAAGCACCGACACCCCACTGCACAAGGTCCAGGCTGTGTTACTGGACCAGCTGGAGGGGAGGGAGACAAAGCAGAACCAGGACAGAGCAGATCAGACCCGACAGAAAATTAGAAGCTCTCTAAAGAAAGTCTGCCAGCTGCAGATATTTGCAACGCAGGGCCTTTATTGCTGAGGAGACTTTTTTTCTCCACAAGCAGAGAACATCTACACAAATTGCAGGTTCCAGATATGAGGGTCGTTAAGTAAGAATGAATGTGTGTATCGTATGTACATATTATCACCACGAGAGCTGTGAAAATGTCCAAAAAAAGAAACCAAACGAATTTGGCTTAAATATTAGAGAGTCCAACCAGGTAACTTCAATCCTTCTTCACGACCCTCGTTTCCACCATCCTGCAGTTCCTGCTGATACTTTAAAAGGTTTTCACCTGGGGCAGTGTCCTTTATGCATAGTGATCAGATGCAAAAGCATTCAATTCACAGCTCCTGGTCAGGTAATGTTGAGCTAGCAGGGTGCGGTTTGTCCCCTTAGTGTCTGGATCCCAACCTTCACAGAAACTGAAAGTTACAATGTGAAAGACATTAACTAAACCATACATCAAAAGAAACTAGAGAAGCCAGACAGGATTGTGTCAGGGAATGTCATGGTAGGCTAAAGTGAACCACAACCAGTGGTGAGGATCTCAATCCATTCTCAGTGCATTCTTATGAGGGCATGGGTTCAAGTGTTGCTGCACTCAGAAATAGTACACACCCTTGCCATCACCGCAAATGTTTTGTCAATATGCGATTCCAACTTCATCAAGCTGGGGAATTGAAGTTAACTCTACAGAAAAGTACATTTGCCCTGCTGAGTGCGAGTTGTTTGCCAAAGTTGCATGCACACCTCTTAGTAGACACCGTAGCTCTTTGACCTGACATGAGTGTTTGATGGCATGTCAAACTGAAATGGAGTGTAATGGTGCAGTACAAGATCTTTGCATGACATATTTCATTAAATGCTCCTCCGTTTAAAACACTCCAGGTGAAATAGTGCAGACACAATGAAGAAACAAAAGCACCTGTGAGTCTGTAATGCTGCCTGTCTCTTCCGTCTCTGGGGACATGTTACTGTAGCATCCCTTGTATGCTATTTGTGAGTGTAAATGAAACATGCCTCAGGTCAGTAAGAGAGAGAGAGAGAGAGAGAGTGTGTGTGTGTGTGTGTGTGTGTGTGTGTGTGTGTGTGTGTGTGTGTGTGTGTGTGTGACACGAGTGTATAATGCAGTTTTGTGTAATGTTTCTTTGAAATCTTACTTTTATCAGCTGTCAGTGACTTCACGGTGGAAGAACTGAACCACAGAAAAGTTATTCTTAAAGGTACAATGTGTAGGACCTAGTCACCTGCTCCAAAGGAATCCAAAACAGCACTTCACCTACTACCGGGTACATATGACCTAAATGTATGAGCGGTTAAAAGATATTTCTCAAACTCAGAATAACACTTCTATTTTATAATCTCTACGTGTGGCCTATAGTTTACATCTGTGTTTACTGAGACACTAATTGTGGCAGTCAGATGGCAGTAAGATCAGTGTACATAAATCCAAAAACGAGAGAAAGGAGAAAACGACCCACAATATTATCTTGCCGTCTAATAGAATATGCAAGTCGTTTTTATATGCTCTAAAACACAACTCAAGCTCACTGAGGCAAAATTTAAAATTTTAATTTGTGATTTTCGGGCTGTACAAAAAAAAGTACCAAAATATCATATTCATATTTCTGCCCGAGTGAGGGACCTAGCGTTTCCGGACCTAGTGACCCATAGCTAGGTGC
>NW_027175843.1:7212839-7260339 GCF_023055335.1 Clinocottus analis
CAAGATTCCCCCAAAATTAGGTTTTTAAATTGTATTGTTTGGTGTCTTCCCATCATGCCACAGAGTAATACTGCACATCTTTAGAAAGATTATTACCTAAAGCATCTCAATCTAATAATCACAATAAACAAAAGCATTGACATGTTGGATGTTTGATGTTCCCACGTTTTCCGCGACGCAAATTTTTGCGCCACATTCAGTGTGAACACCGCATTATATTCGTCATTTTAAGGAGTTTACGGAATTATTAAACTTTTTTAAATGTAAAACCACAAGTCTCTTCTTATAATGGTTACGGTGCTTCAGTGATTTAAATTAATTAAATTCTACGTGGATGAGGAGATTGCACAGTTTTAGTTTAAAACAAAGCAGCCCTAGTGATTTCTGGAAGCAGCACCTTTGTTGAAAAGGTTGAACAATCAGAAGTGTGTTGTGTTGTTTGGATCACCATAAGTGTGTTGTGTTGTTTGGATCACCATCTTAATGCTCTTGACTCGGAGAAAACCATGAGATGTTAAGATTCTCCATTTTTCCACAAACCTTTGTCCAAGTCATGTATTCCATGGTACGCTATTTCACAGACAGCCATCCTCGTTTAGTGGCAGGACAGATACATTGGCTACTCTATTCAGCTGTTATTAGTGCATTTGCAGCTCTAAATCTCATACTTGACCACATTCTAAAGCTTAACATTGTTTTTCTTCCAAGCACTAATATCTTCCTCCTCAACTCATCCTCGCGCTAATCCGACGGCACAAGTCAGCTCTTTCCATGCAATCAGCACAGCACTTACTTAACTCCACGGAGTTGCTCAGTATCTTCCGAGCACTCAGAAACCTACTTAATGTAAAGCGTGACCAAAACATTTTGCAAAGGAGTCCACTGCCCTCTCTGAAAATAATCTCTGGCTCGCATTTACCGGATTTTAGAAGAGGTGCTTTGCAGTAAAAACCCCTATTACTTCTTCAATTCTCCAGATACTTATCTGTGACGCCAAAGTGATTTTGTTAATATCTGTCAGCCTCTCTTCACTGCTCTCTGCATCTCTCACCCGATCCATCTCTTTGTCCCCATCCCCTTTCACAAATGTCATGCACAGGACCTGGAAATGCTCGCAATTAGTGTTAGTAAGGCCAGTCATCGTGTGAATCACTGAGTGTCTCCTAATTATACAAAGCTTTTAAAGTTCTACGATACTCAGGGCCTCCTTAAAAAGAATCATTCCAGCTAACGGCCTGTTTTGCTGAGTTTCTCGGATATGAAATATAGATGCAGCTGATGTGTTTGCTTCAGAAGGACGCAAGCGCAGCGATATAATCTGTTTCCTTTTGATGTGGAGGGGTCAAAGAAGATGCTTTGTGGGTGTGCCAGTCCCGTAAGTATGGAAGCTCTGCACACTGCAATATATTTAATAATTATTTCATAGAGTTATGAGAAAATCACCATATTGCCCTCTGTATCTAGTCTTAATCCACTGCTGACAATTTCAAGCTCTGCTTTTGCTGAATTTAAAGAAGAAAAAAAACAGACTTGAGATGCGGACGTTCCACTGCGAATGGGAGCGGACCATGAGGCAATGAGCTGTTTAAATATGAATGAGTGTTGTGTGAATGCCTCTGCTGTGATATTTAGACAAGAACGAATCCCTGCGTGCCGTCGCTGCATCTTCAGCCGTAGCTCAAGGGAACGTTGCCGCTGTTATGGTATTTCGCACGGTGGAAATTCTCTAAAATGTTTATGTCAGAGCAAAAGCCTTGGGAATCCTGCAAAAACCCTTCATCGTCATCGTCTTCAGGACGTTTTAATCCAACATGTCTGCTTGCTGCACATTAGCCTAAAGGAATAGTTTAGAAAACATTAAAGGCTCAGCATGGTTTCAATACATGCGCTCTCTCCTCTTCACCGATGTCTGCTCATCGTGTCCATATCCCGCTCTCAAACACGCAGAGTGGTCATTGCACTTATTTGTGCTGAGGACAAACAGCGAGCAGAATGTCAATGTAAAACCGGGTATACCTTTAAATGATCCATACATGTTCATTCTTTTATTTGGAAAGTACTTTGACGAAAGAAATCCTAACCTGAGGTTGAATCACAACAACGCCATGTTGCGATGAAGACAAAGTCAGTGGATTTGTTCTTACCACAATAGGAAGAAAGCTATTTACAAATTTATACATTTGTGCCACAAAGTTCTGAGACCAAACAAAGGGTTCGCTTAAAATAAATAAAGTAAAGACTATGATATGATCTGTAGATTTAGCAGGACCCACTTGCTATGTTAGAAGTCAGAAGGAGGTTTCTGGGTTGTTGTTGCTGTTGGATTTAGGGTTCATAAACCTGGGAATTAGTGAGTACAGATGTTCAGGCCCATCCGAGATTCCAGTATTTACAGTTCTGCTTCCATCCTGGAAACATGGCCCACTTCTTATACACCAGATCAGACAGGAAGGACGTTATGGACTGCTGAAAGCTCCATCTGAAAAAACTCTCACACATGCACAACACGTGCATGCACAAATCAGGCATAAGCAACACACATTTAATTACATACAGGCACTATTTCAGTCCTACACTGATGCCCGCATGGGGTCCAAGGGTCACTTCATCCGACTGCAGTGAACGGCAACTAAACCCAAATCCCCTCAGCTCTACCCTGATGACACGGGATGGAGGGAATCAAGAGCAGAGAGAGAGCGAGAGAGAGAGAGAGAGAAAGAGAGAGAGAGATGTGGAGGGAGGGCGCTGGGTTTGTGGAGCACCAATGGGAGGAGAAGATTGTAGGCGAATAACTCTGGGATCCAGCGAGTGGGGGTGGGTCAGTGAATTAGAAATGAGAATGAGAAACGGGATGCGTGAAAGAGTGATCAGTGAAGTGAAGTGGAAACAGAAAGAGACTTGAGGGTCTGACAGGTACAGTGAAAGAGCCAGACGGAGTGACGGACACGGGGCGAGCGAGACGGAGGGTGGCTGCTAGAGCGAGGGAGAATTCAATAAGGGCCGAGGGGGAGAAGTGAAGGCAGGAAATAAAACAGGGATTATGGGATGCTATTTACATAAATTATGTTGGATTGAATTAGAAGGAGGATTTGGAAATGGCAATTTTCATATGTTTCCCATTAATGTTCAAACACATTTTTGAGTTATGTTGAAAGATGGTTTTAATTTCGTCTTCGTAACATCTTAAATTAGAAGTGTTTAAAGTTAGAGAACCCTGAGCTCAGAGAACTATGAGGTCAGAGAACCATGAGGTCAGAGCACAGAACCCTAAGGTCAGAGAACCCTGAGATCGGAAAATCCTCATATCAGAACATAGAACCCTGAAGTCAGATCATAGAACCCAGAGATCAGAGAACCCTGAGATCAGAGCACAGAACCCTGAGGTCAGAGCACAGAACTCTGAGAACAGAGCATAGAACGCTGAGGTCAAAGAAACCTTAGGTCAGCATAGAACCCTGAGGTCAAATCATAGAACCCTGAGGTCAGATAATAGAACCCTGAGAACAGACCATAGAACCTTGAGGTCAAAGCATAGAACCCTAAAGTCAGATCATAGAACCATGAGTTAGATCATAGAACCCTGAGGTCAGAGAACCCTGAGGTCAGAGAACCTTGTTGATGTAGTTGGATACAAGTCGCTCACAAACAAAGCTTCTTTCTTCTCTTTGCTTGTATTCCAACAGCAAAATGTCCTCCTGAAATATGAGTGCAGACTCATTTGGAAGAGGATGCATTCTACAGTGTTCTGGCCGAATAGACCCGAGAGAGGACGACGCTCCAGCTGCCTTGCTCGAGGGTGTGGTCGGCAGAAACATTTTGAAAGTCAAAGACAAACAACACATTTAGTTGTTTGTTGTGTTTCTTATGTGTACATGTCATAAAACATTGCCAGCATTACATTAGAATACATTACTAAATACATTAAACTACTGACAGACACATGGACTGGCACCTCGAAATATTTTACTTGGAACATTTCAGAAGTCTCCCAAGTGGCCCCTGAACAAAAAACAAATGTCTGAGAAGAAATCTTTGGGAGCAGGGCCCTATTTCACGTTCGTAAAATAGAGCCCAGCAGAGAGACGAGGGATAGAAAGAGACAGTTGTGTTGCTGTAATGAGAACAGTTGCCCTCCCATCATGCATTCTGTTCCTGCTCTCGCCCCAGATGAGGGTCTGCCTCATCCTCCAGAGGAACCCCAGCTGGTTTGGCCTTCTTACCAAGCTATTAAAAATACAACACATAGTCACCTCTACACGCACGCATACACACACACACACACGCACATGCGCACACACACACACACGCACACACACGCGCACACACTCAAAGGCCTGCCAAAAAGCTGCTGTATTATTGATTTCTCCCAAGTCAACACAATAATTATAATGTTACCATAAAATGCTGCTGATGTGGCAGTAATTATGTTGATGATAATTAGTATGACGGAAACACTAAAATATGAAGATAACTTAATTGCTGTAGAATATTTGAATATTTTCATAATGGCCGAAATGAAGTGAAACAGTGAAGAAACCAGTAGATGTATACCTCACTCGCCGTATACATACTGGTACATACACAACATTTCACCTCTGTATTTGACCCATAGAATGATGAGCAGGGGATTGCAGAGAAGTGCCAGGGGAGGGATTCGGGGTGTAGTGTTTCGCTCAAGGACACTTTTGACATCCAAGACAAGAGAAGTTAATATCGAAGTCTGGAAGCACACAGCGAGCGGAGGACGGGTCCAACAGACACAAACTAAAAGCCATCTTTCAGCCAGGAGTTGATGCTCTTATCAAATAACTTCCCAACACCTAACTTAGTGGTTTTGCTGCCTAAACCCTGCTGAGCTTCCTGAGAAGACGGAAGTTTATTTTGCAGACATTAATGCGTATTACATTTCATTTAGCCGACACTTTTATCCAAAGCAACATTCCATTTGCAGACACAGCATCGGGGAGACATTCAGGGTGAGGTGTCTTGCTCAAGGACACATGGAATTGGACTTGCGCAGCCGGGGTTCGAACCACCAGATCCTCTGATTAAAAGACGGGCATGCTAACCACTGAGCACATGTTGCTGGCTTTAAAAGGAAAACGCACGATCAATGAGGAGTGTCTTCCTGTGAGAAATCACACAGCCCTCCACGATGTGCAGGTTGGCAGATACATGTGTGTGTCGCAGACGGCTTCATTCCGTCCTGAACAGACACAGATTTGTATTTTTTTTTGTTCGAGCATTTGCATGAACATTTACATGAAAGCATGAGCTTTTTCTCCTTGTTTTATCAGAAGTAACATCTCAGTTTGGCTGAAGACTTCAGGGTAATGCTGACAGATTAACTACTTTTTTTAATGTCTTCATGTTATTTCATTTTTCTTTGTTCCGTAAAACATATTTTTTTGCTTGAAAGCGTGAAATATGTCAACATTTTTTTTTAATAAAACCAATATAAATGTGACTATTTATATAGTTTATGTCTTGGTTTGATGAGTTGAAAGGAACTTGACATTGTGCATCACATTGATGAGGACAAAAGCTCCCGCTCAGACGTTGTTCCATGTGTTAGAAGTGTTGCTGTCGGGAGCCAAGAATTTAATTAGCAATAACCGCCCCACTGTGATTGTTGTATATATGACTTGGAACTAACAGACTGAAGATCATTGTTAGTTAATATTGTACGGACATCATAGGAGAGCAATATAGTGTGTTGTTATTTAGGCTGGTCTCATCCAGTCATCCAACAAGCTGAAATTGACACGTTTCTGTCTTTCTATGAAAACACACATGAGGAGTAACTTTTCATAAGAAATTATAAGAATTGTTGTCTGTGTGGTATTATAAATACTTTTAAGTCTTAAGACATTCTTCACTCAAGGGCCTGTTTGTAGTTAGCTCTAGTAATTGTTCCTCCATCCTCCAGGCCCCTGCTGTTGGCGTTCCAGCACAACATGGCTCTTTGCACTTTGTTTCAAGTGTCTGCTTTAATCCGACCACCACTGAATCTTTTGCCTCATGCTCTCATAAGCCTTTCACACGCATTTTGTTCAGAATGGAGTCTTGTTGCCATGTGTCTCTTTTTTTTCAGGAATGGCTTCCATCTGGTCCCTCTGCCATTCAGTCCACATCACAAATCCAACCACAGCTCTGCTGCTCTGTCAGAGTGCTCCTTTGATTTCTGGTTTGCTCGCTGACCAAAGCTCTTGTTGCAGGATTTGCTCATGATGGGCTCTGGAGAGAGGCTGCGTGGCTCATAAAGATGGTCTCCTATTCAACAAGTTAGTGTCTCTAGCGTCTGCCTCTTTACACATCTAAACATTTAGTTTAAAGGTTGGAAGTTTAAATGTGGGACATTTTGCACATAAAACAGTATAGCTATTACACTATCAGGGACCAACTGAAAGCTGTTCACAGGGAATCATTTCAGACGCTCTTGTGCTATGAATAACAATTGACTTTCACCTAACTATATGTTGCCAAAAAACTGAACTAGTGAATAGAAACTGCAGACTCATTTACATCTTTGGCACGCTCACATACCCATGAACCTTTTATGAAAGAGGCCATAGGGCCTAGCGGGAGAGGCTGAAAATGAATGAGTCCAATAACTGAGTGTAACATAACTGTCTTCTTAGAATGCTTGAAACATCATGTTTCTCCTGAACTGACGGGGAAAGGGAAGCACTGTGATCTCAACTCAGAACTCTCACAGACAGGCCCGTGGTTGTGTTACAGATTAAAAAACACAAACACATGCAGGATCAGTGCGCAGCGTGTGGTGTGATGGTGGGCCGAGTTGATGCCCACTAGCTGACTGTGATTTACAGCCGTTAAGATCACACGCTGCATTTTGACAGGAATGAGTTGAAAGCAGCCTGTGAATAACACTCGCACACTCACACACACACATTTTTAGCTCGCTCGCGTTTTTGCTCGCTCTAACACATTTCTACCAAATCTGGGATTTTTTTAGATGAATGCCAGACATATTTCTTCATAGAAAACCTCCTGCTTTGAAAGCTTAGATTAATCAATGTGTTGATTAATTGTGTTGAGTTGTGTTCTTCCATCAAATTTGACATTTCTTCTTTTTTACCTTTGAGAACATTGTGAAAGAGAGTAATAACCCTCAGCAGGAGGATAGAGAAAACAGCCTGCACGCTCACGTGTAGTACTCACGCAAAGTTGTTCCTGTGAAAGTTAGACGGTTTATCGTAGTGACACTTTCACAGTCAGACAACACACACCTGGCAAAGTACTCTACACCTCCTGTGTGGTACTTTCTATAGGAGCCGCCTCGATGGCCACAGTGTGCCGTGATGACACACATAATACAATGTGTAGGAGAAGAAAAGTAGCCTACAGACTGTGAGTCACCGCTAAATCCTGATTCTGTCTCCATGTTTAAGGGAATATGAATAATAATAAATGTTGTCTGTCGTCATGGCAAAATGTGGTCCAGGAGACACCGGCTGTAGCAAGAAGAACCACAGTGGAGGTGTAGAGAACCTTTCCAGCTGCTTGAATGTCTGTTTGTTTGTCTGATTTTGTCACCAACCAAGCGAGAGTCAGTCATTAAACCTTTACAGTTATGTATTTGAGTTGAAATGGAAGGCAGTTTTAGACAATTGGTGTCGTTCAAACAAGGGCCTGGAAGTAGGAAGTAGGAAAGGAGAAACAGCCTACTGACTCAATTTGACTTCTGGTGGGATTCCATCACAAGACGGTCTTACGATGTACTTGTTTCAACTCTTGTTAACTGCCTATATCCATGTAGTACATTGAGAAACAGAGTTAAACTCCTTGTGTGAGTACATATGCTTGGATCAATAAAGCTGATTCAAAAGCAAAGAAACATCCTTATGGTATCCATTTTTTCATCGCGGTGGCAGCAGGCCCAGCAGGCTGACCCAGGCTTTCCTCTCACCCGAATTATGTTCGAGTTCATTCTGGGGGATCCCGAGGCGTTCTCAGGCCAGCCGGGAGATATAATCCCTCCAGCGTGTTCTGGGTCTCCTACCAGTTGGACGGGCCTGGAAAACCTCTGATGGGAGGCGACCAGGAGGCGTCCTGATTAGATGCCCTAACCACCTCAGCCTAATCGTTATGCCATTATTGTTTTAATCTCTGAGATCTGTGCCTTTTACTGGAGATATCGTGGTACTACAGGTTAATTGATGTGGTGCTTTGCTCTGTATAATTATGTGATTTTTTTAAGTTCAGTTTTAGATTTATGTCGAGACTTTAAGTTTTCCGATAGCAATCAGTTTCTCCCTGCTGGAGTCTATGTCTCCTGTAATTTCACACACACACCGCCTCCGCCATTTGTTTCCTGTGTCTTGTCTCCTCAGCGCTATCCTCCTTTCTCTAGGTTTCTCTTTGGCAGAGTCACTTGACAGGCCTGGTGCTGGGGCTGAGAGGAAAGCGCTGCTTTCAGGACCCCTCAAACAGCAGCTTATTCGCCAGGTTGGCTTTTTGATGTCTCAGTGCGAACAGGCTGCCTGGGCTATGTGGCACTTCTCTGGTTTGTCAGGTAGTTAGCCAGAGGAGGTGTATGGTGTGTGCACGACCGGACAGCCACTCAATGCAGAGGAAAATAGGTTCTTGAGGTTTTTTCCCCTTTTACTGTCTCTCACACTGTCATACCCTTACCTCTGCTTTGCCTTTTTCCTGGTCTCACCTTCATCTGCACTTTTTTCTGGGTTTTTTTTTCTGACAGAGTCCTTGCCTCCACATTGATATATGTGTTTCCCTTCTTGTCTTTCTTCTGTCTTTTACTTTAAAGACCTTCCCTTTTTTTTTTACAGCAGTTCAATTGTGCTTGTTATTTGCATCACACAGGCAGCTGAATGGCAGAGACAATAGCCTCTGCCAGGGAAGCAGAAGTAGGAAGCTTTAATGTAAAACCATTTGATTCCACATTGTAGAAGAGACGTCCATCACAAAGTAAATGGAGTTGACAATACATGGAGTTGCAATACAGAAAAGGCAATGTAGTATTATGAGTGATAGTAAAGTCTTTCTGTTCTTTTTTTTCCCCAGAAAGGTCATATACTCAAATGTATGTCTTCTCAATGGGACCATCAAAGCACCTTGAATGAAATGTACGCAAATGAACTGCCTTGTGGGTAGATAACTGTGTAGCTTCCAAAAAGTCTTTGAAAAAGTCCAACACCCAGCTGAAAAACTGCCATCGATTAACATTTTGGGAACAATATCTTATTGAAACTTGAACTATTGTTTGGAAAATTGACTATTATTTTGAATGTACTACAGCCTTTGTGGCCTTGTTAATATATTAATCAGCAAAGCAGGGTCAATGTTTAAACCAATACGATGGATTTTCTCTTGACTGGAGTTTTATAGAAGAATTTATTAGTCTACACACATTCTGATGTTACAGTTGGCTGCTTTACGTCAATCAATCATTTTCAAAAGTGGCATAATATTTATTGAGAACAGATCCATGGTTAGTCAGTTACGGAAATAAGTGTAATAACTGTCCGACTGCTTCACCCCTGTATTTCTTGATGCAGGGTCTAAAAGCAAGATGGATGATGGATGGAACCGTGGCTGTCTGCCATCTACACTTGACAACAGGCTCGCCCTAAACAAAAGAACAGGTTGTTTGCCAATAATGGTCATGGTGACTTTCAGGAGGACTGTTTCAGTGCTGAAATGATTGATATAGAAACGATTATTCCTTCAGCCCTGCATGAAATGATTCACTGGCATAAGATGGAGCATGCTGCTAATACTACTTGTTGCTGAAGCAGAACTTATTTCAATCTTGACTAATAAGTGGTTGTAGTATGGCCCACATCTTACACATGCCTGGAGTAACATTATGATCCAGTTACTCGAGTATGTAATTACATTATGTCCCAGTTACTCCAGTATGTTATTACATTTTGTTCTGGTTACTTTGGTATGTTATTACATTAATGCCCAGTTATTCCAGTATGCAATTACATTATAGCCCAGTTACTTCAGTATGTCATTAAATTGTGGTCCAGTTACTTCAGTATGTTATTACACTATGTCCCAGTTACTCCAGTATGTTATTACATTATGGTCCAATTAATCCAGTATGTTATAACATTATGGTCCAGTTGCAAGTCTGCCTCGTCCTTTACTTTTACAAGAGCTGGACAAGATCAAATAATACTTAAACAAATATGCAGAAGTTAACTTCATGAAGACATGATGTGTTTTTATTGGGCGATGTGCTTATACAGTATTTCCTGCTCTGTGGGCTGCATAGTGGGGCTCCTGGGTTTGCCTTAAAGGCCTTATGACGAGTGGATCATTAGTAGCTTGGCTGGGACACTAGCACACACACACACACACACACACACACACACACACACACACACACACACACACACACTCACACGCACACACACACGCGCACACACACAGACACACACACACACACACACACACACACACACACACAAGGATCATCATACATCAACACATACATCCTCATTTTATAACCATTAAAAAGTCTCCTCAGATGTTGAGTCAGCTACATCAGCAGAATGGGAAGTAATTTTTCAGCATGTCATCACATCAAACATAAGAAAACACACATGGACACACATGCCATCGTTGCAGGACATCAGCATTGTTTTGGGATTGTGATATTCAAATAATTATATGCTTTGGTTGATGAACACAGGATGAGTAGATTCCCTGAAACAACTGATAGCTGATTTCATCATTGCCACTCATCTATATCTAGTACCACCTGTTGTGTGCGCCGCTTTGACAGGAGTATGGAGAATATAACAATTCATTATGCATATAGTTGGGGAGCTGAGTTCTAAGAGAACTGTAAAAGTCTTACATTCACAAATTCACATAAAGAAAAGTACAAAAATATTAAGTTAGGGGCCCCTGGTTGCATGGGCTAAGTTTTGTATCTGACCCATTGCCCTTTGCTGAATGTCGTCCTTTCTCTCTAGTCCCCTTTAATGACTGTTGCTATAACAAAAAAAGATAAAACATCCATCCATCCATTATCCAAAGCACTTATCCTGTTGAGGCGCTGGCGCCGATCCCAACTGTCAAGGGGTGAAGGCAGGGTTCACCTGGACAAGTCGCCAGTCCATCACAGGGCAGACATGGAGCCAGACAACCATTCACACTCACATTCACACCTCGGGGCAATTTAGAGTCCAATTAGCCTATGCAGCATGTCTTTGGACTGTGGAAGGGAGCCGGAGAACCCGAAGGAACCCACACTGACGCGGGGAGAACATGCAAACTCCACACAGAAGTGAGGAGTTTTCTTTTTACTGTTTGGAATCTTTTTTTTCAGTTTCAGGGTTTAGGCCCGGATCTGGTGTGGGGGGGGGGGCGTGGTTTCAACTGCAGAGGCGTGGTCTCATGAGTGACAGCATAACAAAGAAGGCTGAGGACCGGCCTCCACCACGTTGCCTTCAGGTAACGTGGGTACAGTGAGAATTATGACTCACTACCTTCATACAGCATATTCACGGGATTGGCATTAAACAAAATTGATGCCAGTGACACAGTTGTGTTTAGCACGCTGTTTTAGGCCATACTTGCATGAATTGCAGCAAAAGAGCAATAAGCTGTGCCAGGTTGTGCTGTTCAAAAACTACAGCATAATATCTGATGTTTCGCACCACTGTGAGCACAGCGTGTTCCTGTGATGACGTCTGCTGTGTGAGATGAACTGGTTTTGAATTAACTGGTTGATTATTTTTGCGTGTGGCAGAAGTTCCAATGAGCCTCTGTGTCACATTTTTTCTATAAATTATTAATATAAAGACTATGAACAAATCTGTTGGCTGTAAACCTCACTACCCACTCGTGAGGCTGTGCTTGAGACGCTGAGTGCTACGTACCGATGGCTGTTCAAAACACTCGCGTCAAGAAATCCTCTACAAAGCGCTGCTGTCTGTCATACAGGATATGTACTATGATCCACACCGATTAATTTGTGATTAACACATGTTTCACATTGCTATTGTTTCATATTAAAAACTACGGTCATGCATCTCTATCATAACGATACATCCTACCCTGTGCAGCATGCATTTATCCAGATTAAACATGACTTAACTCTGTTACTATAATCAAATAACCACACAGGAGTCAGTGTGTCTTTTGAAACATTACGATAGAGTGGCTTTGCTGAAGCATTAATCTAGGATTTTGATAGCATTATCATAATTGATCTTCACGACGAAGATATCATTTGTTGATTGTCGACCTAAGACAGTGAACAGAATTTCCCATCAAGTCCGACATCCAACCTTAGAGTCTCTTGCACTACTGCTGAGCAAGAGAAGAAACCGAAAGATAAACAGAATACTTTAACACGAGCATTAGAAAATGTATCATTAACAATCAACATTTGTTGCATTTTCTTTTGAAATATGATTGAGGCCGATCTTCTGCCTTCTTTGTTCTGCTGTCACCCATGTGACCACGCCCTGCAGTTGAAACCACGCTCACATTTGAACTACTTTATGTACTGTTGGATAGATTTATTTTGAGAATAGTATAATATTTACATCAATAGATTATATTTGTTCTTAAGGAACTAGTATTTCCAGCTGTCATATGAATGTTTTGAAGTAATAAGCACAATGAAATATAACAAAGCAGAAGCAATCAATTGTATTATACACTTATAGAGTAAAATACCCACCAACCTTGTTCACCCTGCTGTGTCTGACGAGACACAGAAGTATCTGCTGCTTCTTTACGCTTTAACTCATCTTCCACATATAACATAGTTATTTAATTATTTTTGTCTGTTTTTTTGATGTAGAAAATTAGGAAGACAAACTGCATTTTGTTGTTCAATAACAATAAATGAGCTGGTCATGCTACTTAATAAATCGGATGGACAAAACAAAAACACATCTCAGTGTCATGCGATCAGTGGCGGGCCATTGAATTGGTACCTGTGCAAGCTGTCTAGTTTAACAGCTGATCGCACGCGCATCTGATTGGATGAGCTATACGCCGCCGTGCTGCTGGCCTGAGCTGAGGAACAAACAAGACAGGAGCTTGTGCAATGAGAAAATAATAATAGGGAAAAAATATTACGGCCCGCCACTGTATGGGATACAATGGCGACGGGTGTTTATTCAACAGTAAGAATGTGTTTTAACTGCCAGACTCTGAGCTCCCTGCGGAGATAAAACACGTTCAAGTCAAATGCGCCCCCATAGATGTCCATCACACACATGAGAAACAGCAGTGCGCTCTCGTGCCACGCAGCCTGGCACATGTGTCCACAGCGGGCCTCCAGCTGGCAGGCCGTCCATCTGCACAACACACCAAAGAGTGTGTGGCTTTCTTTGAATATTTGAGCCGTCTGTATTTCGTACCATTGGATTTGTTTTATTATTTCTCTCACGATATCGCTGATGAAACTAATACAATCTTATTCTCCTGTTGTTCTCCTGCTGGACTGTAAAATCGGTCTGATCAGCAGCTTCAGGATACTTTGAAGTGTGTCTGCCTGTGTATGTATTTATGTTTGCCAATGCGTGTGAGAGATGAAAGACAGTTGAGGACAGTTATGGAGCATAAAATGTAGTCCAGAGGCTAGTAGAAGAGTAGGATCCTGGGAAAGGTCAAGGGTCAGGTAGCTGTGGCTCCTTGGGGGGATATTAACCCTTGAGCTGTGTTGTGTGTGTTTGTGTGTGTGTGTGTGTGTGTGTGTGTGTGTGTGTGTGTGTGTGTGTGTGTGTGTGTGTGTGTGTGAGTGAGAAAGAGAGAGAGTGAAGACATACGATGTTGATTGGCAGTTTTAAAATGAAAGAAGTTGAAAGAGACCAGGTAAGACATTAATCCTGTGTGTGTGTGTGTGTGTGTGTGTGTGTGTGTGTGTGCGTGTGTGTGTGCGTGTGTGTGTGCGTGTGTGTGTGCGTGTGTGTGTGTGTGCGTGTGTGTGTGTGTGCGTGGGTGTGTGTGTGTGTGTGGGTGTGTGCGTGGGTGTGTGTGTGGGTGTGTGTGTGTGTGGACATTTTTGTCTAAAAAAGAGAGTGTACTATTGACAAAACACAAATGGCTGATGACCCGGGCTCCTGGAATGTCACGCACGGTGCGTCGAGTTGGACAGAGTCAGGCAGTGTGTGTTGGCTGTGAAGCGTCTGTCAACATGTCTGTTGTCAGTTGAATTAGTTTCAGTGTGCAGGAAGAGAGTGTGTGTTACAGAGAGCAGAACCCAAACAGCCTAAGTGAACCCTTACTCTAAAACACTCATGATGAAAAATACCAGCACACATCCATATTAGGTTCAAACTCTGTACAGTGTCATCAGTCCTGAAGGGATCCTGGTACTGTGGGTCTCACCTGAGTGGATCAGAGCAAACCCCCGATCAGAACAGGAGAACCTGTGTTTGGCTATTCAAGCAGCGTGGCTCTGAGGCACTGCTGGTCTGTTTGAGATTAAATTGATACATTTGATGGAATTTCTTTGGGGGATATTCTCTGAGAAAGTTATATATATGTGGGAAAAAACACTAAACCATGCAAGGTTGGATCTACTCCATGCCCACAGATGCTACCATTAAACCCTGTTAACGTGACTCTGAGTGTGAAACCATGGTGACGCCAGCTCACTGAACGTTCTTGCTCCAGAAGTAAACCAGAATGTTGACTCTGTACTTCATCCCCATGTCAGACATGTTCGACTCTTTATTTTGCCAACAGGTGAATGTATCATAAACATTGTAAAGATTGCTGTAAATATAAGTACAATTTACATATTTTCCTCAAAAGGTTTATCTAATATTGTAAAGTAAAGCAATGTGGTTTATTCACCCAAACAATTTTTTTCATGTACATTTTCACCTTTATTAATAAAAAACCTTTATTCAGAAAATATTTGTGAAGTTTATTTTAAAAAAGTACAACATTTTATCATAAAATGTCAGATGTTTTTCTCACAAACGTATGACTTGGATGAAATTTTTTTCTTGTAACCACTTTAGTCTCTTCCAAGATTTTCAGGTTTTTTCTCTGAATATTATCTCCCTCGTGGCAACATAATTCATTTGTTTTTACCTATAAAGGATTTACATTCATGTTAACACAATAATTAACAACAATAATAATTACAACAATTATCAGTGATGGTGAACATGAGCTCACATGTTTTGTTGCTTGAATGAAGAGATTCAGCAGTTTTTACATTTTTACAGATAATCTTTACAAAACAACCAGAAAAACTGCTTTTTCTAATCTGGTCGGTATGAACGTAATGAACGTAATCTTACATAGCATTTGCCAATGACGGACTACTATAATGTTTAATAAATCATGCTTATGACCAAGGTTCTAATCCGGCCTTGATGTGACATTTGTTGACCTTATTATGACTTTTAATGAGGAATGTGGACTACTTCTATGTTGTAAAAACCTTTCCCTGATTTGTTTATGTGGTTTTTAAGCTTAACAGGCTGGTTTATACTCCGGGAAAAGTTCTTTTGGAGAAGAACAGATGAAAACCGCAGTCTCCTGCAATACAAGTTACAACATTATGGTACAGTAAATTTATATTGGGTGACACATTGAGAAAATCCTCTTCATATTCCTTTATTCGCTTGATAATTGATCACATTCCCACTGTGTCACCCTCTGCAAAATAGCTTTAAATCATTTGTAAAGTTGTTGGACCTGTTAGTTTATTAAACTACAACCTCCATTGACCATCTACTTTTCCAAGTTGGTTAAAACATGTAGAAAATAAGGTATTTGTCACTCACACTGATATGTGCAACACCACAAGGCTAAACAATGGCATTATTAAGTGAAAGAATGCTGTTCACACAGTCCAGGCCATTCACAAAGAGCAAAACACACATTCTGCAAGTTTCACAAAGCCCAAAGCCCTCAGCTAACACTGCAGGAGTTCATAGCTGTGAAAACCATCAGCGCTTCCCATTATCCAGTGACAGAGGAACTCTTTGGGGTCAAAAGAGCAGACCTGTGTCAAATAGCTGTCACCACATTCCTAACATTTGTTATAAACATGCTTACGTGGCCAAATGGCTGGTATTTACTGCAGTGTAATTATTCATATTGCAGTTTTAAGAACATGGACTTAAATCCGACCAGTTGAAGAGTCACAGCAGCCATCTATGAACTGCAGCAATTTGACGTATAGATCTACTCTGGCCTGACCCAATTAATATCGACACGCAAGAACAACAAGACAATTGATTGCTCTCATTGATACAATAGTCGCTATAGTACACTCGGTAATGTTCATATACATGGACACAAACATCCACAGACAGAAGTGAGGTCGTTATTAAGGCCTGAGCGATAGATAGAACTGTGTCGTCAATGTACGCAATCGAATGATCACTTTTCAGAGCTGACCTTGTTCCTGTGTTATACAAGGAGACAGAGGCTCAGTAGTGACCAAGGCTGGCCTTCAATCAGAGGATCGGCGGTTCGACCTCCAGCTGTGCTATCCCATGTCCATGTGTGCTTGAGCGAGACACTTCACCCTGAATGGCTCCCGTAGCTGGGCCTACACTTGTATGTATGGTTGATAATCCAGATGTTGCACCTTTCATGGTAGCTCCTCTCATGAATGGGTGAATAAGTTCGGAGTTAGGAGTGACAATGTTGGGAAACATAGTGAAAGCATGTAGCAGCTAACATGCCAAATATTTCCATCAGGAGTTGTGGAGACCAAAGCAGATCAAAACGAGAGTGAATACAACTCCTTCCATTCAACTCTTTCCATCCATTGTCTTCTGCTTATTTGCATGTCTGGTTCCTCTCCCCAGAAACTTTTTCTAGTTCCTCCTAAAGGAACACTGAGGTTTTTAAAGGCCGGACGAGACATAGAAGCTCTCCAGCATGTGGTCTACTCCAGGTTAGAAAAACCTCTAAGGATTAGATGCCCAAACCACCTCATTCTATTATGATATTGAAATGCTGGTAGTGACTTGTGATAGGCTTTTGCCAAGAGAAATCATCAAACTTATTCAACATATAGTTACAAACATAAACAATGCAATGCAATGTGTTTGTCAGTATGTGTTGCTGTTGTGCTTGTAAGGTGTTCTAGCATTTTATATTCTAACTATGACCTCAACTGTCTCTGCACATTGTCCTTTGTGAAGTCCTTTATTGCTGCTGTCATAAAAGTAAGGATGCTCTGGAGAAATACATGCTCTGGCATAAACTGAGGGAAAGACAGTAACCCTGTGGGAACAACCAGAATAAAATGCATGCTGCTGCTCTTATTTGCATCAGCTGTGGCTTATTCATCTGCCAACTCGCGGTAAAAGTCAAAGGTGACTGTCTGTCTTTCCTGTCGTCTCTAGCCTTTAACGCACATGCACATGCACGTGCACACAAACATGCGCACACACACACACACACACACACACACACACACACACACACACACACACACACACACACACATAGACACAGAAATATTCATATTGTTGCAGGCACCAGACCGCTCATGCTCACATGAGGACCCAGCACAGCGGCCCCACACTGTCTGTCAAAAGGCGCTCATTTCTACCAAGAGGAACAGGAGGGGTGGAGCTTAAACAGAGACAGAGGAAGTCATACAAAAACTACATTGATCCCATTGTAACGTGCACTATGGAAGAGCAGAACCTTATCTCCATTGTGTCTGCGAGTCACTCCACCTGCCTCAAAATAAATTCCCGTTGGTCTTGCTGTGACTGTGTGAATCTGCCTGTCTGGTGTGTGTGTGTGTGTGCGTGTGTGTGTGTGTGTGTGTGTGTGTGTGTGTGTGTGTGTGTGTACCAGTCTGTGCATGCTCACTGTAATTACAATCTTCAAAGACTGTGCCACAGCGTGAAAGAATTTTGATGTAAAAAACATTCAAATAATTATCCTGCGGTTAATTACTCAGAGATGATCTACTGCCGTGGAGAGAAGGCGTAGGAGTGGATTCAGAGTTAATAGAGAGAAAATAAAAAATACATAGTGAGAGAAGGAGCAATTAAACAAGGCAGAAATAAATAATGTGGCATAAAGTCACATGCCTAAGGTGACCTGCTTCAATGGTAACGCAAAGAAGCAAAATGTCACACACGTCACAACAAAGTGGACAGCAACCACTTGTGAATAAATATATGAATAATAGAACCGCAAAATAAGATCCCACAGATTACTTTTTTTATGGTCTAGTTCCCCCACAGGACGAGATGAACTATACCATAAGAAAGCTGAGTCATTATATAAGAAATAGTAACATTTTATGTACTTTGACTAAACCTGGAAGATTTAGTCTTGCTGACCATTCCACCATCTGCTTCATTGAATGGTCACATCCACTGTCTAGTTTCTTCATCTAATATATACTGTAGGACAAAACACTTTCAAAGTCGGCTTCAACTCGGTATTCTGGTCTAAAATCAAGGCAGCATATCCTGAGAGCACCAAAAACTACTCTGTTTCCATTTCAACATCCTGTCTTTATAAAGCGGTAATTAAGATAAGCAGTGAACTGGAAATAAAGGTCTAAGTTAAGCAGGAGACTGGACATAAAGGTCTAAGTTACGCAGTAGACTGGATATAAAGTACACACGTCGAGTGTCTCCCATCACCCTGACCCGGCTCCTTGCAGAAAAAACAGCTCGGGGCTAACACTAATTTGGCGTAATGGTGAGTTGTATATTTAAGCACTTTATAATTGCTTTATGCTGGTCGTATCATTTTATTACAGCATATTAATTACGTCATATTTATTGCCCACACCTTGAAGGCCGGTCCCTGAAAATATTGTTTGACACGAAACCGGTCCGTGGCGCAAAAAAGGTTTGGAACCGCTGCTTTAAGACACTTAACCACGAGTTGCCCAATGTGAATGTTGGCTACTCCTGATGGGCAGGTGGCTCCTCAGCCCCTCACAGCAGTGTATGAATGGGTGAATGATGATTAGTGTGAAAGCGCCGCACAGACCACACCACTACAGCTAATAACTTCCTCTATTTTGGATTCTTCAGGTCGTTGTTCCCTCAGAAGATGGTTTGCAGTTCAAATGTGCGACCTCACATCTAAGTTCACTCAACTTCAATCCAAGATAAAAGTACAATGGAAATACATTTCGTCTTTTTTTTATTTTGTTTGTTTTAAATGCTGTTGACATTTTGACATTTAGTAGCTGAAGCGCACTCCAACACACAACATAAAGTGTCGACCGTCACTGAACTCCATTGAATAAAACACATGCTCACAATGGTAACATGGTTAGCTTGCGCTGAACCGAACAGGTGAGGCTCTGACTTGCAATCCAGGCTGCTTCAACTGTTCACTATTTTGTCTGACACAAATTAAATCATTAAAATAATACAAGAATACAGTGACATGTTATTACTATCAATCGTCATGATAAACATGTCGGAAAGTGATTGTTGACACACACAGCAGCCATAAAGCAAACAACAACAATCAGTCGTGTTATTGTCCACCTGATGAATTCAACTACAATATGCACTTGTTTTAGCTCTGATTTCATCTCAACCAACTCTTGAGGACAAAAGTCTCTTTAGTTGCTACAGTCTACGACAAAGTAGTTGCTGACGGTCTGGTAGTTGACACTCGGTTGGTTGTTTATGAGTTTTCTGATTGAACACAGCTGCTGCTAGAAAGAGGATTACTGAGTGCAGTTTGCCTGTCAAGCCAAGACAATGAGCTAAAAGAGGCTAAACAAACTCCATAGAGCTAAACTGAAGGGCAAATTGAGCAATAATTGGTCACTATGAGAGACACATTACACACTAAACCACCTTCCAATGTAAAAATATTGATTACTGCAGCTTTACAGTTGAAAACGTGCTCATGTTGTTGAACATGGACTATTCGACAGTCTGCATGAGTGAGGGAACCACATTGATCCTGGACAGTGATGAAGTCCCTGAGTGACAGTAAACCCTCTATGACAGCAACACCACCAGCACTGATGCAGCTCGCCTCACACGGAGATCCATACATTAATCACACATTTACACACTAACTCAATTGTTTCCAATTCCACGTTGAAAGAAGATGTAGCGAGTAAAGCTTTGAGCCTGAGCACCTGGGAGGCGCTCTGACAGTGACCGCTTTATATCGAGTGTTAGTTTATGGAGCCAGGCAGGACTGAAGCACAGTTTACAGAGGACATGTGAACAGTGTTTCCAGGTAGAGCAGAGGAAGGACACGCAGGTGAGCTAGATTGGTGTGATATCACAGGAATGGCTCCGGGGCTGGAAGTGTGAGAATGACGTGAGGCAGCAGAGACTTAATACATTAAAAAGAGCCTTTCTTCTTCAAAGACTTTTGAACACAAGGGTTCCATACACACACAGAAAAACACACAGCCGTGACTGTGAGCACATCTTTCAATGCCCTCTTCCCTCTTCTTTCCTTCCCTGTCTTGCTCTGACACAAACACAAAGTCCTCATCTAAATGTACAAAGAATGTGAGTTTTTCAGAAGCCCTGGGGGACATGGCTCTAAATCTCAAGGCAAGTACTCACTGGTTTGTTCTTTCATGAGAAATGAGGTGAAAACTCAAACTCAAACAGGTCTACAATCAAGTCACAGGGCCACATTGTAGTGGACAAAGGAAATGCTAAAATGCACATATGGTATGGTACATGAACCATAAAAATGTGTCCGTTTGACACACATACATAAAGTATCTATATATAAAGACAAATACAACTACCAGGAAACGCATAGCACCCACTAGCACTTGACATACATATGTTGTATGTAGATTATCCATATTTTTGTGCGGTTACTTAATTTAAGTAATTGGCAATAGACAATCAAGCTCATGTTCAGGTCTCAACGAGCTGTCTCTTATTTTAATCTGTGTTAAATGCATAAAAGACCAAATGTATGCTCTAAAAGTAATTGAATATAAGTAGGACTCGAACTGATGCTGCATTCTTGGGCTATGAATAAATGAATGAAAAGTATGCATGCATTTTGTGTAATTTCACAAGATTACACAAAAATCCATTTTGTCAGATGTATGCATTTGAGTCCAGACCATTGCTTCTGACCAACTAGCGTCCTGTGAGCAGCTACCAATAAATTAAACACTCACCAAGTATTTCTTTGACAGTGGCTACCAGTTTCCAAGGCCGGCTTCTCAGATGGTTCTGTGTCACAAACCATCTGGAGGGTCGGGTTGCCTTGGACTACCCTGTGTGAGCAAAGCTTACTATAGAGTACATCTTCAAGGTTAACGTCACACGGTATTTTATGCTGATTTAATGACCTTTGTTAACCTCTCTCAATGTATCTGCATTCTTTATTTGCAGCCTTGGGAGTTTTCTCCTTGTCGTGATTATTGCTTTTGCTTGTATTGTTCTGCTCACAGGCTGCTTTCAAAGGAACACCGTACATAACGAAAGGTTGAATCAAAGCTATCGAGTTGCAGTATAGACAATGTATTGTCCTGTGATATTGGTCAGACTAAGGCCTAAAACACAAAAACATATTTCCCATTATACCAGAGTCTGTATTTGTGAACTCTCCCAAAAAATCTGAAATATCAATGCAATACAATATTATTCTTTTTGATGAGCATTGTATTATTTTTTGTTGAGTCGCATAGTGTATAATGTGGCATATGAAGCTCCCATTTAAGTACACTTTCTAAATTCTGTACAGGACAGATTTTCCATCCAAATAGTTGGATGCTATAATTCTGCATTAAGGTGAAAAATATTCTATGCGATGTTGCCAAAGAATGACAAACAAACAGTTTCAGAAGGCTAAAGGGATTATTGCATTATAGTTCATTATGCTATTATTATTATTATTATTTTATCATTATTATCATTACTATTATTATATTATATTATTATACTTCATTTTATGTGCCAAATGTATACTTGTATATTGTGTTCTCTCTGTATGTTTGTGTAACCATGACACCCAACAAAGACCAATATATGTGTCTTTATTTTCAAAGACTATGCTGCCATAAAATTAACAAACTGCGGCATCCTTATTCCCACATGTACATGTTCAAACTGAGCCTTGTTCCTGCGTGATCTTTCATCCTTGACACTTTCTATGATATACAAATGGCTCTTCTCATTAGCTCAAACGGGGGTTTCTCTGTCGCTGTGTTCCCAGCCCTGTTTCCAGTTTCCTCATCTGTCCTAAGCACATCCCCGATGTCACCCTCTGCAAAGGCAGAACAAATTGCTCCAAGTCTTTCACTCCTGAAAGCGAGATGTCATTTTTGAATCCAATTACGACAGACACCATTGCAACAGAAGCCATTCTGTGCCTTTGGAAACAAATTATTTGGAAATGAAAGAGGGGGGAAGAGGCAAGGGGAGGCAGAAGAAGGCAAAGCATTTATCACACATGGGAGTAATGCGATCAGAAATGATGCATCCATCCCTCAGCAAATCTCGGTTGTATTTCCTTGTGTGTGTGTGTGTGTGTGTGTGTGTGTGTGTGTGTGTGTGTGTGTGTGTGTACTTATTAGTGTGTAATGGTTTAAGACAATGGGGCCGTCCAGAGGGACAATGTCCCATCTCCTGCAAAGCCAAGCGCATTATGGCTGCACAGGAAATGTGCTGCGCAGCAATTTAGTGCATTTAATGGCTGAAATGAACGAGCTGGAAAATGAGTCACAGACAACAACAACAAAAAAAAATGTTAATGGATGAGCAAAATAGTGGATGACAAAGTCTAAAAATGTATGAAGAGAGAGAAAGAAAGATGGAGGGGACAATAATCTGTTAGCATCACACACAGAGTTCAACATCTTATTGTATTCACAGCCAGTGTCTCTTTTCAGCACACTGTGAGAAAGCTTTGCAAATGAAATGCAACCTTGATGACTCACAAAGGTCTGTGCAGTTGTAAGAACGTATACATTGCACATACACACCTACATAACCGCTTAGTGATTTGATTGAGAGGTGCTGGCAGCCAGCCGCTGCTAACCTCTGTGCATGATAATATGCTGCATTGAAAGACAATTCTTAGCTTCTGTTTTACTTGTTTGAATACATTTCACCTTTAATATTCATTTTCTTGAACTGAAGATTTCAAATTGAGAGCAGCTTGAGGAGTTTGAACTTCAACACCTTTTCTTGCTCAGGAAACTATGATACCGTACATCTGATAAAGAGCTACTTAACACTGCCGGCCTCTGCAGTGTCTTCGCGGTTCAGAGGGACTGTCGGCCACAATCCTGAGGATTTGACAATCAGCACTTCAGCCGAGTGTTTTTAATTGAATAGCGTTTCCGAACACTCGCCAGAAATAAATATACAGCGATTATGCGGTGATGAAATGTCTGGATAAGTTTGCTGCAGTGGCTTATTCCAAAGACAAAATGAGTCTGTTGACAGAGACAGTGCCTGATGATCATACTGTCTGACAACATGCTGTCTGACATGAGGGATAAACAGTCCTTATTATTCTCTAATGTTTCGCGACACGTGACTGTACACACACACACACACACACACACACACACACACACACACATCAAGACCAACATGTTTTCCACTCCCTAACTTAATGTATTTATTTCAGTGTCAGGTTTCTCCAGAGCATGGCACAAGTTGCTAGAACATTTTGAACTTGGACCTTCTATTTAAAGGGATATTCCAGATTACCGACCAATGCTGAGTCTTTTCCTCAATTGTCTATTAGCCGAATGCTGAACTCTTCCTAACTCCGCCCCTTGGACTGTGCTCCAATAATAGTTGAGCAAGCTTGAAACTGGGCAGAATCAACTTTTCCTTCTGTTCGATATCTATGTTATTCAAAGGGGGCATGTCCATGTAATAATATTAAAACCAGTAGAATTGCAAATTTTCTCGGTGCCCTTTTGTTTTAACCATTGCAGCTTTTCTAGCCTTTACGACACTCATTCAGCGGTCCAGGAAACACACTGACCAATTGCATGTGTTGTATATTATCTCACGTGAATCTACTTGCCCAATCACATATGTGTTTTCTGAATAGTATCAACTCGAGTGAGATAAACACGTGTGAGAAATGGTGAGAGAGAGCACAACAGTCAGAGGGAAGTGAACAGCGGACAAAAACAAAAAGTGGACAGCAAGACCAGGGCCTTGAACCAAAAATGGATATGTTCAAAACTAATGTCTCTCATATGTTATGACATATGGGAATTTTTAAAAGCAGCAATGCGAAGCTCCACCAAGACACAAAGCAGACATCTTTTAACCAAACACCTGAAATGTTGGTATGTATTATTTATATTATTCTTGAAATGAGAAAACATGTCTTTATTATTAAAGTAAGTTTTATTTATTCATCCTGTTCAATTTTAAATCTGACAATACATATTGTCAAGATATAGATTTATGTATTTAAAATGAAAAAAAAATCAGTTGTGAAGAAGACGCAGAAATTAATGCATCTGTTGAGCTACTTCAATAATCATGTGACTAAATCATAGCAGAAGTTTTTAATATGTGTAAAGTTCTTCCTCTCTAACTGGACCTGGGTGCATTTTAATTAAATACCCTGCTTTAAACCTCATGTGGGACACCAGGCTACAGGGATTTGCTCTCATTCAGCCTCAAGGGCATGCTGCTGTTGGGCGATCCGGCCCGGCCCTCAGTTGGCGTCTCGGTTCATTCTTCAGCTCTTTGCATGAAGTTGAGTTTAAGTCTCTGTGCTGTCCAATAGGGTTCTTCCACACCAAATTAAGAAGAGGTCTTCCCCAAACAAAATTGGAAACATACAATAAAAAGTCATTGTTTGCTGCACCGCTGAGATGGTATAGAAACTAAACCAGACGGATATATACGGACAGGGGACAACCACACACTCATATACTGTAGTAGCACAATTCTAATTTGAGCTGGAACTTCCTTTCCCTCGTCTTTTCTCTTTCTGGTTGACATTTGAGCGAATGTGTGAGACCATGTGACTCTTTTAACAAGTTCTTTGGAAACCTTTGCAGCTCCCTGATTCTCACTGAGTGCTACTCACCATCAACGTGTTTGTGTGAGTGTGTGTGTGTGTGTGTGTGTGTGTGTGTGTGTGTGTGTGTGTGTGTGTGTGTGTGTGCACAGCTCCCATTGACTTTCTCTCCCATTGGTATACACACACACACACACACACACACACACACACACTCACTGAGGCTGGTCGAACACAAAAGCCTGCTGGCCGTGACCTATGTGGGCTGAATGCTAACAGAGGCTAAGGAATGCGCGCCACTGGGGCAAACTCTCACACACACACCTTTCTCCTTTTTTGCTGAAAAAAGCACTTAAAAACGCAGTCAGAGCTGTTGACTTGTAGCTGCTTTTGGGATAAGAGACCGAGCTTGAGAGATGGGGGTGGAAATGTAGCACTCTGCCACCGACAGGCAGGGTCAATGAAGGGCACTTATGAAAAGAATGCTCACTGCTTGTAAGATTTACAATGAATGCCCACAGTATTTTGTTTTCCATCCTGCTTGTTTTTCCTGCGGTGAGGAAGGAGGATTCGACGCAGAATGTCCCTCAGTTTGATGCTGTTGGTTGACATTTTGCAAACAAACTTCCCAAACTGAGTTATTGAAATCATTTATAAATGGGGAGTTTGTTCCGACGCCTATGAACAAAATAAAAAAAGACTAAACCAAACGATTATTGTGTTGTTAAGCTCTCTAGGTGATTCACACAGTGCACAGTAATCAAAAAAGCATTGATGTTCTAATTCCAACATCTTGACAAGGAAAATGGAGCCTTTGTCTGAGTCTCTTTGATTATTTCTTCAGCTAATGGCTACGCCTGTGTCAATAAAGTCTGACTGTGTGTGTGTGTGTGTTTGTGTGTGTGTGTTTACTGAGCTGCACTCTCAACAGTTGCCACCATGAACTATAGTTTGACTTCCCTCGGCCTCGGACAGCCACAACACTGCCCACAGGATTCCGAGGTAGTCTGGCAGCATTTTGCATTGACCTTTGACCTCACGGATTGTTTTGGTGGGCTGTGGGAACGCAGTGAGCTGCTGATTTTAGGGTCTAGTGCTTCATCTGCTATAAGAAGCTCACAGTGGGGGGCGAGGTAGGAAAGTGACAGCAGGAAGGAGAGGATGTGGAGGAGGAAGGGGGGGGGAGGAGAAGGTTAAGGGAGATAGGGTTGTTTTTTCTTTTTCTTAAAAAGACAAAAAAAAAAGGTTTTCTTTTTCAGATGCTTCCTCTCAAGCGGACTTTCCTTTTGCCTATAAGTTTCTTTTTAATGAGCATGAATGTGCTGTTATTTACGAACTTCAGCTTGGTTATTTTCTTTCCTCTTTTTCTTCTCTTCCTCTACTGTTGGATGTTTTTCCTTTGCATTCTTTTTCAGGCTGTGTTTGTAAATTAGGCCTTTAGTGTTGTTTATTTGCCTCAGTGCAATAAGAAATCTGGGCTTAGCCTTTGTGTCCAGTATTTGTTCAGTGGACACATTGGCCCTCAGGCAGGAAGTGATATGAGAACAAATGTCCTCTCATTTTGTTTCTATTTCGTTAGTACCCATTGATTTGTGGGGTACACAAAAGTTGTCTTACTTTTGTTCTTCACATTTTATGAGTAATCGAGCACAAGAGGGCAAACACATGCTCATCATATCATCACATTTAGATTATAATATGCTCCAGAGTTATTATAGTGGTTAGATTATTCTATAAATACTATTCATCCGTTGATCTGCAATCAAGACTATTAAAACTTGATGATATTGAATGTGTTCGGCTTCTGAACCGCTTAATGCTGCTCTTCAATGCTTTTTGATCGCCTGTAACACCAGACATGATGCTCTGGAAAAATCACAAGTTTACTTTGTTGAAGTTCTTCTTCTAAAAACCTTTTTTTGTGGCATCTCAGCAATTCTGGGCCAGTTGCCAGAGTACATAAGCATGCCTATGATAATAGTCACGTGGGATTCAACATTCAGCACACCCGGTTAGAGCAGGTATAGATGGGTAGGAATATAAATGTGGAGTTGACTTATCCAACATTTTCTTCTAACAGTAAATTAAGAGAACGTTGCTGCATGAGGTATGAAATAATATTTGTGTCTACAATCACAGATGTCCAAGTCTTAAAGACTAGAAACTGATATTCCTTTGAACTGTCTGATGAGATGGTTGTCTCATGTCAAGCCAAGACCAGCTGCCCTTTCGTACAAATAACAGCACAAAGTGCTTGCAGGAGCATCAGATGTCCAGAAAACAGAACATATATGATAAGATAAGATAAGATAAGATAAAAATTTCAAAAAGATTGTTAAAAATAATTGAAAATTAGAAATCACTTGGGAACCTTTGTAGTAATTCTTAATAGTTATAATGATTCGTCTGCAACGGCTCAACTTAAATTCCATTTTAAAATGACGCTTCTAAAACATACTTATTGTTTACTCATTAAAATGTAGGTTTGAAATAAAAAAAATACCTTAACACATGCAGGATAATGTACAGGATCTTAATAGTCGATTTTACTGCCAACTAAAATGAGTCAGGGTAATTTGTTTTGCCCTAACCAATCAGCAATAAGTGACACATCTGCCCCATTAATCATTATCAGGCAACATGGAAGCAAATGCTAACGCTACATTTCTATCAAAGATAGATGTTGATTCAAGAGTTGTTTCCATCACTTGATTTACAATAACCTTCATAGCTGTGCTGATCTCCTCCTCGCGTCTTGGGAGTGGTCCTCTGGGATGTAACTATTGACAGGTTGTTTTCTAACTGAGATATAATCACGACATGCCAGACCAAGATGGACACACAACAATTCACAGGTTTGAAGCGAGCTGGATTAGCGTGGAAGCAATGACTACAATTACTACTTATCTTCCTTATCTGCTTACCTCCCCCATCCCTCATCTCCCTGTCTTTCATCACAAGTTCATCCGACCCCCAACAACCACCACGGCCCCTGCTGTGAATTCCCCACCACTTGCCCGGTGACAGGTGAGGAGCCCAAACGACAGGAGGGACGGATGAAGACGGACGGCAACGACAGCGACGGGGCCGCTGTGCCCCACACACCGGGTGTGTTTGTGTTCCCATGAGAAGTGTGTGCGTTCACACGCTTCACCCCGACCTCCCGTGGTGTTTCCCACATCGAATCCACCTGAAAAAACAAACAAACAGCCTGTTAAAACAGCACACAGATAACCACAAACAGGACTTCTATTGCTTCTGCTGCCTTAAATCAACAAAAACAACAACACACACACACACACACACACACGCACGCACACACAAACACACACACAAACACACACACACACACACACATATAAACAAACCTAAGGTAGCACACAAAGCAATTTGGGCACCCTGGATAGGATAAACAGCTATATGGTATAGGCTTAAGAAACACCTGCTGCAGTGAAATACCCTAATACCCCCCCCACACACACACACACGCACACACACACACCCACACACACACACACACACACACACACACACACACACACACACACACAAACACACACAAGTGAATTAGAATGACGACACAAACACTTGAATAAACAAACCCCAGCAACTCATCCACACACCTGTGCATATACTTTATTCAGAGTACTTGACCACGCTCCCTCCTGAGCAGCTCAAAGCTTTAACGGGACCTTAGAGGCTTTTGGAATTGACTCGGTTTGGGTGAGATCATATCTCCATTATTGGTGGTTAAGGGAGCAACCGTAAAACAGGGATAACCACTTCTTTTTCAATGCATACTTCACAATAAAAGTACCCCGTTATTATGAAGCAGCCACTTCAGGAAATGGGGTTTTAATTATTAGTGAGCTAAAATGACTCATCCTTAGAGCGGCAGGCAGAGAAGAAAGGCAACCATACTCGATAATAAACGTTATAATAGATAACGTCTTTCTGTCTGGTCTCCCAATAGGAGTTGAGTCTCACGTCACACACTTGTTTTAGGGAGAGGGGTAATGTTTAAGCTTCCATGCTCACTATCATATTTATTTAATCTATATGCTAGTATTTGTTAATTAACACTAGTATTTTGCAGGTATTTGATCATAAACTGAGGTTTAAGAGAAAGGGAACTTTTGACTTGATGAAAGCTGAAAGAAAGGTCAAGGAACCATTAATCACAAGTCAGAGGGATTTATCCTCTGGCGACCATGACCGTTTTACCAACTTTCAAGACAAAGAGACATTTCAGACGAGTAGACATTTCAGTGCACTTCAGAATGGTTGCCATCCCTAGAGCTACGCCATCAACTCGTTTAGCCACACTTGAGCCAAAAAAAAAATCTGAATAGTTTGCATACCCATGCTAAATACAGAATATCTCCTCCTAAATATTTTTAGTAATATATTCAGTGCAGATTTCGTGAACCGTAGGTTTATGTCCCCTGAAAGCAAAAATGCCCAAACTTTTTTCCTGGACCTTGGACGCCTCTGTTTCCACAACAGAGGGCCTCTGCTCAAGCAGATGCACCAATACATAACAAGCACTATTGTTTCTTCCAAGTAAGTAGTATTTCAGTTTTTTGGCTGGGAAAAAATGCAATGTGGTTGATATCTTCCTGAGGCTTTGTCTGACAGTGGTTTTGGTGCGAGCCAAATTATATATTTTTAAAGCCTCTATGAGAGGCAATGTAAGGTGTTGCACAGTTGACGGATTCCATGGGTCATAAGCTTTCCATAAAGGTGCGCCATTCATGTGTAGCATCAAGCTAGGATCAACTACATGTGAAGATATTAGCCATGTGACCAGCATAGAGCTGGTATTCAGTGTTTGGATATTAAATGACATCTTTCTTTTGACAGGGTTTGCAGCCGTCTTTAGAGTCAGTGGGATTCCCCAACGAGCAGCGGAGGCTGAGATAACCCGACTTCAAAGGAACTCTGCTTTCTTTTCTTCTAGCCTTACCCTGTATCGGTGGAGTAAACCACAGCTCCATGAGCAGAAATGCCTTCAGGTTGGTTTACAGCTGCTTTAGTCTTCTTCACCTTCATCCTTATCTCATAGTCTTCAACTACTGTGAGAGTAAACTTCCTCTTGTGTAAGCTTTCTAGTAGCATCTCTTGTGTTAACGGGTCGGTGTCGGGCGATGTTTTTAATTAGCTGTAAAATACACTAAACACAATTATCTAGCATCCAATGTGTTTCTCATCTCTTGGTTAACTTGTTAGGCTTTCTTATCCATGAACATATTGTTGTATGTTTTAATATTTTTTGGTGTGGGCCTATGGGCCTTTTCTTTGTCAGGATACCCCTAGATTTCAATTTAAAAAATGTCTATCTATCCATCCATCCATCTATCTATCTATCATTCCTGCGTTACTTGAGCTCAGTTATTTGACAGATTAAACATGTTTCAGTGTTTTGCTTTTCTTTTAACAATGTGAACCATTGTTGTGAACCAATGTCATATCATAGTAAGACTGAGCTTACATGCAGTGAGGGATTTGTAGTTTAGATATTCTTGATGAGCTCCTCAGTGGCCTTTGATATGGAACACACACACACATACACACAGATAGAGACGTCAACACTCTAGTTTACAGCTTCTGCTCTGCTGTACGGAGGCTGACAGAAGTACGACAGAGCCCATCGTCAGGGACTCCCATCAGAGCCTGCTTTGTATCTGTCATCAAAATGAGTGTGTGTCTATTTTGTGTATTCTAAAGAATCAGTGTGTAGTAAAATCTGTGTTCGGAGGCGTGTGAGTCAACACTCTGTAGGAGTGAGGGGATAAACTTTCAGGAACATTTTTGTGGTGAATCATAGCAGCAGGAGGTTATGAATCAAAAGGATCCATCTTAAATATGACGTCATGTTCTCGATTTAATCGGATCGAATCAGAAAATAACTATTATTGTTGTAATAATGTTGTACGTTGATTTTTCACTCACTTTTAGCCGGTTATGGATCAGTCTGCTTCTGTATGACCTACCCAATCTTAATGCTAAGCATCGAAGCCAGCAGGTAGTTTCCCACACAAAACCAGACCAGAACCAGGACTGTGGAGGCAGACTGTCAGACCTCGCTGCACTACAATTAGGTTTTCTAAAGGGACTGGTTTAAAGAGTTAGAATCCCTTGTTGTAACTTTAAGATGAAAAAAAAATGTACTTCTACCTTGAATTAGACTCATGACTTTCCTCATTTCACTGCCAGATCCTTTAACTAAAGCAAATTACACTGCATTCAAAAGAGCTTGTAAACCTGTCACATAGGACTACAACTGCAACTGTTTAGAGATACAGCATGACTCAACAACCGCAGGCTGTCTGTTGAACCTAAACACACCAACACAAACTCTAGTGAACACATGACACAATACAGAGCCTTTCTAAGCAGAACCACAGCAGTATAAGAAGAAATATGAATTTACAGCGTAAAATTCATGGATCTTTTTGGATGTAGGTTTTCCTAAATGGCCCATCAACTGGAGCCAAGCCTCAAGCCCGGCACCGTCACTTTTAATATCTTGACGACTGCAGATTGCTCTGAACGGGAGCACAACCTCAGATCTTTTGCCTCTTTTAGTCCTCTTCCAAGAGAAGCTTTCAGTCCCCAATTCAACTGCCATGCTCTTGTTTCTCTCTCATTGAGTTGAACATTAACTCGTCGTGTCTAGTTTGATTTGAACCAGGAAAAACAAATCTGCCCCCAAATAAAATAATGCAATACAGGCTACCTTTGGTTCAAATTGATAATATAGTTGTATAGTTGATCATTTATGTACAACATGATCAGTCTGTTAAAGTGCATTCTCACTATTTACTGTATTCAGCTCAGTTTAATTGAAATATGTAAGCATTTTATTACGTTATGTTTGCCAACCTCTTAAATAACGAACTCCTCAAAAAACTGCTGAGATTGCTGTTTGTAATCACATTTTCTCGAATGGCTTTGTAAAGCAATATACAGCATTTAGAGAATGGCTATAGCAGCAATTGACTATTATCTAAGTAAATATCTCTATACGTGTGCCTAAGCAGAGCGGACCTCTCCCTATGCATGTTGTTATCAGAGCTGCTCTCAGCTTTGCGGTCACTGCCGGGTCGGCCACGCCTGTTTTTAGTGCATGTTAGTCTTCAGCCTTTAGTTTCAACCAAGCGAGCTAGCATTATGCTAGCGTTTCAGGCTAATTTGTTTCAGGCCTTTCTAATGCTACATTCATTTGGTGAATTCTCGTTTAACCTAGTAAGATGTGTGATACGTTGTGTTTTTCACTCTCTGATACCAAAGAAACTAAAGAGTGAGTTAAAATGTAAAATCCAGTTGCTTCCCCTTATAAGTAATTCATTATGAAAGTGTATTTGGTCTATCTCCTGCTTATTCTGTTGTACCTCTATCTGAAGTTTCACTAAATGTAGTTTTACATTTCCTCAAGTAAACAACTTCCGCAGTCATGGACTCATACTGGAAGCTGGTATAGTAGCTACGCTTTAGTGAGAAAACCCTTAGTGAGGGTCTCAAAATGTACCTTTTCAAGGAATTACAGGCTATGGTTTTACATTTCACATTTCCTTATCTCTTGCCACCTGGTTTGCATGGAAGTCTCCCAGCAGGACGTCCCACCCAGCCCTGCACACGACAGACTACCCGAACCAACAGAAAAGGAGACTGTTTGCTACTCACCCTACCTCCATGCAGTATTAGAAGACTTGTTTGATTGAAGAATAGCTGCTAACAAAGATCTGCTAATTTGGTAATGAACACATGTTCTTATAAATACTGATGATGGAGACCCTTGGTTAACTGTCAGGATTGTGCCTACATGCCGACCATACCTCACTGAGATTCTGGCTCGTTGTGAGCCGGGCAGCGTCGCCATGCTGCTGATCAGATCCCAATGTGAGCGGGATCTGATTTCAGGGTGAAAGCCTGAGAGAGCATTTTACTGAACTAAAATGGCACATATGCTCACTGTCAAGCAGAAACCTTGTATCTTATACTTCATATAATTTGTATTTATTTCACAATTATTTAACCAATGAAAAGTATTATGAAACAGCTTGAGACTACATCTCATCACTCCATTCATCTAACTGTTGGCTAAACCTCATATCTCCACATTGCCTGTTTCCTGCTGTGTCGCTCACAGCAGAGCTGAATATAAACGGTGACAAGGTCATTTTGTCTTCATCTGCGGCAGTGTTCCCCACAGCTTCATAATGAGCTGGACACATGTTTACTCTTCTTAATACCAACTGGACAGGTCACTGGAGGGGATCCCCGTATGAGAACTTTTTTTTCATAAGGACACATCAGATCCAGAACCATTTATTGTCATGTATGTTTACACATCCAGAGAGTTTGTCCTGGTGGGAGGTGCATAACATTTAACAATAAACATTTAGTGATAAACATACAATACAATAAAAATGGAGCATGACTATTTGCAATTGGGTCTACTGAATATTTACAATGGAATCTACAGAATATAAAGTAAAAAATAAAATTGGAATTAAAATAAAGTTAAAACACATCTGAGCAAGTATCTGAGCATATTTAAAGTCACAATAACAGCTTTGACGCTTGCTTTGTTCACTTCCTGTTAAGGTTTCTGACCGAGGGCACAAATCCATATGACAATGATAACACGTCAGTAGATCTGAGTGCCTTCTTTAAAAGACCACATTGAAAAATGTCTCCCTCTCTCTGTACGCTTTTTCACTGTCTGTCTCTTCCTCTCTCTCTCCACCCCTCTCTCTCTTTCCCTCTCTCTCTCTACTCCTCAGAGGAAAAGTAATGTGGGAAGCAGATATCTCTCACACTCCCCTGAATAATGAATGGGGCTTGGGAGTTCTCCCACTCAGTAGTTCAAGCCCCTGATCAGTATGCCAAATAGAAGAACACACACCACTGCCGTCGCATTGAAACCCCTTAACTCCCTATGTTTTGGGCACTCCCTTGTTGTGCTTGAAGCTGACTTGTCTGTTATGGGATGACAATAAGTCCCAGAGCCCATTCAAAACCTGCCACGTTGTTTCATCAGAAACTCGCCAGAACTTTCTTAGATCCTTCGAACTTAAGAGAAGATACAAGGTTTCCTTGCAGCAGCGCTGCTGTAGCCGCCTTCATTACCGGCTACACCATAAAAAGCGCTTTGAAGGCTCTCACCCAGTGCATTCCTCTCCTCAGCTGACTTTTTCCGTGCTCCAGTCTAGCAGAATTATTGATTAGGCTCCTAAGGGGGGAGTGTGGAGTTGAAGGGTGAGATGAGGTAGTGGGGGTTTGTTAAGGAGCAGGAGCAGCCCTGTGTTCTCACTGTAGGGGGATGCCCACCCATCTGGCCTTGGAGCCTCAACCAGTCCTTCTATCTAAACTTCTCAAAAGAGAGGTCGTGAAGCCGTGTCACTGTTTCTGAAACTTTTGCAAAAATACTGAGTTACCACTTCTCTGGTCCATGTTTTAGTCCTGAGTCTGTCCTTCCTGATAGATTTGGCTCTGTCTCTGTCATGGACAATGCTTTATAGTATTCCAGGTCCCAGAGTTCAGAAGGAAATGAACCTTAAAATGATCACTTAGAGTTTGTAATTTTTTGGATAAGCTAAAAAAAAAGTAACCTAAACAGTTGTTTATTAACCAAATTGTTTCCTTAACCCATAATGGAACCAATAGCATCATGCATAACCTCAGAAAGAGTTGGGTTTAACTTTTTGTAATTACCAACGGTATTCATGTAATAAATATACAAATATCTGAGACAAGATTATTAATCGGGGTTTACTTTTTAGAAGGGTCGTATCTTTCCACTGCCGAGGACCAGGGCAGACTGCAGCGTGTCATACTCTCTGTCGTACACTCTGCCTTCCGTCCAGCACTCTGGAGCCTCTTGTACATGACTCCTGACGCTGGACACAAACTGTTAGAGTCCCGTCCCTTAAAGTACTGTTATCTGTATGTTATTTACCATATGTAGCTATTATTTTTCATTGTTTTTACTATATTTTTAAATTTGTATTATATTCCTATGTTTATTGTTATACACCTTTCACGCCCAGACATGACCAACAGATGCATATCTATCAGCAATTGTGTGTTGCAAATTGGGGGTTCATATATCATGGGAAATGTAGAATACAGTAATTTTTGAGTTTGACATGTATATCTCAGCTTCTGATTTGTATGGTTTTTCTTACAGCACAATCACATTTGAGAAATATTGCCAGCACATTGACAAGTAGACTGTTGGTAGCACTCAGAAAGCAACCTGTGGTGTCCAATATCAAAGTCACAGGCTTTGTATTCCCAACAGACCCGACCTCCAACCTCAGACATGTTACAGCAGCACGTTTGTCGCTCGTCAGGAAAGTGTTAACATCGGTTGTTATCGACTGTGATGGTTCTGATGAGGACGCTCACAAATACAGCATGTGTTACTCTTCTCAAATCACTCCTTTATTTCATAGTACAGTTTTATGAGAGCATATTTGAAGAGAAACACATACTGTATGCTGTGTCACAACACCAGTGGTGAGATGACACACCCATCACGGATGCATATCTAGCTCTTTCCCAGCATAAACATGTCAGTCGCCCAAAACAGCTTTGATAGCATTAGCTCCATTGCTAGTATTAGCTCCTTTGACAGCATTAGCTCCATTGATCAGTGCATCTCGGCTAGATTGAGCACTTTACGGTAGAGCACAGGTTTTAAACAGGTAGAGCAACATTTAAAGCAAACTACATTTGCACCACGTGTCAATTTCTGCTGCTTAACTTCATTTTGTCTTGAAAATAAACCTCACCCTAACCCCCCAAAATATGGTGAATATCTTTGAATTACTCCGCATACTTGTTTTCGTAGCGTTTGCTGAATGCTGGATGAGACCATCAGAGACCAGCCTGGAGCAGTGGGGCAGCATCAATGTAGACTTGCTGTTGGAGGATTTTATATCCCACTTTCACTCCCCAGTAAGTTGTTTGGATGCCACTTAAAATAAAAACATTTAGACATTAGCTGACTGCCAAAGTCAAATATAAGACCTGGTATTCACCCAGCTGTGGTTTCCTTGTGCGTGACACTAGATCCATACTGACTTCTGACCTCCCTGTGCAGGGAACGCAACAGAATCCCTCCCCGAGGGAGTTAATTAAGTGCCACATTATTACCATTATTTATCTCCCAGGTGCTCATTATGCCGGCTTTGTGTGGGCAAACCCGAACCTGCCTGCTACTCCACACAAGTCAAAGGAAAAGCCAAGAATTATGAGGTGAGTTTTCCCTCAGGCTGTTGGACGGGTGCATAACACACACAACAAGATCACATACACAGATACACTTGTAAAATATCACTATGTGCACACACAGCACTGTTTACTGTACAGGTAGCGCTTCACACACAGTGCACACATACACACACCAACGCTCTCACACACAACACACACTCAAGTATCTCCAAAACTCTCTCATCCATACCTGCACACACATGTACACACATACACACACACACTCTCTCTCTTTATCATAAGTACTATATCTTTGCTCAGACCATTCTATCTTACGTACATCACTGTTGTAATGTCTTAATGTAAGGGAGATGTCCCTGTGTGAGTGTGTGTGTGTGTGTGTGTGTGTGTGTGTGTGTGTGTGTGTGTGTGCGTGGCAGGGCAGGGCAGGCTCAGGGCCAGCCAGACAGACAGGCTCGGCCAGTATATATTTACCCTGACTGAGGGGAGTGGAAGTGGAGGATTAGTTACAACAGAATGACTCTCGGAGACACACACTGAAGGAAAAGGGACATTACACATCCAGGACTGGGCTGTTTGGGCAGAGACGAAGACAAGGTGCTGTGTGTGGGTGTAGGTGTGTGTGTGTGTGGGTGTCTTTGCTGTTTTCATAACCACTATTATAGACATAAGGTAAACCCAAATCAAGTGCAAATTATGGATCTTCTCATCACTTTCACTTTCAGCTCAACTTTGACCAGCAAAGCAACATAACAGAGAAGTGTGTACTATTGAGTGTTTTATTTCCCTGCATTCGGTCATGTGTAACCATGCATTTAATCTCCAGAACCTATAAGCTTCTTTTAACAGACATTTTGAAACATTGCATTGGAGCAATTATCTCCCTGCCTGGCTAAGACTTGGATAGTTGCTGTTCGTTAATTGGCTGCTAGCACATAGAGATCCTTAAGATTCTTTTTCTGAAGTCTTTTCCTTCAAGATGCAATGCTCCAAAGAACTTACTTGAATATATATTTACAGTCTGAAAAACAACAACAACCACTCACAACTAACAGCAAGGAAAGAACATCAAACCAAACTGCTGAAACGCATAGATTACATCATCCGTGTTTACTCGGTCCATGTGTACGCTTTGATAGTTTCAATCTAAAGTGGCAGACACGACCATCAGCCTTAAGTCAGCAGAGAACCCGAGCACACAACTCTTAATCAGTGTGCCATATCAGCGTTAATGTTAACATTAAGTAAATTAATTTAGCTCAAAAGGAAACGAGTACGAGCTAATCAGAGGCAGAGTATGCGTCTTTGCTGAATTTGGATGGGGAAAATAAATCAATCAAACCTTAAATAAAAGGCTACAGAAGTGCCAATGGCTGTGAAAGAGGTCATTTGGCATGCAGATGAGAGGGAATTATATATTTAAAAAATACTTATTGCTAGTGTGCCATTGGTTTCTGCGTGCCAGTGATGACACGTCCCAAAGGTTGCCAACTCCTGGTCTAGAATGATGAAACCATGTGACCCTACACTGTTCTGTCACAGCTCAAGGAAAATTATCCCCTGTTTTCATGAAATAACTATTAATTATTTCCATCATACATTTAATTATATACAAGCTAACCATTAGCGTGTGCACTTGGCCAGAGAGTTTTTTGTCGTTATGGGAACCTGGCACTGAGTGACACTGAAGACAGACATTAAGGCCGGTGAGGGAAACAAGAGACAGCAAAGAGTTGAAAAGGAATAGAGCAAAGAAAAGAGCAAAGCCCTGATGGAGCCCGGCGGCCCCTGGTTTGCCTGTCCTGTGCACAAATGGTGGTCCTGAGGGAGGAACCGGAGCAGTGGAGAGGGCCAATTGCTCTCTGTGACCCTGTAAGTGAGAGATGGATAAGGCAGGGGCCAAAGGGCCTCCGGGCCTCGCTGGTGTACTGTTCCCCTTTACAATATGAAAGCACAACACACACACACACACACACACACACCGTGCACTAACAGGTATGTGCACATAGGCGTGACGGCACATGTACACATGCAGTATAGTATGCACGGTCATACACAGGCCCATGATATATGTGGGCAGGTATGCATCGGCACACACTGCTCACCTCTAATGGCTTGAGACGATGTTTGTTAGTGTTCCTGATGAGGACCCCGCCTTCCACCTCCCCCTCCGCCCTTGTTTAACAGACTGTTTCAGAAAAGAGTTTGACTGGTGTTCTTTCTCCTTGTTAGCAAAGAATGTGTGAGGTGGGTGGATGCCAGACGACATAGCTTTTCTTTTCTTTTTTCCTTTCCAGACTTGGAAACGTGTGTGTTGTGAACAGGCAGGAGTTGTTGGGACTGTTCAGTTAGGGGCCGCTTCACTCCACTTTATGTTAAGCTGCTTGAGTCTTGACAAATTAGAATAAGTCTTTGAGTTTTTCAGGAGCGGGCGGGCCGCCATTTTGCTGCTGGTCTTTCTGCAGTGTCATAATTTCCACCTCCTGGAACCGTCAGCTGCCCTTCTAGCCAAATAACCACCTCAGTGCATCTTAAACATGGAGTCTGGGCATAGAACCCTGTTAATGGTTGATCCCACAAGAAATAAAGAATAATGAGCCACAGTGCATTTACTCATACGCCATGCTGTGTATACGAGAATGCATTTTCAAGATATGACGGCTCAGTGTGAGTTAGTTGGCTGAGCAGACTTCCTCCCACACATAAAACCATCAACAGGCCTCTAAACCCATTATGCCAAGTCATTACGGAAGGTAATTTCTCGTCTGTCCTTTATAATCATCAGGGCAGGGACGCTTACTCAATAGATTACTTACATAATGGGGAAATCATTACTGGTAGACTTAACTGTCCAATTTGTAAATGTTACAATGTTGCTGCTTTTTTAAATATGAACTTTCTATTTAAACAAACTCTTTAGACCAGGGTGACCAACCCTTATTAGAGTTACCTGAAGAGTAGAGATTAACATGGAGGGCTACACTTTTGATAAACATCTTTCCGAATTTGCTCATTTTACTTAAAATAATAATTATTAAGCATTTAATTCACTGAATATATAAGGACAGCATCTGTCTTTGTTCCCAACAATTCATCTGTATAAAGTTCCTCAAAGTTTCCCCAGTTGACCACCCAGCTGAGAGCACTGTTGAGGAGCAGTTGACACATTTTGGTTTCATCTGGTTGGTATGGAACACAATATCTGTGAAGGTAAAGATAATAAAGTTCTTGCTCTGAATGAGGGGCAGGCTGTGGCAGAGCGAGGAAACGTGTCAATATGGGGTGCTTTCAATGCGAAGAATACAAATTTCAGAAAAGCCTCAGGAAAAACGTATAGCGTGAACCATCGTACCGTACCACTGACTCATGCTATAAAAACCATTCAATTGTGTGTGTGATATATTTACCATTGTTTATGCCATATTTGTGTAGAGCTATGTCATCAAATAAGTGTTGTTGATCCATCCTTTCTCCTTTGTGAGGTCATGTGACAACACATGTGGCTGTCTGTGTTGTCTGTGAGATGGAAATCAGCCTGGTGAAGATGCATGGAATAGCCTACATTAATGCTAATGATGAAATCAGAACTAAAAATACATTTTTTTTTTTCGAATTACAGATGCAGTTTGCAGGATTTCTAAGCAGTGAAACCTCCCCAAAGTTTCAAGAATCAATAGGAATAAATAAGTGAAACTTCTCTGTGAAGAATATATCACAGAACACAGATTTTTACTGTTAAAGGACTTTCAAAATCTTGTTTTTTAGGTCAGGCACAGAAAAAAAAGACAACTTGAAGCATATAGTGTCGTTCCCAGCGGAATTCGGTGATGGTTATATAACTTCTGTATGGTTAGGTTGTTTGCCTGAAGATGATCAACAATGTCAGACGCATCATATCAAAAGAAAATAACGTGTCTACTTGAGGTTGTAGCTGCCTGCTGTAGCAGAACAGCTCTGTTTGATTTGGATTCCCTCGAGTGATCCTGGACCTGCGACCGGAGAATCAACTGACTGCCATTTCTTCACCAACACCCGCTTTCAGTCATGGCTGCTCGTTCATTGGTTTGAGTTGCTTCTACTATAATTTAGTGTTATTATATTATGGGCCATCCACAGGCTGTCAATCCTCTGTCTGCCTTTTAGTGTCAGTGAAGAAACTGTGGCATGTGGCCCAAACATGTCAGCTAACGCAAAGATATGAGAGTCAACAGTTTTCACTGCAATATCTAGTTTATAAAAACAGTTTGCACCGTGTTCAGCAGGACAGACCTCACATATCAACACCTTCAAGGTGCCATGTATTTGGTCAACGGGACATATTTGCAGGTCACCAAAATTAACACCAATAATTATTGCAGATTTACTTCACCTCCACCCGAAACTCTACTGGTCTTGAATGCTGCTGTGACGGGGAACAGGGACGCTGGTTCTATAAAACACATTGTATTGCATTTGTTATAATTTAACTTTACTAGAGCCTGTGGGTTCGTGCTTCTATGACCAGATGAGTCATCAAGGATAAAAATCGAACGGAAATAAAGGTTAAAATGCACATATTTCAATCCTTACGCTTACTTTGATTGCTATTTATATTATTATCATACTGTTTTTATTGCATCATCACACCCATCTTGCTTGCATGATGGATAATCCCAAACAGACTTTGTGAAAGACCACACAGAGTGGACTTCAGACTTGGTGTGGAGGACATGCTGGTGGATTTGGCTGGCCCTCAACACTTGCTGACTTCAGGGGAATATGGCCATCAACTTCAGCAAGAGCAGGGGAGACATCGGGATGCAGCCTTTCAATCAGGGGTTCTAACGCGGTTATCATTAGTTTATAGATTACATCCTGCACAAACTACCATGACCATGGTTCCATAAGAACCGTGGTAGGTAGAGTACACCAGGATCCAGTCCTCCAAGCGGTGGACAGTGGTTATCTGCAATTCCACCAGGCCATTCATCAGTCTATCGGCAGGCTAATTCTTTCTAATAGCTCTTCAAGCAGTCCGTATGGCTCTGGTTATGTTGCATCGTGGGATCTGATGTCTGGCGAAAGATTCCTTCATCGCTGAGATTAGACGTGTGTGTGTATAAACAAAACTTTGGTGCGTACCACATGATTAGAAAATGGTTTCCTCCTGCACTGACAGTAATCTCCTCCTGCCAACACCAACTGCTGGGGTGTTGCATGATTGTTAAGGGCATTGCATACTATCACAACATGATGTCATCGTCACGTAGTCGGCTACATAATGGTTTGCATGCTACTATACTGTGCAGCATGTCTGTTTCCCTTTCTCTTTCACAAATCAACTTCTGCTGTTGATCTCAACGTCTTTCTGCCCATCTCATCTTTTTTTGCTTTTAGTGCAAAGAAACAACATAAAAAAACACATAATACGAGACGGAGAACTAGAGCCAAACTAAATGAAAGCAAAGTGTAAGCAGCAACAGGAACCTAATCAAACAAACAAAACAGAAGGATGACATTTTCTTATTGTTGTCTGCAAGTGTTTACAAGTAAGTGTGTTTGTGTAGGTGGGTTGGTTTTGGTGTTAAAGATATTGAAGGAAGAGAAAAAAGGAAGAGAGACAGTATTAACCAAATGAAGACAGAAGGCCATTTCTGGTTGGGCTATAAAACAGAGGGGGTCAGTCAGGGCAAAACGTCATGTATATTTGAAATCCTTAAAATTGAATTATTTTTTTTTATTCCTTTTCTTAAATTTCTCCAGGCTCATCTGTTTGAACACGTCACTTTGTCCCGGCTCATTCTGTCCCAGCTCATTCTGTCTCCACACATTCTCACACTCTACAAACCAGCGGTGATACATATTTCTCTGTCAGGGAGACTCTCAGACATTCCTGTCCAGCAACCATACGTGGAACACAGTAGCTACAAGAAACAATGCGGCATAATTGAAATGCCTCTGGTAATTCAAGACTCTACTGTAGGTGTATTGCCTTGTCAGGTGACATGCTGACGCTCTGCATTTGTGGAGCCATCATTCAGACATGCAGCAGGCTGTTTGTGAACTCACGCGATCATGAGGGAGTCACACCGAATAAAAAACGGCTTCATACCTCGTGATCACTCAATCATAATGGAGGGACGCTCTCGACGTGGCTGCTTTAAGTAGCTGTGGTTCACATACACAGGTGGGTGAAACCAAAATGCAAAAAGCTGCTGCTATTGATGTGAAAAGTATTGAGAACCATAAGAAATCAGTCGTGCTTGTGAGACAAGCGAACATGCTAGTACCAGTTGTCTTTCAATATTGGACATTCATTCTTACCAATTTCTTCTAGAGAACCTATCTTTGGTTTTCTTCTCGGAAACACATTCAACACTACGTGTTAAAAATTTAAAGCCTGAACTGTGGTGTCCTCCACATTAAATATGTTCTAATGGAAAAACTAATCCAGGATTTTTAACAGCACATAAGCACACTGTAGGTATTTACAATTCTACAACTACAGCGTGACGGATAGGGATTTTTTTTGGGCCGAAACATATACATTTAGGAGTTATCAACATCTCATCTATTGGCCAATATTTGTATTGACCTGTTATCATTCATTCTCAGGGAGATTGTCACCTCTGAGCTTAAGTACCATTGTGTGAAATGTTGAAACTGTTTGCCATCATGGATGAAAGATCCGAAAAATGGATGAAACCATAACAGCTACTAGCAAACCATATCCGCTGATGATAACGGTACACAGGTGACAGCTCTGGAAAGAGTAGGTTGAATTGTTTTGTCAAACTACTATTTCCAAGGAAAATAATCGACTTAGTTGACATACTTTAAAGAGTGTATGCAACTTCCATCCTCCTCCCCTCAGACTGTCACAGCGGACAGAAAGCATGCTGTCTCTGCTGCCGCCCCGCCTTCCTGCCCTCCTGCTTTGGCTCGTTGTCACACCTCATTCATCCCTGACCCGTGAGGGGTCAAGGCGTGACCCCGGGCCCCGCTTCAAAATGTGAAGTTAAAGGTCAGCCTTTCAGGGCCGCGCTAAGAGGTTGGTGAAGTTTTGTTGTCATCAAAGCGAGACTCTCCTGGAATCTCAAGTGATGAATTGTGTGTGTTAAAGCGACAGGATTTCTGTCTTTTTTGTTGGCATGGCGATTGCCATGGAAACTTAGAGGGAAGCTAGGTTGATTTTGTGGTGTGCCGTGCCGTAACTAATGACATGCCGCAAGCGCTATTTCCCAATATAGACACGGCCAGGAATAATATCGCCAGCTTTTCTCAAATGAAGTCACGTTGAAAAAGAATACTCCCGGGGCGATACTGTGTGTATGTTCTCAAGCACATCACAGCTGGATTTTCATGTAGTCCAGGCCTCGCAACACACACAGTCTTCCAACACGCGCATGTGTATTTTTATCTCCAACACTGTTCTGTCCAAACCCCGGCGTGGAAACTTAATTAATCTGATAATGTTAATTCCCTGCTTCATATGGAGCACGAGGACTAAACGCCGCTCGTCTTCCATTGCCAAACCTGTTCAGTGACGAGCACTATCTCTTCCCCGCATTCTCTTAAATGTTTCTCTGGAGGACACAGTGACTCACACAAAGCAGTTAAAGTCTTATCGTGATTGATTGATAAAAGAGGCAGACGGAGCAGAGAGCGCGGCAATCATTTACATTAATTAAAAATCAGAAATGCATGATTGCCCTCCCCTCTGGCAGAAGCCTAACCCATCTCTGGAACGAGCCAGAACACAATTTAATTGTCTTAATGTAAGTAATCAACAGTTTCATACTGTTATAAATTAGTTAAATAATTAATAACCAGTAAAAAATATGTAGTTTTCAAAATGTAGGCAGTTTTAAAAGACATTTCTTTAAAGAAAGTTTTCTCAGACTGAGTCAGAAATCTGCACTTCAATAGCTCTAGTTTCATTCCTCTCTATATTCTGAAGGTTCTTACATAGGGATTTTTTCCACATCCTGATTTATACAACACATTCTTACGATAATATACAATATACTTGAAATGCAAGTATATTGTACATTGTTGTAAAAATGTGTTGTAAAATGGAAATACAGGGACCTCAAACCCAATGCTTGAGTAAATGTATTTTCTACTAATATTTTCCACCACCCCAAACCTTCCAATCTATGCCCTCCTTCCACTGCATCCTCACTTTTGAAGTTCTCAAAATTGGTTTCAGTCAAAGGAAAGGCCTTCATAGGTTGCCCATTTCCCTCCACATTTTCTGTGCCGTAAAAAATTCTGGCGAGCTTCCTGGCTTCAGGTGAGGTTTGGCCTTCTCTACTCTTTCCTCTCCACTCTTCTCTCATTCCACCCCCCGCCAGTCTGCCAGAGGACAGTTTAGGAGGAGGAGAGAGGGAGGGAGCAGCATGGCGGCGGTGGAAAGAAGGGACAGAAAGAAAGAAGGGACGGAGAGATGAAAGAGAAGCCTCATTGTTTACATGTGGGCACTGGACTCGAGCTGACGGGTGCATCCATCTTCAGTCGGCTTCTGAGAGCGCGGCAGGCCTGGATCGTCTCCCAGCCCTGCAGCTTCCAGACAGCAGACGCATGCTTGAAGTACAAAGGTGAGACATCAGTGCTGCCCAAAAGCCTGCAGCATATCAAACCTGCCGACTGGCAGGAGTTTAAATTTAGAGTGTAATAAAGGTGTTGCTGCTTTATTAGTCTGGATCGTGGCAGGAAAAATGAGAGAAAAGAAGAAGAAGAAATGCTGCAAATTCTGTTCAAAGCCACGGAAATGAAAGAACATGCTCAGTAAGATACACCCTTTCCCTTTCCCTCATCGTCATGCACATCACACTGCTACAGAATGTGCTCCTAATTTCTCTGGCAGCTGACGAGATGGGAAACCTTTTAAGAGGGAAATTGGACCCGTACTGAAGTGGTCTTGGCAATGTGTAGTCAGATTTTCTCTGAGTTACGTTGTGTTTTTCTTCTAGATTTGGGCTATTATCTGTAACCTATCCTACCCCCATAAAGTCACAGCTGAAGGTGTTTAAAATCAGCATGTGGACATGCGCACACATGTACGCACTCCTACAGACGACACCTGAGGGCAACAGTAGCTTTACACGAGTCCCAGTGTTTGTTGGAAATACCAAAAAAGCGGAGCTACCAACGGCGGCAGGATTCAGGAGCCGTCAGGTAGCTGTCAGTCACAGGGAACGACGGCTGGCTTTGAAATGTCTTATAGGTGATTGACGGAAGTCTTTTTTTTTTTGGAATACAAAAAATAAAAAATCCAGATGTTGCTTATGCTAATTATAACAGATGTGCCATTTTTGTTTATTTGTTTGAGATGGTGATTTCTTATTTTTGGATATAAATCTTCATTTGGCTGATTTATCTGCACACCTCTTTCCTCCACCTGCAGTCTGTCATTCCACAGCATAGCTCGCCTCACACAAACTCCTATGTGACGGCAAACCGACTACTCAAAGCAGCATTGGATAGTTTGTAAAAATCATGTTTCATCCCAGTACCTTGGATGTGACCTCTAATGCTTTTCTCCAATGGTCCAATGCAAAATACAGTTTCATAATCAAATTTTAACTGTCGCTTGATGTATTTGCATCCTACTTCTGTGCTCTAAATTTGAATTATTCCAATGAATACAACAATAAATGAAGTTGGATACATGCAGACTGAGTCATTTCTTTAAGTGACACATCGGCATGCTCTCTGTATTGTTAAATGACATTAATAAACCTTGGCCTCTTGAAAGTACCTTGAATTGAAAGAAGCAGCATCACACTGAGAACGGGGCCCCTCAGGGTCGTTTGCTCAGTCCACTGCTCTTCAACTTACTGACTCACAATTGCAAAACCACCTACATCATCAATCACATGGTCAAGTTTGCAGATGACACAACTCCGATGATGAGGCCCACTCCAGGAAGGAGGTCAACCTTCTGACCACGCGGTGCGGAGAAAACAACCTCCTGCTCAACAACAAGAGCATTGTTGTTGACTTCCGGAAACACTCCACACCCACCACTGAACATCAACGGTGCAGACATTGAGCGAGTCAGCTGCACCAAATTCCTGGGGGTGGACACTGGGCTCTCAAATTTTGAAGCCAGACAAGAGTGACATATAGCCCTTCGCTTTTTTTCTTTTGATTGGCTGATGAGTGGCCTCTCACGGCAGAACTCGGGGGAGACGTGCTGGATTCCTCCGTGGTGAGGGCAGCGCGACCAGGTCATGTCTGCGCGCTGCGGCACATTAAATAGCCCGGAGTTTTTTTTCAGCATGAGGAATACGATGTGTGGCGGGAGGGCGTGACTTAAGACCGATATGAGTGACAGTCACGCTCAATGCGTGACACTTGAGAGCCCTGTGCACATCAGTGAGGACCTCTCGTGGACGGCCAACACGACATCAATGGCAAAGAAAGCACAGAGGCGCCTCTACTTCCTCCGAAAACTGAGGAAAGCAGGAAGACCCCCATCCATCATGTGCACCTTCTACCGTGGCACCATCGAGAGTTTCCTGACCAACTGCATCACTGTGTGGGGCGGAAGCTGCACAGACTACAGCAGGAAAGCCCTCCAGCGCATGGTGACTGCAGCTGGAAGGATCATTGGTGCCTTACCCTCCCATCCCTTCACCTCCCTGCATGACATATATGACACCTGCCTAACCCGCAAAGTGATTACGATTGTGAGCGACTCCTGCCACCCCTCACACGGTCTCTTCAGTCTCCTGCGCCCTGGGAGGAGATACCGGAGCCTCCAATGATACCTTGTTTTTTGCGAATATTAACTGACAGTACCTACATTTAGTTACATACCTAGTGTAAGCCATTGATGTATTCATGGAACTGGAGAACAAGATGGCGCCCTATTCATTCCTATAAAAGATGGCACTCCTATAAAAGTTTAAGTCAAAGTCTGTTATGCAATCCTGAGATGTTGATTGTGGCCAACATCCCTTCACAAGCCAGCACCGTGTCTGGGGGCTTTGCAGCCACAATATAGCAATGGTTAGATAGGCTTGCTTTAATAAAACACACACACACACTGTGTGTGTGTGTGTGTGTGTGTGTGTGTGTGTGTGTGTGTGTGTGTGTGTATGTATGTATGTATATATATACAAATTGTATGTGCAACATTGTAAAACACAAGAGGACAGACGCATATTAATTCTAGACAGATCAAACTGGTGAAGATCCATAAGCTCAAGATTTAAATATGTGGAAGATTTGCGTTCATCCCAAAGCATTACTCACACACTGAGATAAGAACTAAGGGTCGGCTTATGTTTCAATGCTAGCTAACTAAATATTAAGCGAACAATGATCAAGGAGTGTC
>NW_027175843.1:7265339-7410339 GCF_023055335.1 Clinocottus analis
GCTATCAACACTGGCAAAATCAAAATGTAAAAAAGTAACTTATGTCTTTTGTCTCATCGTTTTTATCCCCCAATAATGTCAGTCAAGACAATTCCACCTTGAAAAGGTTTTACAAGCTCTATTGATTTATCCTTCCTCTCTCCCACTCTCTCTCACACACACGCACATGCACGCGCGCACACACACACACACACACACACACAGTGTAATGTAGTAGGCTTTGGTTTTTCCCCACTGACGGCAGCATTCCCTTCTCTTCCTTCACATGTTCTCAGATCCCTTGTCCACGGCCCCGGCTCCCTCGTAACTCTTTCTTTCCTGCGCCAGTCCGGTCCACCGCCCGTCCACTTCCTCGAGTGTTTTAATGGACCCGTCCATCAGAAGGCTTTTAACAGGTTACGGCTCTCCCATCACACGTGCTGTCATCGTGATGTGACCACTTACCGAGTCTCTCATCATTAACCTCAATTGGAGCCAATGATCATCCATCTCCTACCCCACTATGTGCATTTGGTTCATTAATTAGTCCTGCTGCAGCCTGATGTGTATACATGTGGGGGGCCTATTCATAGAAAATACATCTCCGTAGATTTAGAACATATTAACTCACCTAATCTCCACAGGTATCAAAGTTATTTCCAGTGTGTTCTTACATGAAGCTGCTTGTGTCAGTGACCTACTAAAAGGTTTCACATTAGTCTTAACGCGCCTTAATGAGGTATTAAGCATTGTTGGATTTCACAATATACTTTAGACTACTATCCCTGCAAACATGATGTATGTAATAACAATACTGAATTGATATAGCTCTTATTTTAACAATAGTTGAATAGTATAAGAAGAAATCATGTAAAGAAACTATGCTCAGAGTCCCCAGCTCAATACTAACGCTAACATAATAATACTTTCATTTTATATAGTGCTTTTCTAAATACTCAAAGACGCTTAAACATGAGCAGAGGTGCAGTTTAAATTTCATGGTTTTTCATGAAAACAAATGTAATGTTTTCTGGTTTTTACAGTTTTTCTAAACAGGATTTAAACAAGGTGGATTTCCTTCATCATTAGAATAAATGATTACTTATAGCTCTATCTCTTCCATATTATTGAATTCCCTACCAGGAGTAATATGTATGGCCGCTAAGCGGTTCAGTGAGGAACCAACACAGACACCGTGACAATGCGAGCATGTTTAATAGTTAATGTTTGCCATCTTAGCCTTTGGTCATACACTACAGTGTTATGTCATTGTCCGTCAAACTGATGCATGTACAGACTTCCTGTCAGCGGAGGCCGGAGTGACGGCATGAATGCAAACTACACAGGATGTGTGTCGGGACGGGGATGAGGCTTGTTGTTGTGACTGGAACCACCTCGTCTTTTGTCTCCAGGTTTCTTCAGGGCAGAGGAGCACTAAACGCAGGCTGACAAACCGCCTCATGTGTCTCCGTCTCCCTCCTTCAGATCCAATCACGGGACAGGAGCTGACGAGTGTGTCTGGCCCCGCTGCACCTCAGGAGCGATAGCTCGCATGTGTTTTGGGTGGCAACTGGTGAGCCTTCCAAACAAACCAGTCAGATCGACAGCAAGCGCTAACAAGCTGAAACCACAGGCACTAAATGTACCTCTGCTGTGTTTTTCTTTGACTTGCTTCAAGTCAAATTGAAATGATGAGACTTTCCAGACACAAGTAATGTCATTTCACGGTGATGGAGCATCAATCTATATCTAATTATCTTGTTGAATGTACAAATATGTGCACAGATGGGAGGCCTCTCACCATCTAACCACACACAATGAGTCTGCACCGTGATGGTTTCATTATTTTAATTGTCCAGAGTTTTATATAAAACTTACTGCTGAAAGGTCCAAACGACCAATCTGTGTTCTTCAAACGAGTAAAACACAATAGAACACATCACAATAAGGTGGTTACACAGCGGAAGACAACAGAACTACCAAACAATAAATAAACAATCTGGGACGTCTCTGCCCTGGAACAGACGCAGAGGATTCTCGTAGAAAAGCACCGGAGGGAATGAAACCAACCCGTTCAGCAAAGTTCACACAACACGTGTTGTCACTTGGATTCAGATCTATGGTATTTGCCCTTTTTCTTTCTCCGTTTCTTTTCTATGTTCCTCTCTTCTCCCTCAGTTTTTTTAAAATCTTTATTCTTCTCTGACATAAATATACTCCTTTTGTGAAGAAAGAGTTTCTCTCATCCTTTTTTTCATTCAAAATTCTGCCCTAAGTAGATCCACAGACTCCCAGCTGGAAGGTGACACACCGGGCGATCCCACCCAGTGACTTCTTTTATTTATGAAGGACAGTAACAGAAACAAAACATAGGAGGAACAAAAGAGACATGAGCAAGAGATGTTGGTGGTGATGAACAAATACAACGGCATGTCATTCTAACTACACTGACTGATCTCCATGACATTTCACTTTACACATATTAAACCATATGGATTCTCATTCTTCCAGTGTTTGCCTCAGCCTTTGTGGGACGTCCTGTCAGCTGATATGAAAAACAGCTATATCACTTGCTTTAGTGTACATACGAGCAACTCGGATATTTATGATAGAGGGCAGCTTCCTTCTGCAAACAAGCACCCGTCAAACTACAGCTGCATAACAAATGTGCCTCAGTTAGCTTTAAGTGAAGTCGTAATGTTTGACATAGACTTTATGAATACTCTGTGTGTGTGTGTGTGTGCGCGTGTGTGTGTGTGTGTGAGTGTGTGTGTGTCCGTGTGTGCGTGTGTGTGCGTGTGTGTGTGTCAAGAGGTACATGCCGGGGCTCGCAGAAGAATGAATGATTAATCTGCACTGCTTTGTGGGTAATTTAGGTGTCAAGCTCTCTTCCTCTGCTCTTTGCTAACTGAGTTGTGTGTGAAAAGGCCCCCCTCCTCCTCTTCCTCCTCCTCCTTCTTTAATCTGGGCCGGTCGGACGAGCGCCGTCGCGCTGCTGTGTTTCAAAGTGTCTGCTTCGTGATTTATTGGGACTGATCAGGGAGTAACAAGAAGCAGAGCGACCTACAAAGGAGTTGTCATCTCCGTGCACGCTGCTGGAATAACACCGCCAAAACATTAGCTAATAAGAAAAAATAACGCCTATTAGAGGTTATTTTCATGCAGTTTTTTTGTCTGCATGACTATAATGAAAATGCCACGAGGTCACACTGGTCTCTAGCTTTGATCAAGTAGACAAGGGGAAAATGCAAAAGGGAAATGAATAAAAATTGTTATTATAAAAAAAACAACACGGTGTTGGATAGGCATCTGTGTTGGAGCCACAGTATGATATGAAACAGTGCTCAACAATCATGACTCCCATGATTACTTCCTGTATTATTGGGAGTATAATTAATCACAGTAATTACTCAGTTTGTCTGACTTTTTTTCTCTTTACACAAACATCCTCCATTTTTTAGCGATGCCACATAAATGAGCTAAAATCAGTGTCCGCACTTGTGATATCCATGGTAACTGAACGGGGGCTTTGTTGTTGGATGAATACTGTTTTCAATATCACTGGCTGCCGCCGGTGGTTAGCATTAGTAAACCCTGTTGTTCACCGACAGACAGGCAGACGCAGACATAACCATTATGCACCTGCAGGAATGCAGCGTTGAGATGTGGCAGCTAGACAACACATGTGATGAGCTGCATGTCTTCACCTGAACATGTCGTTTCTGTGAGATGAGTGCGATAAGGGTGTTATTGTGACGGTATTGTAGACACACAAAGATGTAGCCATAATTCAATTCAATTTATTTTGTATAGCCCAAAATGACGAATTTGCCTCGGAGGGCTTTACTGTCTGTACACAGACGACGTCTTCTGTCCCGGGATCTCACGTCAGATCAGGAAAAACTCCCCAAAATAAAAGGGAAAGGGAAGAACCCTTCAGGAGAGCAACGGAGGAGGATCCCTCTCCCCTGATGGACAGAAGCAATAGATGTCATGTGACCAGAACGAATAACGTAACAGAGTGACAGCACATTCAAGGAATATGACAGAAATTATTCAAAGAATGAGTACTAGGCAGAATATTATAGGAATAAGTATGACTTTTAATAATAACAGCAATAATACAAACCAACTACTCCAAAGGGAACAAAGAAGAAACACTACCCACAAAGCACCTGTGTTGTGTGTAAATGCTCATAGACCGATTCAATGATCCTGCTCAAGGAGTGGAGACAACAACACTTGGCTACTCCAAGTTTCACATTCTTTCCAAGTTGTATTATATCACACGCAAAATTAGAATCCAAGTCATAAAAAGGTGCAAGTTAAAATATAGAATTTAAATCATAACATGATATCAACTTGTGGTAGATGGTCCAATTAAATGGAAAAAATACTATGCACACACACACACACACACACACACACACACACACACACACACACAAATACAGCGGTATGAATAGAGTACTTAGAGGTAAAGATTATACTCTAACAGAGTATTATGGTAAAGTGGATATTGAACTTCTAAGTACGTGAACTCGTTTATTCATGAGCTCTTGTGAAGTGTAAACATCATTTTAACTCAACCTCGAGATGTTCATGTGTGTTGGAAGCGTAGCTGAAAAGCAAACTAATGCGAGCCCGATGTGTGGATAACGTGTTTGTGTCGCTGCTGTGAAAGCTTGTTCACACGCGCAGCATTGGCCTGTGATGTGTTGATGTGCCCACATGCACACACCACTGAATATGTGTTTAAATGATTACCTGTTTTCCTTGGGGCAGTCTGTTATCTGCAGGGCTGGCGCACAGCTCTGGCCTCAGCCGCCTGGGAGCCGGAAACACTCGTCACCTCTCGCCCTGCGAGGCTCTATCTACCCCGGCTCAGAGCTGGTGTGAAAATATTCCACCTGAGAGAGAAAACAAGGTTGTAAAAGAGTGGGCTGCACGGCCACAGGATGGGCTAAGTTATTCTTCTGGCCTAAAGAACAATACTGTCGTTGCCTCGCATGAGAAGGACTCACTGTCAGGATTCAGGAGAAAAAAAACTACATGTGTGCAGGTCTGTGCATCAGTGTAAAAGTAGGTGGGGCTTAGCGGTGCAGTGGCTACTCCTGGGAAGGCCATAGCACCCACTAAGACCCCCAAGCAATCCCTGTGGTTCGTTTATCATCTTGAATGCCTTAGGTTACCTGTTTTATTGAGTGACGAGTGAAGGTGAGAGTCAAACTGTGCGTTCAAATGCATTTTTGACGGGGGAGGTTTCAGGTCAAGGGTGAAAGAAAAAGTCACGGAATACCTCAAAGGTCCCAGAGCACTTTGGCTTCGCTCAGTTTCATCATTCAACCGTTTCTCCCTGTCCTCTCAGAACAAACATCGAATCCTATTTTCATTGGGGATGTAGCAAATGTTATATTTGAAGAGTCAAGTGATGTTTTTTGATGAGGTATAACAAATCTTTCATCATATTTTAAAATCCCCCCCCCACCCCCTCCAAAAAAAATCTTTAAACTAATTTCTTAATTTGAATAAAGTGATTGATTGGGATGAATGAGCCAGTCTTTTATTTCTTCCTTAAAATGAACTTTCTATAATTAACTGTAGCTTATGCGTTATGCATGATTTTGTGATCTCAGAATCGTTCACATAACTTGGGCTGTTGCTTGCTGCTTGAGTGCCAGCCCTGTCCTTTGCATAATTGTGTGAAATGTTATGTTGAGGTTTGTTTACCTTGGGAAGTCTTACATCTTACATCTCTAGCCCTTGAGCTGAATGTGTCCTTGTGTTAACACCGAATGAGGGTACACCTGCATACTTGGGAGTTTGATTATAATTTAAACTGTAGCAACTGACAGATTAATGGAAAACCCAACATTTCAAGGCACCCTTGCTGAAAGGCTGAGACTGGGTCACAAAACATCAAGGAGCGATGACACAGACTGAGCCTGACAGCACGGAGAGAACCCAATAATATCAGTTCTGCTGGAAAAGGAGAGAGAGAACAGAAGGTTAGGTTATTTTATCTGTCAGACGGACAGAAATGTCAAACCACCGGGGAGACGAAAAGGAAGATGTAGAGACAGGATGAAGCTGGAGATAAGTGCAACGCTGGACCGACAGGTGAGGGGGGAAAGAGGGCTGGACAGGAGATTAGGAAAGAGAGAAAGAGAGCAAGACAGGCAGCAAGGGGGAGTTTATTGTAATGACTAAATTAATGAATAAAATAGCTGGCATGTGATCATATATACATTCACATTCATCTGCATTGGTGTGAAAATTCTCAGCAATTTGGGTTGGAAACACGGCTGCTGCTCATTTGTCACAGTCACAGGATGATTGACATTGTTTCCATGAGGATAAACAAACGGATTCCTCTTCATGATCATTATAAAGCCATTGAGGGAGACCTGGTGACGCTGTTATGACATGTGCAGCTCTCTTCCTGCCTCCTAGACAGCAGGAGTGGTGGGAACCTGGGAATTATGGACAGTCAGCGCTTCTGTCAGTGGAAAAAGCCATTGTGATGTCAATCACTTTGGCATGAGGAACACTCTATGTCTGACATTTGGCAAGCTGATACATTCCAGGTTGCAGGTTGTGTTCAGGGACTTATTTTAGTACCATTTCAGCTATTTATTATTATTAAGTCATCATCGGATGCATTAAGGTGAGTTGGGGTTTCTTTTAAAGTGGTCCCAACTCTGGTATTGACACCGGCCCAGATATTAGCGGTGAAAACAAGATGGCTTTGGCCCAAATGCCGAGGCTTCAAACCACTGGGTGAAATAATGTGACTATGTCCACTTCTTGTTAAACAGTCTATGGTTTGTTCATGTGGCTGCAGCTTTCAATAACCAATGAATGAGTTACCAGTTAGTCCACATGATGATTTCACGTGTAATGTGTCCCAGCATATAACCCCAGGCCCTGATCACTTCAGATGCAATTAAATTCAATGTATTTTGGATAGCCCAAAATCACAAATGACAAATTTGCCTCAGAGAGCAAGTATAAACTACATATTTGTGATTAACTATATAGCTTCCTAGTATTTTCTCACAGACACCCTCTGGCTAATTCTTTCTCTTTAAACAACGCTGAATAAAAAGGCACGGTAAGTACTGGGTGTCTAACTTGTAATTGTACTAAATTCTTTCCTGCGCTAGCTGTCTAGCGCTTTCTCTTTTCATCACTGTTTGTCTTTCTATCTCTCTTCTCTCACAGCGCTTGGATCTTTTGAGGACATTATGGGGAGCTCACAGAGGACCCAGATCGCCATTGATTTCCACCTGAAGTACAGATGGCTTGTCTGCAGGGTGTCTGTCCATAATCACGCCAGGGTTTTGATAACGATAATAACGATTGCCGCAGTGAATAACAGGCTGTGTCTGCTGGAGGCCGTCTCTGCCGGGGAGCCAAACACCAAGACAGTTCAGCTGGCCTGAGTGATCACAGATGCTGAACAGATTCCTGCCTTTTCTCTCCATCATTAAATCCTGTGGCGTAACATCTCTTACGTGTGCAATAATGGATCACATTCATATCTGCTTCCAGCAAGTTCACACCAAATGGTTCTGACATTATTTTATGGACACTTTAGAGAAAAGCAATCGCAAAGCATTGTTGGTCTTTTTTTTCCTTAGGAAATATAAATTCGATATTCAGAGCATTATTATTGCAGCAAACTGTTTGCTCTGTAATTATACAGTGGAGTATGGTCTATCAGAGCAAATGCTCCCTCTTTGTGTTTTAAAGCAAGCTTCTTTTTGCTCTGTTTATATAGCTAAGAATGTCACGCATGTTTTTAGTGCATGTTAGTGCTTGTTAGTGCATGTGGGCGTGCCCCCCTGGCCAGCTATCTGCGACCAATACAAAGTCCCAACGGTCGGCATTGTAGTAGAATAGTAGTGCCCACCCTATGTCACTATTTTCGGTATAGTGTGAACTGTAAGCGCCGTTAGCACTGCTAGCTGTGAGCCATCGGCGTGGCTGTCACCACAGTTAAAACTGTTGAGAGGTGAAAAATGTGCTCCCAATTTAGCACCTTTAAACTTTTCACAGTGGGGTTTCTGGTCATAAAAGTTAATTGTAGCATTTTGCTCGACTGGTAATAGCTAAACGCCACCCTTATGTGTCACTTCTGGTCTTTAAAATCGTTGTCCACAAACCAATGGGCGTCACTCTGACTACGTCCCCCTCTCATACAGTCATCGGAACAAGCAGAACAGACAAAGAATCTTCAACCAGAAGACCGGTATTCACAACACCGCGTGTCCAAACATGGACACTGAATGTATATGAGGATTACCTACCTGCGACTTCAGTGCAGCTTGGGTGCTCCGGTGCACCCCTCCGGTTATAATACATGTAGTGTAGCAGAGTGCCAGCAGAGAAGGCTCAGCAGGCCCTGACGGCCCACCACTGCTGATAGCAGTTTGTTGTTTAACTTTATTGAATGAATTGTACTTTCTTGATTCTTGTTGTTCTGGGTTTGTACTCATGGTTGAATGTACTTATTGGAAGTCACTTTGGATAAAATCATCAGCTAAATGAAATGTAACGTAATGTGTATATTGGAAAATGTGTACTTTTGAATAATTATTGCACAATCGTCAAGCGACTGCCACTGTTTTTTTCCAAAGTGGTTGGTCTAATGAGAACGTTTCTTTATGTCCTGAAAGTGTTTTGTAATAAATGACTTTGCTAATATTTGTCAAACACTGAAGATGACTCTCCACGAGATCGTGGGACTGACACAGACATCATCACCAGCCCGGTGCTTCATTAAGAAACACCAATGGACCCATTGGCAGTTGGGTTAGTCCAAAAGGCTTGTCTTACCATTCGGAAAGCCCACTTTTTTGGTAGTTGTAAGTTGTTTATCATGCCTTCATTATAAGAATAGTTTCTGTCATATGCATTATATGTGCTGTAACTTTGTTACGTTATTCATTCTTGTCACATGACATCTATTGCTTCTGTCTATCCTGGGAGAGGGATCCTCCTCTGTTGCTCTCCTGAAGGGTTCTTCCCTTTTTCTCCCCATTAAAGGTTTGTTTGGGGAGTTTTTCCTGATCTGATGTGAGGTCGGAGAATGTCATATGTACAGGTTATAAAACCCTCTGAGGCGAATCTTTAAATTTGTGATTTTGGGTTTAACAACATAAATTGAATGGAATATGTTAGATGGCCAGTCTAGCTCTGCTCTTAAAATGTATGTTTTTACTTCATGACCTGGACCAAGACCCAAACATATATTTCAGATTAGATTGCATCACATGATGTGCAGGTTAAAACCTTGTTTCCGCCCAGTATCTACAGCAGCTCCGATAGGGACTTACTGGAAACAGCAGGTTCAGATGTCATCTTGAGTGTTGCCACTTATTGAGCAGTTACTGCCACTCTTCCCTCCATTCAGTGTTTTAGTAATACATTGTTCTCTGCTGTGTTTGAGTCACACTTTGGCAGTGACTTTAACAATGCCAAGTACCAATGTTGCCCATACTTCCCTGCTCCCGGCAGCACCTGAACAGCCCGCAGTAGGCCTGAATGGAAAGCCAGCCTTATGTTTACAGCCCCCGTGTGACAGCGCTGAATGGAGAACAATAGCGTCTATTGTGGTGCATTACAATGCCCCTTTAATATGCTTTGACAAGGCGCGGGTAGTACAAGCAATGGCAAAGCATCTGGGTTGTCACTGAGATTATTAACGACGACTCTGTGTGTAATGATGTTATTTCCGCGCTTTGTTTGTCTGTTGGTTTGCTCATAGCAGTTTAACGGAAGGGAATGTGTACATACCTGGATTGTGCAGGGTTAACAAAATATGCTGGAGAGATGTGATGTCAGAGATGTCTAATAGTCTGGACCTTATCGCTAATACCAGCCTGCATTAAAGGATATTAGTGTGACACAACATCGCATTTCACAGCGATGTGTCATGTATGCGCCTAGAAGTGCATTTCTCAGGAATATGTACGTATACCCACACCCAGACCACCCACAGAGAGCATGCACTTATGGTAGTAAGAAGGATAACATTAGCAAAACACAGCAAATAGCTACTTGCTGCATGATATTTTGTGAACATGAATGTGTGACTGGAGACGGAACGTGACTCAACAGACCATAACCAAAAGGCATGTTTCTGTGTTTCAACCACTGTGTCTGTGTCGAGCATCTCAACAGGCCCAGCGTGTGGTGTAACATCAACATCATCTGCCGTCACTGTGGGTTACAGAGCAGCTGTAATTCCTGTTCAAAGAGTGGGATTAAACAGAGAACCAGCAGGTTGATCGTCACATACGTTTTAATGAAAAACTTTAAGGATACATTCACAATTGTACATATAAACCCAGAATGAATTATAGCATCTCCCACTGTTTTGCCCTTTTTCCATGCACACTTGCTGGCTTGTCTTGACTCGGCTCGGGGAGTCAGCCCAGCCCAGCAGGGATTTGCATCTCTATGACGTCAGGGTTACTCGCTCCAAGGTGTGAATAACCACGGCTGTGACGAGTGTTTTAAGGAGCTGCTGTAAAACAGTGAATGATCACGGGCTGTTAGACTTCACCCCACCCAGCTTAGAGGCGGGTCAGGCACTCTTTGGTCCGACTCCAGCGCTCCATCATGGGCACAACTTGGCAGACTAAAACTGAGCAGTCCAATGGAAAAGCGCTGTTATGCTACTCTTCATTTTAAAGAGAGGCAACTGCTTTTTGCAGCGGGGGCGAGTCAGTTTTAAATGCACAACAAGTGTATATTAGTTTATTATAGCTGGACTGCAGGTCCATCAAGCCACGCCCCGTGTCGGCCAATCAGGTGGCCTGATTACTTTGAATCTATTCCATACTTCTTTGGGCCAGTTTCACCAAAAATGCAAAACACAAACTGTGATTTGCATTTAAAGACACACCTTTTTTGTTCCATTTCAAAATCATTTTGTGATTCTGTGTATTTTAGTTGTGGAAAAAAAATAATCTCCAGATGACATTTTGATGCCTTTATCAAGACCGACACACAAACCAGAGGCACATATATGTTATACAGACCACACCCAGTCACACATCTGATGGTCATTACACGGTCACCACGTTCCACCAGTGACATCCTGAATACACATGTATAGTTATATAGCAAAGGTTAAACATTAGCTCTCCATCACATCACGAACAACTTTAACTAAACATCCATCATAATAATAAGTCAGAATCTGTATTTAGTCGATGATGTGAGAGGGTTTTAGATGGTGGATCCATGGAGTTCTCTCCTGGAGAGTAAAACATCCGAATGACCTCTTCTGGGGGAGTGACCTTCTCAATCCCATGATGAGGATATAGGATTTAAATGTTAATACACTAAAATGTGCTGATACTGGATAATTCATGGTTTTGCATTTAATAGTGATAACATAATACGTGGTTATGAGTGCTCTAGGCAAGGCAAGGCAAGTTTATTTGTAGAGCACATTTCAGCAACAAGGTGATTCAAAGTGCTTCACATAAAAGCAGATTTAAAAACAGTTAAGAAAACATTAAAACAGTCAAAAAAAATAAAAATAAAGGCAGATTTAAAAACAATTTAGAAGAAAAATACAAATAAAATTAATAAGAGTTGCAGTGCAGTTTAAGAAATAAAATGTAGTAATGAGATGCAGCATTGAGTCTAGTTCAATTAAAGGCAACCTCAAACAGAAAAGTCTTCAAACTGGATTTAAAGGCGCTGAGAGTCTCAGCAGACCTGCAGCTTTCAGGCACCTTGTTCCATAAATCTACGTGTCTTTCCAACATATAACTTATCCCAAAAGCAGGTGATTAAATAAATGACAACAAATGAAATCATTCATTTTATATGATATTATTGGGATGCATGGACCGGAGAAACAGTAACCAATAAGTACATTTAATGTACAAACAGGAAGGAGTAATGATCTAAAACAAGCCAGACAAAATGGGAACGTAACACACTTCCATACTTTGAACAATCAAGATGAAAGCTAAAGCCGTTGCATTGTAAATGTCTGTTACAGCAAAAGGTGACAGACATTTACAATGCAATGTAATGCAGACACACATGGCATCTGCTTTGAAGGTTACACAGCTCACTGTCAAGCATGGCTGACTGCCACCTTCTGAAAAAACATACAAAGCTGATCTAAAGATTTGATTCCCAGGAACCTCGAAAAACATAAGCCGTGTGGATGGATGGAAACTTGTGTGTGTAATGTGAGCAGCCCCTTTGCTCTTTATATGTCTAAAGTCCCTCGGTAGTTCCTCAATAGTCCCCTGGTCTCTGGGAAACGCTTGTGTTTTTACATCTGCAGTCCCTTTTAACTATGAGATGGTATAAAAAAGTGTGTGTCTAACATCTATGGTCAGGCAAAATGTTGTCTGTCCGTCTGAGAGTGGGGAGTTGGCTTTGTGTCTGAGGTGAAGTTGGCACAACTGAGTATAATAATTAACAAAGTGTAAAGCTACTGTTTGAAATCTCAGGTTTAGGTTTTAGTTTGAGTTTTGAGAAAAAAAAAGTCTTTGCAATCCAGCAGCCATCGCTGCCTTTTACTGTCTTTCATCACTGTCTTTGTTAATGGATGTTAATCGGTGCCTAGGGCCAGATGAATAAACGGCATGTACCCAAAAAAGCCATTCGTACAGCATTTCCCACACAAAAAAAAGCTATTTATACAATAAAAAAAAGACTGTGTCGCCACATGCCCGCGTGTCCCTGATTGATACATTGGACCTTCAGTTTCTTCTCAGCAGCCCGCCGCTCTTTCATGCTGTATGAAATGTATATGAGGATTAAAATAAAGCTTACGTTTTTCCATACAATGTCACAATAGGTAATCTCACATATGAGCTTAATTTCCATCCAGACACGGCCGTGATTCAAGACATCTTGTACCCCATTGGTTGAACAGTGGTGGCAATTTCTTTTAATAGGACCGTCTAATCAATTTCAGCAAACATCCCCGTATGATTCAATGCAAAAATAGGTATCACACATTATTACTTTGCAGGTAAATATTTAACATATATTCCAAAACTTTGACACAAGGACATCTTATTAATACAATTTAGTATATTATAATATGCAGTATATTAGAGAATATAAATAATTATTATTAATATTTTTTACAAACAATATTTGATAGCCTCACATTACTAAAGTGTGGAATATTCATTATAAATAATTTTCCAAATAGTATTTTGGGCATTTTGAACAAACTGGGTGCCATCTGATGGAGTTCCATTATACTGGACAGAGGGCAGACATTTCCACAGACTATAGCTCCAACACTCGCCGAATGACCCCGAAAAAATCTAACCTGATGAACAACCGACAGGTAAAAGATGTATTTTTGATTTTGGGGTCTCTTTAAGCTCGTCCATCACAGAAACAAGTAGTGAAAGCAGCTAGCAAGTCTCCCCACTGCAAACATTTAGAAATGATCGATATCCATTGGTTGCATTTCCTTTTTGATTGGGAACAACACCTCTGCTGAATAATAAAGCCAAAGTGGAAGTACAAGAAGTACTTCATCCAATGGTGTGGCCGGATCCAGAGAGTCAATTCCTATTGACCCCATGTTGAAATTAACATCTTTATCACAGAAAGAAACATGTTCACAGCCGTGTATGCTTTGGTCACTATAGTTAATATCTCTGTTTTATGTAGCCACAGTGGGGCCCATTACATATTAACTTGACTAGTTGTAAGTAAGTAAGTCTATTTGACTTTAAGTTGCCATGTCTGCCTCTGTAAAATGCTGTTTTGTGTCCTTTGTATGTCTGGACTTTGAATCATTTACAGTAAAGATAATTTGGAAACCTGTCTCTCGGGTATCGTAGAGCTGTCAACGACATGTTTGTGTATTAAATGAACTGTGTGTGTTTTAGGAGATGTGTTAACTGCTCTATGTGCCATCCTGGCTGAGAGATAGAAGGTGATTTTACTTTATTGTGAATGTTCCAAAGCCTTAAAACCAACCACTTGACAGAAAAAGCTTCTTCCCACTGGCCGTCACTCTGATCAACAACTAATCAGACACCTTCACAATCTGCACTTTCTGGACTACTGTTTACTGTTTTCTTTAATGTCTTTTTTGTATTTATCCTGCTTATTGTATACAAGTATGAAGAGCAAAGTAAACCAGCGTCAAAATTATATGTGTGTGCAAATTGGGAGGCCATTAAAGATTCTGATTATGGTGGAGACGAGTGAAAGCACTACGGGTAATCAACGCTGATCATTTGTTGTTGTTGTTTTTTAACCAGACTTTGGTTTTAATAAGGGATAAATAAAACTATTTGAACTAACCAACCTCAGAAGTGTTGTAATATTGAGCTGCATCATCGCAGCCCTGTCACTCTGCTGACTTTAACCAAAGCATTCTCTTTTTCACTCCAACTCTCAAATACTGAGAGCTCTGGAAAGTCTATTTTCCTTAGAATGACATCAGGATGGAAGATTGCCGGTGCCATTCGCTGGACATCGTCCAGTTGGACTGTCACTGTGAAAGCTTGACACAATAAACTGGTCTTTTTTGGTCCGGCGGTCGGTAAGGGCAGTAACAACCAGTCCCAATTTATCAAAAGGAGAATCTTTTTTTTTGTTCAACAATCCCCCATGACACGTCAATTTCACCCCATGTAGACGTTTGCTCTCATTGTGCAGCCGGAGCAAATGCAGTGTCACTGTGCTTGTGGAGGTGACAGAAGATAGACTGATCATCAGACACTTATTCTGCCAGTCTGTCTGTCTGTTAGTCTGCTGGCTCGCCTCTCCATCGCACTACATGCCTGGCTTCCATCTTCCAAATAAGCACCCAAACAACACTCCCTCCTCCCACTACACACACACACACACACACACGCACACACACGCTACACCACTATGCCTGCCAGGATTACTTTTTTTTTTGCTTCTGTGATGTATGCCGTCACTCCACCCTACTATTACCTCTGACTGTAATAGGCACCTCTGTTCCCAATCAAGTTTTTACTTTCTGCCGGTGAAAGAAAAGGGTTTCCAGCAGACACATTTTATTCCTCGCACACACGCAGAAATGTCTGCCGGTGTCATCCACTTTGGCTGCCGGCCTAGCTCGCCCAGATTGTTCACACAGCACTTTTAGCACTCATAAAGGCTCGCAGCGCTGCCAGGATGCTGTCAGCCGTTCAAATGGAGCCCTGCGCCGTCGGCTTCAGGGTGGATGGTAGGTGGTCTGTCTGTACTGAGACTCATGATCTTCACCGGAGAACAATGCAGACTTGTGCTCAAGTGGCAGCAAATTGATAAGAGATGGACTGCAGAGGGGAAGGAGTAGAGGCAACGCATGAAATCCAGCGTGCATTGTTCCGTAATCTTGCTTCTAACGCGGCTCCCTGTGTGAATGATGTGCTCTCGCCCTGCTTTCTTATTTCATGCGTCTCTCTTGCTCTCACTCTTCCTGCCATTGTCTGTCCTTCTCTAGCGCGTCAAGGTGTTAGATGTTGTTTACATAAGTCTTTCTATCTTTCTGCAGGGTTGATGGAGCGATCGTGAGATGATGCTGTTTGACAATGTGCTCACGAATGGAGAGAAAAACAAAGCCGGCTGAGATAATCACAGGGACAGGGGAGGAAACGGGAGCCGGCTCACCCTGCAATTGTCTATCAATTGTTTTCTGCCTCTCTTATCTTTGTCACTTTCTGCCTCTCTCAGACACACTCGCCCACTTCGTGCGCACAACAATCCTCATAATTCTTTTTCCTACTTAAGCATCATTGACTGTGGACTCCTGTCTCACAGCCAGAGAGGCATTTAGGCTTCATTACCTCTGATCGTCCACACTGGTGTCCACGGGGCCAAAGAGGCTTTAAAGTACTTCAAGCAGATACATAGGTTTTTTGGTCACTCATGGGCAACAAACTGCAAACACTACACTGACATACTCAACTGAATTTAATAAAGTTGATGATAAACAGTCGCTTAATTACCCCTCCCCTCCCCCCATTATATATTACAATACATACGCTCATTGCTATCTTTATTCTAAAAGGTTTTTACTGAGGGGTTTGTTTGTATGAAAATATATAAGATATACGGTAAACAATATTGAAGTGGAACACTTTATCCAATCTTCAGTCTGTTCTGGACATGTATGGACTTTAGCACCTACTGTATATAAAAATAAATCCCTCATTTGCTTATTAAAGACTGAAGAAGTCACTGTCACAAGATGCTCGGAGAGAGGATCCAAATACAGATGTGTGGTGCACACAGATTTATTATATCCAAAAACACAGAATTCTCCAAAAAACAAATGAGGATTCCGGCGGGATGGAAAAAAAAAAAGCAGAGACAGAAACAATCACAAACAGGTAAACACACAGTTCTACCCAGTACAACCCACAAGGGAACAGGAGACACACAAGGTTTTAGTACAAGAGGAAAGGTGTGGGTAATTTGACACAGCAGGAAACAATCAACAGACAATCAACAGACAGGAAGTGCAGGGGAACAGAGGACACAAGAAGCAAGGAATTCCAACATAAAACAGGAATCCAGAAAAACCCAAACCATGACACTCAGCTCTTAAACATATATATATATATATATATATATATATATATATATATATATATATATATATATATATATATATATATATATATATATATATATATATATATATATGCATGCTCGGGGTTACATGGGTGAAATGTGATCTGTTAAGTGTGATTTTAAAACCACCGTACCACAGTAGAGGTTCTAAGAACTCTTGATGATGATGTTTCCGCATGTCTAGATTTACCTGCAAAATCTGACATGTCACAGGAAACATTTGCTGATGGGCCCTTCTTCTTCCCCACCTCCTGCCTTCTGTGCAATGTGTGTGCATTAAGCCGATTAACAGTCTGTCAATTAGGAAGGTGCACCATGTGAGCTCAAAACAAACTAAAATAATACAACAAAACTACATTTTGACACAGGAAATGAGCTAATTATGAAGGAAACGCCTTCATCGACGTTTTGAAAACGCATTTACACACAAACAGATCAGGCCAAACCAACCCTGAGGCTTTTCCGTCTCGTACCTGCCTTTTGACGTGTAAGAGTGTGTTCAAGATTAGATGGAGTGCTGAACTGCTCATGTCATTCATGCAAAAAAAATAGTAATCACAATAAGATCAAAAATACCTTTTTAGTTCCTCGAGACTGGAATACTTTGCATACTGTATGTAGCCTTGCAGCAGGAAAATATTCATTTCTAAGAAACAAGGGATTTGTTTATTTTCTCTTCCACCTACATGAGTATTGTCAATCAATATAATTGAAGGAGAGGATTACATGGGATTGGAAGGGGATTCACCGTGTATACACTGTTGATGGTAGAAGTGGAGGAGAGAGGAGGCAGCATGTCGCTGTGGTGTTTCTTTTTAAAAAATAAAACCACAATGGAATCAGCAGAGCTTTTGTAGTCAGTCAGGGTGAAGAAAAATGTTGCGGGGACACCAAATTCATCTGTCCTACAAATAACAGCATACACAAGAAAATGTTCTTTTTTTACAAAACATATTCTTTGGTGTGATATCAAAGCAGTTTTTACAGTGAGGGTAATATAACCCTGACCTTGATATCTGTGAAATCAAATGTTGTCTCACTTTACAAATGTGCACAATAGACTGTGCAAGCTACAACTGTACAAGTAACACATCCAAAGAGTTTGAGGGCAAAGCGAGAGAACTGGGAAGCGAGTTTCAAAATATGAGCTTCCATCTGTGTGTGCTCGCTAGAGAGACACACTTGGAGGCCCGACTGCTGAATTGGAGGCCAGTTTGACCCATATTCCATTAAACCGCCCACTCCGGCTGTGCACTGTACTGGCAGACACGGCCACTGCTTGCAGAGTGCCCGAGCGAAGGCTGTGATTAAGACACTATTATTGGACAGGCAAAGAATGTGATGGTGAGGGCGAAAAAAAAAACATCATAATCAATACAGTCATCTTTGGCCATTCTTTATTCACTCGTTTTACCTTTTGTCTATGAGTCTCTCACAAAGTGCTGCCGCCTTGCGAAAATTGACATTTGTATCTTTGGTTTTGCCTTCACTTGCATTTTAAGTCTCATTTTGTCACAGCATAAGAGGACCGGTTTAGAGTCCCTGGGTCAGCAGATGATGACATCAGAGCAAGCCTCCCTTTTGACTGTGAAGACAATAAATGTAAACTGAACGTAGAATAACAATTGGAGCGTGCTAGAAACCACTGTTTTTTTTTCTTTTCTAAAAGTGGCAACAAGAGTTAATAATTCTTCAGTGTGCAATCATTCAATATTAATTCAATTCAAGCAAAAGTTCAACAATTTATGAACTTCTTTTTATCTTTCTTGTTGGGAGACTCTGGGCATGTACTGGTCAATCTTTAAACTAATTGTTCTCCTGTTAAAATTAATCTATTGTTAGCCTCAGCTAACGTTAGCTTGATGCACAGTTAACGTTACCTCAGCTGCACTCAGCTATGATGACCATGAACGGTGCTAATACCATGACTGTTTCTAATTTGTGTAAAACAATAAACAATTGACCATATTTTCAGTAGCTTTTGAGACTAAAGCTGCGCCCATTGCGACTTCCTTTTAAACTCTGTGAGCCGCCTTCAAAATAAAAGCATCTCATCTTAAAACAGGGAAACAGATAAATGTAGCTTAAGGCAGGCAAAACACATGCAACAAGAACAACAACATTGATTGCCAAATAGTTTCTGACAAATGCTTCATGTCCCTTACTCCTGGAATTAAGTGTCCATGCTGGATCTGTCCCCATCAATTTAAAAAGCAAGCATGAAAAGCATACGACCTTAGCACGACAGCATCTAGCTGCTAGCCAAACTGTCCTGTCCTGGTGTAGCCGTCCCTACAGAAGCTGCTTCCCTTTTACAGCAGTCCGTTGTCTTATGGTGAGGTCAGGTTAATATGGGACCAGGTGTTCTACCTGTAGTGTCTCCACAAAAGTCCTTCTCTCAGTCGGGAGGAGAGATTTTACCAAGCCAGCGTTTGTTTTTCTTTGAAGAGCAATGCTCCTGGTTGCACTCGCCAGTCATGTTGTTAAAATGACGCCTCGAGAAACTAGCCCTGACGAGAATGAAAGACGCGCACCTTGGGGCCATATGAGTCTGGCACTAAGCTGAATCTTTTTTAGGGAGCTGATTGAATAAATTGTATGTCACTCATTTATATCTTTAATCAGTAATCAGCTAAACTTATTCTTAGACCCGCCTCTTTTGAACCAAGGCAGAATATCCTGAGATCACCAACGTCCTATCTTTGTGAAGCAGGTTTTAAGTTACAGAATAGACAGGACATAAAGGTTTAAGTTACAAAGTAGACAGGACATAAAGGTTTAAGTTACGGAGTAGACAGGACATAAAGGTTTAAGTTACAAAGTAGACAGGACATAAAGGTTTAAGTTACGGAGTAGACAGGACATAAAGAACACACGTCAGGTGTCGTCGTCTCCCATCCCCCCGAGATTGGACCGGCACGTTGCAGAGAAACAAGCTCATTCAACGTAATGGTGAGTTGTGTTTTTATGCACTTTATATTTATTTTTATGCTGGTCGTATAATTTTATTATGTCATATTTATGAATTAATATTTATCGCCCACACCGTGAAGGCAAGTCCATGAAAATATTATTTTACTATTACACAAAACCGGTCCGTGGCACAAAAAAGGTTGGGAACAGCTGCTCGAGAATATCAGCAGGAAAAAAGTGTGGCTCATGTGTATACCTTCCGTCAGGGACCGTTTACTAAAGTTTTTGCCAAAATAAAATTGAGAGCAGACGTTTCACGAGCAAAGAGAAGCATCTTGAGTAGGAAAACAAGGGCTGAAGCCAGAGTGCAGGACATCTGTGCAAGCAGCAAACTATCTGCCTGCAAGCATACAGTTTGAGCAGACACAGAGCAAATCAAAGCGCAAGCAGGTGCTGTTTAAGTGCAAGTGCAAATGTATCATAAAATCATTAAGTCATGCTCTGAAAATGAATTATCCCTTTCTTGAACAAAGATAGTAAAGATAAATTGTGACTAGTTGAAATGCAAGTGACTTTCATCTTTGGTTTGTATAAAAACCTTCTTTTTGTCCATTGTCTGGGTTTTAAATTATGCTTGTTAAAGTTGAAATGCCACAGCAATTTATAATGTAGCAGTCTTTCAGTTCCTTTAAAGAAGGTTATTTTCCTTGTTTCAGTGGAGAGGAGAGGACATTGCTGTTGACGTATATGTTACTGCTCCAGTGACAGTCTCAGTGTGCAAACAAGACCTTCAGCCCACACACTGACCTAACTAACCAAAACCTTACTTCCTCTTTGTTCCAAAATAGGCACTATAAATAGAGACTGTGTCTCTCTTATTTTGGACGAAAAACTTGGACCACACCCATCTATTTTCCTCCATGCAGAAATGCAACAAGTAAAGTTGACTCTTTTAAAAGAAAGTGGGCTGAAAATTACAAAATTGAAAATATGTTGGGTTAGTGCATTCCATCAGCCAAGTTATATTCAAATCTAAATATACATATACCTAGAAAGTGTCTGCAGAACTTTGATATTTGCCCACCACTTTGGTAAGAAAAAGTAGGAAAAAGATGAAAAACGAAAAAGAAACTTACTGTGAAATAAGCCCCCCTGGTTGTTGACGATTAAAATGTCTGTCCATCTTGGCTCTAAGAGCCCGGTGTTGCTTACATCTCTTAAAAAAAGCTTCCCCTCACCACTAAGTGTGAGGAAAAGCACCTGGACTTAGAGTGCCATTTCTCTTAAATGCGTGGTGCGTGCATTTGGCCCATCACATATGGGGAAAAGTGTCAAGAATTGATGAATAAGTCACAGTACTCTTCCTGCTCCTCAGTATGGAGGAGTGCATTTAGTTCACACCTCACACTTAAACCACCTCCACCATTATTCTCACAAGTAGGAGAGATGAAAAGAAAAGAAAAATGGATATTGGACAGGATGGTGCTGTGAACTGTGCCTCTATTGCTGTGTTAAAGTATGCATCCATCAGAAGTGGACGCAACATGGCTCCTCCATTCAACGCCTGCACCCAAGGGTCTTGTCAACCATATTTTTCACACTTTTTGCTTTGAAAGAAAGTATTCCATTAAAGTCATCCAGTAAGGAGTTGGGTCTTTTTTACTGTTCACAGCCCACTTTTTTCTTTATACTCCCACTCAAGCCACCAATACTGCTCGCAAAGTGGTTCAGCCCTACTGGACACCAGAGGAAGTGCAGCTAGATGAGCTGTAATAATTTAATCCGATAGACGTAACAGAGCTGTACCCCTCTCTGAGAGACAACAACTGTCTCTAGATCACCTTGATTATTAACAACAAAAGCATAATGGATTTTTTTGTGTAATTTAAAGGTAGAGGTGAAAGTACAAGATCAAGATATGAAAGAACCACAAAGCAATGTAAGAAGGCATGTGCAAATGAGAAGATGGGATACAAGAGAATAAATTCCAGAATAAAAAATGATGTCACAGTGAGATATGAATAATTATGTGATTTAATAAAAGGCAGTGGCAAACAAAAAAAGTTTTGGACCTAATTTAAGAGGACTAAGAGTTGGAGCAGACTTCTATTTTTCTGGGAATTTTTTCCGTCCTCAGCATTAGCATGAGAACATATAGCCTTATTTTGAGGAACAGCGTTCCTGGAGTGCATTTTTGGAATTTGCATTTGGAGGAATATAAACTGTAACACAACAATTATCTGGGCAGATAATATGATCAACAACTTTGACGATGTTCCTCTCGTCCCACCAGCTTCCTGAACTCTGTGGTTCGCCGGTCAAGTGATGTGAGCCGGGTCTTGTTACAGATGTGACCACAACAGTCCCCATTCTGGAGTAGTATAGTAAATCACATAAAAGCCATAGTACAGTTTGTTGGGAAAAATGAAATGACATTACGTCATTTACATATAAAAGTCACAAAAAGGTCAACGTGTAGCATGTGGAACCAAAGTCATAAAAAATATCCTACTATAGTTGCATTCTACTTGGTGCACCTTGTTTGGCGAGGGTAAACCTCTCTCTTGAACTCTATTCAATCCCCCCTCCCAGATGTTGTGAGAAGACGTAAGTGTTTCTTCGTTATATGGTCATACGTTATAGGTATTCATATGTGAAACCATTCATATTTGATAGGCATACCGGTAACAATCACGGAAAGACCATGGGAGCTACCTGCCACCGCATCTAAAGGTGTCGCTGTTGCCATAGCTACTAATAACTCATAAGGACTTAGTGCAGGAAAAAGTTATTATGTTTCTGTGCCAAAACTTAGCTCAGTGAAGGAGGTGAAAATAAAACAATAGCAATAACACTGAGAGAAGAAATAACAAGAAATGTCGCCAAAGAGCAACTGCCAAAAACCGATGAGAGAAAAATGGGGCGAATAACGAGAAGTCTATGAGAGAGAGAATTGTTCAAAAGTACCAATTTCTTTATTTTGTAATCTATCTAAGCTTTTAGAGTGCTTCCTATTGTATCGCCTTCTCTCTGCACCTCCCAGTCTGGCTGTCAGTCAGCAGCCAGCGCAGACAGTACATGTCAGCAGACGGCTGAGAACCATGATCCTGTTTTCCCTGTAAGAGATGAGGGCAGTAGATAAGCTGGACTCACAGCTACCTGCACCTTCTCTGCCTGATCATGAATGTGTGCATAAGGCAGCGTGGAAAACACAACTACATGCACACCACATGCACACACCAACAGTCATGTGGTGTTCATGTGAGAAATATGTTCGCTTTTCAGGTATGACTTTGTTTGTCCGACTGGGAAACACTACGATCTGTGTGAGCAAGAAGTATGCAGGAGAGTTGAGTGATGAATTCATTTCCAGACTTTGAATTCTTACGGAACGAGTCAGTTTGCTGAATAAACTAAGAAAAGGTATTGCACTAAAAGTTCCCAATATTCAGTAAAACAGTCAAACAATAAAAAATGAGTGTGCTTCAAAATCAGCTGTAATCACAAAATACAGAGTTAAGAATCAAATTAGAGTCATAAGGAAGGGGATTAACTTGCTTTATTACATTTTAGTGAATAGCTCATTCTGTTTTAAAATCACTCGAGATATCTGCATGTATTACAAATTAAAGGACAATATTTTTTAAACAAGTCTTCCTTTAAGCACCTTTTTGTCTTCGTACTGGCAACCATCCAACAACCAAAGGCACTCTATTATGTCTATGGAAGACATGATTCAAACCTTTATTTTATATGACATCACAAGTTAATTGAATCGTTATCTTGAGAAAACAGACTTTGTAATCTTGAGATAACGATATAATCAACTTGTTATCACAAGAAAACAAAAGGTGGTTTCCTCCTATTTCTTCCATCAGCTGATGGTAAAAGCATCAAACAGGCCAGATAGAGCTGACAGTGATGGACTTGAAGGGATACACGTGAATAATATATCACAAACCTGTGAGGGAAATATTGGGGGAAGAAATAAGGTCTGACAATTACCGATGACTGTACAGAAACAACATCATGTTGTCAATTTAGAGTCATTTAAACTAGCTCAATTCTTGTTGTTTTTAATATTCATCTGTGCCATAAAAACACATTGCTCCATAGTTTCTGACAATGACTGATATATTTGAGTTCAGGACACCTTTGATTAAATACATACTGACATCTTTACTTTCCCAAAGTAAAGGTTTGACACTTCTACTGTGAAATAGTTATTTTAGTTATCAGTAGTTCCTAGGATTTTAAGGAACAATGTGTTTCCATAACACTCACATCATTTAGATATGTTGCTATTTCATAGTGGAAATATGGGAATTGATATAATATAGTATATGCTATGTGTACGTTGATAGATTTGTCTTCAACTCAAACATCATCTATTTTGTTTCCCCTGCAACAAAAAAAAGGTTGGCATACTTTATAAATGATGAATTCCCCATTTCTAAATGAAACCTTAAGGACTTATTAATGATTAATAAGATCATTTGTAAAGTGTTAGTAAATGTTAGCGATGGCTAGCCAGCTAGCCATCGCTAACATAATCAATAACATGTAGCTATGTGCCAACAATCTATGGACCACTCGTGCCACTGACGGGCATGGCCCCCCAGCACCATCATATTAATGTTCTTTATCACTTTGTGTCTATTTCCCTTTTCTGTTGAGAAGATAACTGAGACTTCTGCTAGCTTTGAGGCAATGCTTTGTCAAGCATAAATAGTCTTCACTTCAGGTCAAAGAACATACTTAACTAATACTTAACTAACGAGCAGAACTACCTGAATTAATCATGAATTGCAGAATTTTTTTTTGTATCATTTACTAGCAATTTACAAATGATCTTATTAATCATCTATAAGTCCTTAACACTTAATTCACAAATGGGGAATCCATCATGTATAGTATTATAGTATTTAAGGATGAAAACCCAAGCTTATTAATAAAGAATGAAACATTTATAACTGTGTTTATGAATTGCATACTGATGAGTTACTGTATGAGTGTTCGTGTTGGAACAATGCTTTATAAATCATGAATTCCTTCTTTATTTGTGCTTTACCAATGCTAAATAGTGTGCACTCATTATAGTGCTACCGTATCTTCTTTTTAATTCCGTATGGGACTCAGCCAACACTTAGTGATAAATATATATATATATATATATATATATATATATATATATATATATATATATATATATATATATATATATATATTGTGTATTAACACTGTCGGCTTAATCTAGTCCGTTTGAAAAGATCTAACAACTGATTTGACCCAAACATTATTGTTTTTTTATGATAAAAAAATAATTACCTCGTTACACTAACACATATTGTTAATTAATTATGTTGTGATAGCAAACCTTCTTTTCTCGAGATAACAACATAGTTAACTTGTGGTATTATTTAAAACACACTTTGACTCTTAATAAGGGTTCCCCTAAAAGTTCCCTGGAGCATAAATGAACTTTACTCTCTATTTCCCAAGCACATGGAAATATGAATGTACATTATTGTATATTTACGTTTGTGTCAAGCTCAAACCATCCCTGTTTGTCCCTATGTAAATATGTACGTAGGAAGGAGGAAACATAGTGTAGTCCTCAATACTTGTGTAATCTAGTAGTAATCTACTTGTGTCCTGGAAATACCCAGTGCGTTAAACAGTGAAGCCAAGAGGTCCTGAGGAAGCACAGGGAGTGAGACCTCAATGTTTGTATCATGAGGGAGGATACATGACGCCATCTATTTTGCTGACACTACACTAATTATCTCCCTGTCAGCCTTGCAGTGAGACTAAACATAACACAGGGTAAAACTTTACTTCCTGGAGGTGATCAGGCAACACCCAGTTATTTAAGCTAGAATGAACCTACAGCGTGGAGGCAGATCAGATCAAGTGTCTTTAATCACTATATTTATGCACTGGAGCGGCCACGTGTGACCTCACTGCTCCAATAGCCATACATGTCTTCCTCACGCAAAAAGTCAGAAGTAAAATATTAACGGTTGTGTATAAAATCACTCAAAACTGAATCAAACTCATAACATGTGGCTCCAAAACTACGTTTAGGTGGATTTGAATCCCCCAAAGTCAGATGCTTGAAATCCGAATATATACACTCAAATATTGTTGTATATAAACAATTGAAATTGAAAGCTCTGATAAACCAACCAATAGCTGCACAGCACAAAACAGTATACACAGCTACAGGCTGTTTGGTGAACATATGCATATTAATGCTCTATGTGGTCAGATACTTAAATGTTTCATTGTATTATTTATCTTTTACCAAATTCCAAATAAATGTGAAATAATTGACTGCCGAAAGACACATGTTTGTCTGTAATTAATTAGAACAGCCGATTCGCTGTATCTAGTTATGTGTGTCTCCTCAGTAGACACTCATCTATATTCTCGCCATGCACTACATCAAAGATCCTGGGATGGAAGGGTTTCTATAGAACTCACAGTCGAAGCTGCGAGCCATCATCACCTGAGACTTTCCAAGCCGACTGAGAGCCGTCACAGCACCTTTTAGAGAGACTGCTTCCGGCTCAGCAGAGGTCATGGAGGGATCCTTTCCCACTGAGTGGCCGTTCCTTACCTGTTGAGTTGTATCTCCCGGACAGGTACTGTTACGGTTTCTTATGAAACTGTTTGAAACTCTGCCTCAGACGAAGTGGCCGTTTACCTTCAGCTCTGCTGTGAGAACACTTCATACAAGAAGAAGGCTGGGTGGAGCTACGAGCAACCTATTCCCACCTGCTGCATCAGGATGTCATCAATATTCAAGATACGCTGTCCCTTATCTGATGCTCCGGTGAGGCAGTTCATTTCCTAAGCTGGTTTCTGAGAGCTTGAAGATGCATAGTATGATACAGGCAATCACAAAACAAGTGCTCCGCATGGAACATCGCTTAAAGTGCTGATTACTTTCATTACAGAGGAGTAATTAGCACCTTCAGAGGAACAGGTAGGATCAGAGATGCCATCCCCAGGTGGTTCGAAAGAGTTAGTTTAATCTTACCGGGGTTAGAATAAATGACGTTATGTTCTTATCTGGGCTGACACACATGTACAAGCAGTCAGAATACATTGACAACAGGACATATAATTATACAACAGCTTCATATTTACATGCTTCATAGTACAACAGCTTCATGCACTAGAGAACTATCAAGATTACCACAGATGTGTTCAGACAGCAAAATGGCACGTAAAGTTGAAGCAAAACATCCGATCAAATTAAAGAGAATATGATGTAAATAAATGAAGAGTCCTTCATTAAAAGGTTGAAGTTATGATGGTGGAGAGAGCTGCAGCAGCAAACTGTATTTGTATGTATGTATCAGAGAAGTATCACGCGTCTACTTGTCTATACTTAATACTTTCACTTGTACACTTAAATGTTCCTTGTTGTTGCTGCTGTTGATGATGTTGTTGTTGTTGTGTTTTATGATGCACCTTCCACCAGGACAAATTCCTCGTTTGTAATAACTTACGTGGCAATAAAACATTTCTGATTCTGATTCTGATATTGGCTGTGCTTCTCATCTGCATGAATACAATTGTAAAATAGCAGTCAGCTGTTGTAGAAATAGCTGATAATAGAGCCAGTGACTGCAAAGCAAGATGCTGTGGCTCAGTATGAGGAAGGAGCTTCAATGCTCTATGGACCCAAAAATGCAGTAGTTTAGGAACTTTTGATCTGTGTCAAAAGGACCCTCTTTCATGATAGAATTAATGCGTGCAGTGCCCCTTCGGCTGATTGCCTGGCCTCTGGTATTGTTGCTTGCAGCTTTCTCGGGACCCAATCATCAAACCAAAGTCACAATCAAGACTGCACTTCCACCGATTGTGAAATTGAGAGGATGACCGATTGTCAAGAAATCCATAGACAAAGAAAAGAGACTCCTTCCATTTTAGTCACATAGTCTTGAGTGAATCCAGTTCTCTTAATACTGCAAAGTTTGCTTGTAAGAATGTGTTATGTTGAACTATCTTTACTTCAGCATGTTTGTAATTGATTTGATTATCTTTCAAATTGGAATGTGACCTTTGTATTGCACATCACAGCTGAAATATTACTAAAATACACTGTACAAAAATAGACTACGTCCAGACCACTGCTCATTTTTTTGAGGGTATGTTTAAGCCAAGGTTCAGCTTCTGAGCCAACATGAATGAACAATAGAAATCTGAACATCTAAAAGTCAACTGGGCAACTTCTATGTAACTATATTTCTCTCAACTCATGAAATCTCTTATCACAACAGATGTTTTTTCACACCACCTGGTATCAGCTCCATCAGCAAGAAGAGACATAAGCGCTGCAGGACCTTAGTTGGTTGTGTAGTGGTTGTTTCTGTTTGGACATAAGACGATGAAACACCAATACATAATCACAGGAACACGTTCTGCAACATTGTTACATATAAGATGACCATGTACTGCCACACAGTTCCCAGAGAGAACGTAAGCTTCCAACAGAAGAACATGACCACAGTTCCCCAAGGCCGTGTTGCATGACCCCGACGGTCGGACCACCAGCGACAGGACGTAGACGTCTACTGGTCACATGATCTGGCCCTTCATTTGCTTAAGGTTCAGGTCATAACAGAAAACACAGTCCATGGGACATAATATACAATTATGCTACTGTTTATCAAGCATGAAAGAACAAATATTGCCATAAACATATAACATAAACATATACAAGCAGTGAGTGAATGTCAGGTTTGTGTGCACTGAACATGCAGGAATGTGAGCCAGACAAATACGTAAAGGGAGTTCAGTTTCACTTTCAATAAACACTGTGTACAAGCGTAGAGCTCATATGTGTGCACACACACGCACGTGTACAATGTACACACACACACACACACACACACTGTGCTCAAAGACGAGACGCAGCAACATGGCACACACAGGCATTCTGGGTAGGCTGGTTTCACATGGACCTTCAACAGACGACAGAGATGAGATGGATGAGGAAATACGTTTGTTATGTTCAGGAAAACAGCAGGCCGAGAAGCACACACACTCTCTCTGTCTTTCGCTCACGCACACACACAAACACACACACACACACACACACATCCTCACTGCATGCCAGCCAGCTGTGGGAGGGACAGTGTGACAGATCTGTCTCGTCACGGTCACCTACAAGCGAGGGAGTGCTGGGAAACAGGAGGAGAGGAATGCGGAAAAAAAGAAACAAAAAGAGTTACTAAAAAAAGCACGAGGAGGAGGAATGCAAGTTGTGTTTCATCCACAGGGCCGTTTGCAGCGTTATTGAATTTACGTCGTGGTACATTTGTCAGCGGTGTAACTGAGGCCGCTATCTCTGGGTGCACCGCAGGATGCGATCTATTCAGAAGCTCATTCAACTTCTGAAGGAATTCATAAGTAGGGACGTAAAGTTGATAAAGTACGGCAACTCTCACAGACCAAGGTCACCCAGTGCTTCACAAGAAGGACAATGTCAGAAATAATATGGTAAAAAAACAACAAACTATAAACACAAGTAACAACAGACCTTCAAAAGGCACGGAAACATGAAACACTAGTCAGCACGAGGCGAGACCGAGCTGGAGAGATTGTCAGTCACACATAAAAGAGGCTGCAGGGAGGAGCTTGACTTTTTCAACCTTGATCCATCCAGCCTTCTATCTCCAGCTACTTCATGACAAAGCAGGAAGCAGGAATGTTATCTCTCACTGTCAATGTGCTTTTGAGACAACAAGGCTTCCTTCACTGTGCAAGCTTTCCTTTTCAGATCCAAAACCCAACATGAACTCACTGCCAGGTGAGAACACAAACCTCCATATGCAACTTCTGTTCTAATCTCACTTCAGTTTGTTGAAACTGTTTCATAGATATAGCTGTAGCTATATGTTATTGATTGCTCCTTTATCCAAGACTTTCTAGCTGCTATCACTTGTCAAGTTGACGTTACAAAGGACAGCAATGCAAAGTCTGTAGCGTTGCGTGTCATCCTGAAGGTCTGTCTGAAGTGAAAAGAAAATTCAAACTTTGTGCATTTCTTATATTTTGAGAGTTGTGTGAGTCAAAGTCAAATAACAAAAGTATAGTTTGAGCCTTTCAGATGGCCAATCATCTGCTTTGACTCTGAGATAATTCTCTTCTAAAATACACATAACAATATCTTTATTATTTGATTGCGAATGTTTGTTATTGACCTTTTGTGAGAGTTTTGTGAGACTTAATCATCTCAACTTGAGGTTATTCAGTGATTCCTACCACACCTCAATGTCTTGCAGACCTAGCGTGGCCATATCCAGAACACCAAAAAGGAGGACACTATGTGGTATTTTCTGAATAATTGCATGAAACGTTTTTAACCAAACTCATGCCTGCAAACTCATTAGGGGTAAAAAAAACGGTGATGGGGGGATACAATTTATAAATCTGACTATAAATGGAACAACACACTCAGTAAAAACCTTCAGAATATAGAGAACTGAATCTGAAAAGTTTTTAAAGACATGACAGATGAAAACATTAAAAACATATCCATTTCACATCATGAAACATCCACAGTTGATTACTTTCATTATTACGATTATGTAAAATTATAAATATACAAATGAGTAATCATCTCATAGTAAACTTTTGTCAATTTAGAATAAATAAACAGACACAAATAAAGATATAAAGATAGTAGAAAAACAAACACACACACACACACACACACACACACACACACACATATATATATATATAGAATTAATATATATATATATATATATATATATATATATATATATATATATATATATATATATATATATATATATATATATATATATATATATATATATATAAAGAATACAGACCAATGGGTATGTATATATTAAAGCCTTGGAGGACCAGGTTTAAGATTAACTGTCCATGTGGACAAGAAGGTTTTGAGGGAGAGCATTACAAAAGCCAAAGTGAAATCAATATGTCATGCTCTCAAATTAAAAGAACACACTCTTGAATAAAAATGGAAAAAAAGCTCCATAACCATCTGGTCATGACTATGCAAGGGACACGTTCAAAATCAACTCACTTGAGTCAAGACTCCCCCTCAGCTTCATATGTATAATCCTCCTCAAAGCCTATGCACTGGTTCATTCCAAGAGTAGAACATAAAGGCAGATTGTTTAAAATAACATTGACATTTAGTCTGCAATGAAAAGGTCAAGTCCCATCCAATAGGTTCAAATGTCAAATCAATCTTTTTAACTGTGTAGACACAGCTTTAGGACTTTACAAAGCAGTCAAATTTAAAAAGGGAAATTAATGATCTTCCATTGCTGTGACCTATTCTTTAAAGGCTGTGAATGTGGCCCAGTCCGAGAAATGTCTTAATTATGCTCTCTTAAATTTGGAAATACATTTCTCAAAAATAATCTTTTACTGTCTGGCACCAGCTCTAGAAGGACCACAGGGCAATTGTTCATTGTCCTTCTCAGAGTTGTGGTACAGCCCCGAGTAACTGTGATTCTATTCAATATTTCTGAGCACATTTGGTAGTATTACATTAGAAAAAGTATATGGAACAATACATTTCCCGAATGGCGTAAAACCGTTTTTACACTCGGTTGAGGTGGTTTTGTAATAGAAACACTTTTGCAGAAGAACCATTTAACTCACTTATCTAATCATCTTATTCTGCTGTCAATGTCTTTCAGGGTATATATATGGGTATATATATATATATATATATATATATATATATATATATATATATATATATATATATATATATATATATATATATATTTACTTTGTCTTTGTCTCAAAACAGCGTGCAACATTCCAATAGTAGCTGATATGACTACGCATTGTCATTTATTTTTTACGACATTTCAAAAGTTAGTTTCAGATTTACTTGACATTTGACCACAAACATGGTAAACTAACATGTATTGTTAAATACTATTCAGGGAAGAGGAGAAACAAGTCATTGAGCATTCAGCACAACCTTTTGGCTTTCCTGCATCATCTTAGCTAAAAATCTAACCCCACTGTGCGTTACCTACGACAGCGAAAGCTACTGCTTGGCTGGCGACATCGCGGCGCATTTGGAAGCTAAACAGACAGATATATTATGTTGGAGACAACATGTGTTTCTTAAGGGTTAATGGAAGTTGGTTTAAATTTATTTCATATTGCCTCATGACCAGTAGACCTCATGCAAGAACACCGATACGAACATATTTAATTGTTAGTGGCTTGTACGATAATTGCCCTCATTCACTTATTTTCTCTTCTCCTCAAACACAATTTATAAGTGGTCCAGACCTGTCGTAGGAGTCGCATGCAATTAGGTTGCATTGATTGTATATTTCATCAGTTTGAAGCACTTTGAATTAAAAAAAAACCCATATAAGCCTATGCTTCATATTTATGTTAACATTATCCTGATTGACTCTGCAATTACAATTATTGGCTCATTAAATCAAAGTGTGTTCACATTTTACATTTAAATTGGCTATTTCTATATCATTATAATATAAATATGAACATGTCAAACTGAAAATAGACTAAGTCAGAGATAGTCTGACCCTCAGGTGACACAGCATGAGCAGCTCTTTGTCTTTAGCAAGTCTCTGAATTCTGCTGCTGACGCTAATACAACATGTGGACTTCCCTTAATGGAGCTCCAACAGCATGAATGTAGGATATATGGGACGGATGTGTATCCTTTTATGGTATTATTGGGGCGTTAATTATGGTTATTTACGACGCTAATGAATGCACAAAATGTTAGCGCTGGTCAGTAATCTGAAGTTAGGAGTGTTTGTTTGATCTGATGTGCCTCGCTTGTACAAGCTCGCCGTACCCAAAAAAGGAATGGATAGAAATGCAAAAACCTTCTTGCATGAGGTCCAATATTTTCAGGAGACAGGGTTGGAGAGCATTTGTGTATGTTTAAGAACTAAATGGATATGTATTGTGTGCCATTTACACCACGCGGCTGCCGTCAGCTCGTGGTTCGAGAGAGATGGGAGAAAGGAAAGGGAGATAATTGGCCTCCGCCTTTGCAAGACATTCAACGGACACAAACAAAGCAGGCAGAGATGTGCTGGCTTCAACCTCAGGGCCACACAACACACACTCGCAGGTGAATACGTAAACAAACCCTTTTCCTCCCCCTAAAGTTAATCCTAATGCCTCGGGGAGAAAGACAACTTCAACCTGTGCATGCACTTCACCGGAAGGTAAGAAATGAGGACTCAGAGGCACCGAGACAAATGAGACAGGTGAAAAGAACAAAGATGGAGCAGACACACAGGGTGGGAAACAAGAGAGAGAGGGAAGGAGACGCATTGAAAGGGGATCGACTGGAGGGATAAAAAAAAAGAGGAGGAGAGACAGACAGAGACAGGGCGGAGGGGTGAGGGGGAGGCATGGGGCAGAGAGGGATGGATGAGAAGATGAAAGATTAAGCAGCATGGAGGAATGTTAAGTGTAGCTTAAGCGTGTGTACAGAACTGGGGATTTATGGGTAGCGCACGCTCAGGGCAAAATAGTTTCAGAATTATTAAACGACTTCAATTAAAGTAATATAAGAGAAGAGAGGCAGTGGAGGTGGGGGCGTGCAGGGAGGGCCTTACACACCCCCATCAACTTTGATTTATGAATACCTCTTTTCATCGTCTCTTCTCCTGCAGTCCTTCGTCATGCCCCGTCGCCTGGCAGCAGATTACACCCTTATTCAGTTTGACTCTACGTCAGTATGATGGAAAATGATGTTATAGTTCAGTTATAAAGTAGAGAAGGAAAATATGCATGCACTGAAATTACATCTTTGCATGGGGAAAAAATCGATATATTTATGTGCACTTACATTAATAATCTACATTTAAACGAAAAGGGTTAGGGACAATTTTGGACCTAGATATATAGCTTATGAAATGTTATTCCAATGTAAACATATAGTGTTTGTATCTTGTCAATATAAAGGTGACACCAGCCACGCCGCCAAGGCCTTCCAGCTACTGAAGGTTGCACTTTTTCCTCTTGCCTTAGCTTGCCCTGTGACCGTGGCAACAACAGAAACCACACTGCGGAAACAATTCAGAAAGCTTATTATTATACTGGTATTTGAGTTTGCTGAATTGTACGCTTCTTCACCAGGATTCAGTCAATACATGAAAAGAAAATGTTCCCAGAGTAACATTAGCCTTTTGAAGAATACTTTACCCTTAAAATGAACATCTCTGTATCAGTTACTCACCCAGTGTAACCTTGAATTCTTGAAGGAAAGTCATTTTTTTCTCACATGCCTCCATGGTGAACAAAGAATGAAATAACAGAGGAGAGTCTTGAATAGCAGTAAATGGGGCCCGTGTTTCACAACTGGACTATTATATCATACACCATTTAGAAACGCCAACACAAGTCCTCTAGTATTATCCAGTTGTATGCTCACTACTAAAATCTCACTCTTTGAAACACTGGTCTGGACTCACAGCGTGCCTTCTCAAGCATGAGATGTAGCAGAGGAAGTGTGTGAATAGTAAAATAAGTACAATAAGTAAGATAAGTAAGCACAAATGTATTTTTGAAGTAACAAGCTTACAGCTAAACTTGGATTTTACTGCGTTTACAGAGTTTATGAATGGATATGTTTACATTGTTTTACCGTTAAAACTAGCCAACATTTCTCTGAATTCATCAAGGATTTACTCCATTTTTGGCTGTTTCTGGATTTTTCTTACAGCATGGGGGCTTGTGAGAAAAACAATGTTTTCTGAAAGGTTCAAGGTAACACGCGAGCAATGAGTGAGCAATTTATATACATGTGGTCAATGGTGAAATATTCCTTTAACACCCCACATTAACTTGAACATGGCCTCTTTACAAATTCAAAACATACATTTGAACCCCAATAAACATCCAGCAGGCTAGTGGGTGAATGTGATTTCCTCATAGTTCGGTAGTAATTTCACAGCTGGGGTTAACACAGGACGACTGGATCTTCTCTTGAAAAAAGTAAATGAACTTCTGTTATCATTAACACTGTCCAATGGGACCAGGAGCACTCTATAGTGTCATAAAGAGACTGCACATGCAATTTATAAACTCAAAAAAAGAGAAAATGTTCTTGTCTGGTACATTAAACAATGATTGTGATACTAGTTTGCATCCATTTCCTTTGTGTTAGCTACCCTGTCTTGTATTGACACGTTCTGTATTGAGCTACGAGGTCACATCAACCACCAGGATGCGGTGCAGGCCATTGTTGTAACACTGGTTACTGCTTGCTCTCTGAAAGTACATTTACTACTGGAATGTGTGTACAAAACACACTTGCCGGTGCCGGACATTTTCAAGATGTCATTACTGGATGAAACACACACACACACACATATATATATATATATATATATATATATATATATATATATATATATATATATATATATATATATATATATATATATATTGAATCCTCAAGGAGCCTCAATAAGACTAATGGGATTCTTTGCAACAAGTGAGGGGGAAAGAGTCTGAACCAAACCTCCCTGCAGACTCCCTGTTCTTCTTTGGCCAGCCACACATCTGTATCATTAACTTGTAAAAATGTCATGAAAGGCGATCCGTCCATGAATACTCCCTGCGGGAGTCTAAAGAGCTGTGTTTTGAGAGCATGGGATTTGTACCATGTCACCAACTCGCCATCCGCCTGACACAGTCCATCCAGGGGCCGAGTCCAGATGGCCCTCCTACGTTTCCCCTACATGTAATTGCAAGTTAGAAGTAGATGAAGATCCCATTCAAGCGTCCACAACCACTGACCAGTGTTTTTTTTTATGTATGTGTATGTAATTTGTTTGCTTTTGCCATGGTTATACCAACAGTGTTTACGGTCCAGTTGTAGGGCCGTCATTTGGAGGTTATGGGCAAAGGTTACGAGCACGGGCCTGCAGCCAGCTGAGCCATGCATATCTGATCATATCCCTCCATTAAAGCTGACACATTTGGGAAGCATTGACACGGGCGTATGGAGCTCTCGTGGCAGACATCGAGGGGGGAATGGAAGAAAGGATTAATTTGAGGTGAAATAAATGAAGCATCAGGGATGAAGAAAGTGACAGACGGATGCATGGATTGCTGAACACATTTTTTTTTCCTTACAGTTTTGCTTCTTATTCATATTCATATTTAATTATTAACAGCTACAAAAAAAAATCCAATTCTGTCAGGAATCAGTGTGTTCAGTTCATAGTATTTGCATAATTCATAAATTACTCTAATCCTAGATTCAGGCTTCTCTATATGTGTGTATATCACACACACACACACACACACACACACACACACACACACACACACACACACACACACACGCACACACACTAGACCAACTGGCTTGTGATGTACCCTGTTCATCCCAGACTTCCTGTTAGCCTGTTAGTAGCCAGTCATGACATCTGCCACTTGCCTGTTCAATCCGACAGACACTACCGAGGGCCAGAGACGAACAATGTTGGCTGGAGGATCAAAGTACTTCTGGGGAAATGCCATCAAGGCTAATTGGTATCGTCAGTGTCTCGGTCCCAGCTGGGAACAAACAGGGTAGTCGGGAGAGGCCTGATAACCAAGACAGAGTAGCTAAGTGCAGGGCTGGCGCGTGAAACATAATGATATGGCATATAGAGATTCAATTTCTCTATATTGGCATGGTTAACAGCCATGAAAAAGTGGTATGGACTCATCTATTGCTGATAATTTCCGATTTATATCTGGTGGGATATTACTGCCACGGCTGATTACTGTGGAATGGAATAACTGACAAGAACACACCGAGTGCAAAGGATTTATGTTGCACACAGACTTCAAGTCCAACTGATATATTGTATTATTTCTTGCTACCGCTTGTACTGAAGGCAATGTTCTACGTTCAGCTTTGGGAGAGAACAGTACCCAGACCCACATGTTATGGCCCAGGGGTTTAAGAAACTGACTACGTAACTTTGCTTTGGACTTTTGTTTAATTTCCGTCCCATATTGCTCTCCCCTCACTTCCTGTCATCTCTGCTGTGCTAAATCTGATAGAGGCTAAAGTGTTTTGTAAAAAACTTCTCTTTAACGGCTAGAAAGCCTGCTCTGTGAGTGTGGCCATCTGCCTCAACAGGATGGGTCGAGAGAGAGAGAGAGAGAGAGAGGGGGGGGGGGGGGGGGAGGCATGTGAAGCAACAACAAAAATAACAACAGCTATAATAATAGAACTATGACTAATAATAATAACAATGGTTATAATACAATAATAACAGAGTCTATTCATTGTGACAGTTCACATCTTCTCCGACCAGTTGTAGATAGTAGGTTCTGGTTGTTTCAGTAGCCAAACCTAGCAGATGGGAAACTCGTTTAGCCCTCCGTGGTCTCTTAGCTCTGAGAGGAAAAGGTGACTTTGGTACATAAACTTATTTAGGAGAGGAATTGTATACATTTAATTTATTCTTAAAATTGATTTACCATTGCACAACCAAGTTTCCTTCAGGGAGCAATTGAGTTGCACTTTTGGTTCCTTTCCTCCAAGCTGCTGTGAGAATATTTCTTTCTGATCTTGAAGCTGCAGCCTGAGTGTCTTTGCTTGTTTGTTTCAGGTTTACATGTGACATGGAAACATGCTGGGATATAATATCGCTGTATGGATATACCACGCTGTCCAAACAGCCTAAATCCTACCTCCACATTCCTTTGAATACCTTTGCCACAACGTGCACACACGAAGAAGTCTTTACATAAATCCATCAACCTAGTGAGAATGTAGACTCTGACATTTCTTTTTTTATTCAGGCTCTCCAGAGGATATGACATCATCAGGTCCCTTTGTTCCAGTGTCCAAGTCCAAGGGAGAATTTATAAGTTTACATAAAAAACAGTTTTTTTTTCACACGCCTCTCCCACGAACTGTCACGGAGCAATATATAATTCCCTCCTAAACATTTGAACTCCTACTTCAGAGGGAAGGAGCGGCGCCAGAGTGACCTGTTGTGTTTTATTAGTGTGTCAAAACTTATATTGATTGAGGGTATGATTGAAAGCCCTGTATATAGCTTCGGAAAGAAAGGACAAATTGAAGCCGACTGTGCGTGTGTGTGTGTGTGTGTGTGTGTGTGTCTGTGTGCTCACATTTTTCTGTGAAAAAGAGTTAAAGTGATTGAGAAAGTTGCACTTTTTTAAATGTGTAAATGGCTTCTCGAGATGGACACACTGTCCAAAAATGACAGAAATCAGGTAAAAAAAACTAAAGCTCCAGCAGGATCTGGCAAAACAAATCCAAGTGAAGAATGGCTCCCCCAGTCCAAGCCATACTTCTTTATTTAGCCCACAGGGTGACATTTTCACACCGCGGTATCCAACCATGAAGTTTCTCTATATTTTCCCGAGAAATGGTTTGTTGTTGAGACAAGAGGGAGGCCGGAGCAGGAACAGAGGTCTTGGGAGGGAGAGAGAAGTTGATTGATTACACAGAAGCGCAGACATCCGTTGTGTTCATGAAGGGCTCTCGTGTTTTTAAATTGTGTTACTGTTTCCTGTCTTCTCCCCATGCTCATGAGCAGGTGCTTGTTGCTGGTGACGGGCTGACCCAGAGGAGGCCCAAACAGGTGGGCCGAAGCTCAGCACAGAGAAGAAGAGATTGGCTCCATTACTGATCCCTGTGTTTTAGAAGCACGGGGCTCCGTTCCTACCACAAGGCTCACCGTGGGCATGCAGAGGCTTAGCTGCAGCCACAGTGCAGTGCACTCTGGGCTTTCAGGCCGATGCCAGTGCCTGATTGTGCTGCATGATAACCAGCAGAGAAAAGTGTGAAAAGTGTTTAATCCCCATCTAAAGGCTTTTTTTTGTTGCAAACATGGCCAAACTGGCTATCCAACTGATCTCATACCCTAACAACACATTGTGTGGTGTACTGCTATGTTGAGGCTACTATCTTCTTAATGGCATGTCATGTCAGAACAAGACTTTGGGACAGGCCTCGTATGCTGGTCTCATGGATTGAAGTCTGCTTGGTTTCTGATCACTTCCCTGGAGTCAATGAATGCTTCTCAAGCAACAGTTCCAGGGAACAAGACATCCACACTGGATACTAATATAATGTTACAAATGAAAGGTCTGTCTCACCGTTAGAATGGAGAGGAATAATATCCACAGCGCATATCAATAAGAAGTGCATCTCCCCTACACCTGTTCATGATTGTACCCGCACTCTTCTCCTGATCAGAAAGCGGTCCATCGCTCACATAATGTAGCCTAACACGGCATTATAAGGCAGTGCCAGGGATCTGATCTGGATAACAATGGGCTTTTACATATTTCTTTATTCAAAAATAAAAAAAGAAACTGATTAAGGTATAGCACCCCTTCGCCCTTGTGTAGCTCCGTACCAGATATAGCAGAACCAGGGAAATGGTCTTTATTATTTTGCACTCTTGCTTGTCAACATCTGACACATTTACAACCCATAGCTCAACTTGACCGCTGATTGAGTTCAGTCTGAGATTTGGGTGGTTTGCCTGTAGAGGCTAAGGCCCTCTTGAGCTACTTGCCAGCAGCAGAGCTCAGTAAGCTCCCTGTCTTTCTGATGGTACTGTATACTAAAATCCAATACATGTATTGTGGAACCCTTGTGTATGATCTGATTACAATATTACACAAACTAAGTCATGACTGTATGGAAGCAGACCACTAGAACAGTCTCAATGATCAGTCAAACTCAAATTTATATGAGAGCTGGGAAACACTGAGTGACAGCTGATTCTTTCGTAATACTAAATGACACGCTTTCTCATCTTATTTCCTTTATATATGTGAGCAATTATCTTTCCCTAAATGTTTAAATAGTAAACTAGTGCAAAAGAGAGCTGCCTGCTGAGAAGATTTCCCCTCACTGACCTCATGACACATAACAATAATTAGAGCCAATTAAGCCCTGTGAGTGGCATTTTAATTGCGCCCGATACATTTGCTACACTCTTTTAGCCAGTTGAATGGAAAATATTGCTCTTGCCAACCATCCCTACTGCAACTAATGCAATTTTAATTAAAGTTTGTCTTTCCACAGAAGCCATCTCTTCTTTGTCCTCGGAGGTAACAGGTCCAGGCATGTGCCGTAGGTATCGCATTAGGCTGCCAAGATGGGAACAAATATCGTTGTGGTAATCGTGACTCAGCATGCAGCTATGTTTGGTATCCAGTTAGTAAATATCTTAATCGCTTGAGTTAGTCAGTGTTTACCAAGCCTGGCACACCCAAAATATATGTCAATGTCACAGAAGCCCATATGCTGTGTTTGATTCCATGAGAACATTCAGAATGTAGCGCAGTAAGGAATGTGTTTTTGAGCTCATAGCTGCTTGGTCACGGCTTTCACGTCTCTATTTGGGATGGGTTTGTCTCGATATCATGAAACAGATGTTATGAGCTTACTGTAAATCTCAGGTTCTTCTGACATCTATGTCTTCTGTGATTTACCAGTCCTGGGAAGTACCATGGTGATTCTTTTCACATGTGTGCTGAGACCAGATGAGACAGCTCTATATAGCCTGACACATTGCAACACCCTCAAGATATAGGTAGGTCCTGGGTTTTAGGTTGGGTATATTTTAATATTACTTGAAATCAAAGTATTACAAAAGGAATGTTTTTGCCTTCAACATGACGGGAACTGAGGAAAAACCATGTTAGTTTTAGTCATAGAATACTTTCCTCTTTCAGAACTAATCAGTTACTTAACCAAGCAGGACAAACTTCACGACTACATGCAGGTCTCAGTGGAGCAGGAAATAATAGCTTGGGTTATATTAAGTAATTCAACTTGTATTTATGCAGGAAGGGTTTGCTGAGCATGCATGCATGCTCTTCTGCAGTGAGGCCTTGTTTCACAGTTGCACGGCGATATATTCACACCTGGGAGCTTCTGCTACACTTTTCAAGGCTTTGACCGAAATAGGTATTTGAAGGTTATTACAGATACAAAGATATTGGAATAAATGGAAAGGATTCGGTGTGTAACTTTAGTTTTGCCAATTGATAACAAAATAATCCTAGTTTCAAAGTTTAAATGCAGCTGGCTTGTTTTGGTATGTGTCCTCTTCTTTAGACATATCTGAATGATGCCCAAGGTCCTATGATGTATTGGGCAAGGTATAAACATGTGAGAGGTCGCTCGCAGTGATAAAACTTGGATTACCACCCGACTCTGCAGCTCACTTCAGCTTTACGGAGCTTTAAAGTGAGTTTCAGCTCATTGTTCAGCTGTCCAGGCCACAACTTTAATGATTTGATTTACTCTCATGGCTGTTTTCAGCCATAACAGGCAGCTAATCTCAGTGAAAACATACCTAAACCCTACCTGCTCGACAGCAAACACACACACACACACACACACACACACACACACACACACACACACACACACACACACACACACACACACACGGTTTGAGACTAGCTTGTGAACATATAATGGAGATATCTTTGTTCTCAAGAGTTGACAGAGACCAATAGCGGAGTTAAAAGAAAGATATTATTGGACCTAGATTAATCAGTTGGCCAGAATCACTGTTCCAAATGAATACTATTCTTACTCTGTAACAGATGTATGAATAAGAAACTGTCCACTAAAGGTTTTGCATATCAACTTGAAAGGTGTGACTCAAAATGCCAAACTTGTCTTCACAATGTATTTCTGCTGCCCAAGTGGCCAAATAAATCAGTTATTGGTAAGAGTTGAAGTAAGAAAATAAAGATAAGTCAATCAGCCCTTTGCCAGAGTGGAGAAATGGGGAAGGTCTGATGACATCATTCTGCATAGTAATGAGCCGACTGCCCTCATTGTGTTTCAAGTTAGACGTCACGGAATATAGTCCCAAAATATAGTCCCAAAATAAAAGGTGGTCTGCAACAGGTATCCAATTTTGGAGCTTTCCTCTAAAACATAAATTATCATATAAGGATTAGGAAATATAAAGTCTAGCTATACTACAATAAGGGGTCAAACTTCAAAACACGGCATCAAGCAAAAGTCATTTTAACCTGAGAACGCTAATGTTAAAAATAGTAACTAACGTATATTTTATGTAATGTACCTGATAAAATATACGTATCAAAATATACTCATTAAAATATAATACAATAATACAAGGCAAGTTTAAGTACTCTTCCTTTATGTTACCTTATAAAATGTCTCATAAAACCATAAACAGGTATCATGGAGGGACCCTCAAAAAAAAGGCTCAAAATCGGGTGAAAAATTAGGGAATTATCAATAAAAAATTATTAAAAATATAAATAATGGAGCTATGAACTTGTTATTTGGTCCACATGTTCCTGGGACACGTGAGTCTTATCCTACGAATGTTAAAACACATCCGAAATGTTTTCACCCTCTACAACTAAAGTTTGGTTAAAATCACCCGAACACGTGCCCGTCGAAAAAAACAAGGATTGGAGCGGAGAGACACGCCCACCTCCAATAAGACACGCCCACCGTCAATAAGACACGGCCACCTTCAATAACACACGCCAACCTTCAATAACACACGCCCACCTTCAATAACATCAGTGAGCAGCATGAAGCTACACAAAGACCCCCACAAGACAGAAAAAACAACACAATGAAAATAACGTAACAACAATCACTGGTGTTCTAGGGTTAAGTGCCCCGTTGAATGATTTGGTGTAATTGAACCCATGTTTTTGTTTTGTTTTTCCATTCTGGCCTTCTTGTTCATTAATGAAACAAATCATGTCATGAAATGTAAGCAGTCAGCTCCGGTCCGCCGCGGTAATCACATGACGTTTTGTACTTTAGCTGCTCCTGCTGCTCATATAGCGTTTCATAAGCCCTACCTTCACCCCGGCATCTCCCCGTGAGCCTTGGATCTGTGTTAATGCCACTCCCTGCTGTGCTGAGCTTGGTGTTTCTTAGCAAAGAGTGACAGGATGAGCCCAAACATTATGGCTGTACTACCAGCACATAATCTATTCCAGGTGAGTTGGCTGATGAACTCCCTTTGGTCTGAGGTGTAAAGGGAAATCACTGAAGTTACACAATCAGTAAGTTGTATTCAGTTAACTGGGTGAGATAACAACAAAGGACAGAGGGTGGTTTCCATTATGCAGACGTGTGTTTAAGTGAGACACAGAGACACAATAATGCAGCTAGAATTGCAAACAAGTTCATACATGAACACCAGCTGAGCACCCAAAGAACAAAAGCAGGAGCTGCATCTTGCACGATCAAGCATCTGATTTCTGATAAGAGCTGAGAGGCTGGAGGAAACCAGAGGCAAGTAATCTGACCTGCATAGTCACAGCTTAAGTAAAACAAGTTGTGCTGATGTGCAATGATTTCATAAAGTGACAGATCTCACACCGCCCACTGAGTGCACAGATTCTTAATGTCAGTCTGAATGCAAAATAAATACATTGCTCCATTTCATTGCCAGTAAGCTCCTGTTTCTCTTTGTTGAAACTCCCTTTTTGTTAGATTACTGCCACCTGTGGTCACCACTATTAATAAAAGCCTTCAGCACAGGTTGCCTCACAGTTTATATGTTTTTTTAAAAGATCTATGTCAATACTCTCATTTTTAGCGTTAAGTTTGAGTTAATCACTTTAGACCCAACTGACACCGTCGATAAAGACTAACGATCGATATGCGTCCTGTTAAACACTATTCCCAGTCACAGCATTTTAATATTTATGTATGAAATGTCAGTGTTCTTGAATCTGATTGAGTCTTTTAATCTTGCTGTTAACCACTGTACCTATTTCCAAGTTAGGCCACACCCTCAAACTCCTCCTTGCGGCTGGTTTTCAAACCTGCAATATGGAAATAAATGACGCTCGTGCTGTTATAATTATGGGTTGTTTTGAAATGTGCTTTACAAATGCGTTTGATTGATTGACCTGACATTCTTGAGAAAGCGCCATGTCATCCAAGGTGGGGGTCACATGACAGTTCACCACTAGGACAAATCCTGAATTAACAGTTGTGACGGGAGCCTCTATAGAACATCCACCTGAACATCAAGACGATACCCCTGGATGAAATAAGTTTTACTGTGAAGCCCATCAGCAAAGGAAGTGGGACAACCTTGAGCTACTGCTCTCTAAACCGCCCTCTCCTGCAGCCTTGTGTGGCCCATTGAGTAGCACCAGAGTATCCGTTAGTGGTCAGTGCCTTACTAAAGGCCACTTTGATGGCAGTGTTCTTCGTTTATGAGAGAAGTGTTATCTATTTTCTACCTCGAACATATATTTCCCGGCTCCTGTGGGGATTTGCACAACTGACCCTCCGGTCATCACCCATTTCCCATCCTTCAGGCTGAAGCTGTCCTTCCAAACCCCCCTCTCCTTGTTTTTAAGTTTGTCCCAAATGAAGTTATTGTTGCATGCATCCTTGGACGGCTGCCCGGTACTCTCTTTTTAGATTTTACAGTGGAGACACGTATACACATCCCTGTGGCAATGTGAATAATGAGAACATGTACTTGGGAGGAGAGGAACAAATAGGGAACCAGTGAAGATGGTAAACAGGATAAAATAAAGATGACCTCCTGATGGTTTAGAGGCTCACCACTACATGCAGTGTGTTCTCACAGCATGGAGGCTGGAGACAGAGTATATATTTAGGTGGTAAAACAGGTACACTGTCCTCATAGGCCTGGTGGGCTGACCATGAAGGAAACAGCACGTTATTCTAAATGATGCAGTGGGTGTATGTGTAGGTTGCTTGGTGTTCTCTCTGCTTGTATTCGTGTCATTTTCTCCAAGATGCCTCCAGAACATCTCCTTTAACAGAGAGAGAATCCCTGAGACGGTGGCTGGCCTGACCGACAGGCCCGACTGCCTCATTACCATTCAACACAAAGATAACAGATACAACAAGCTATAGTAAAAAAGGCTTCATCAGGAGTAATTAATCAGACTGCACGAACACACAAGCCAAGACAAACCCTGCTGAAACTTTTATGTTCAGTCTTAATTGGTCAGCACAATTGGTAATGCGAGCCGTCCTTGGCCACATGCGAAGGCAGCGCCTCTCTTTGTTGCCGTGCCAGCATGGATGCAGGGATCGCTGTCCCCATAATCAGCAGGCCATGCTTTGAGGTTTCACATAATAGAGGACCTACTCTCAACAAGCTGCAATCAGTGGTTATGTGTGTGTTTATTTTTGTGAAGGCAGGACAAAATATAATACTTCTTTGCGTCCGGTGTCTCTGCTCGAGGGGCTGATTGAAAGAGTTCACCCTTGATGGGAACTGCGCCATGCATTCGATATCCTTTGTTTAATTGTGCGGGTCTTTTCGAGATGCAGAGGTCAAACGGACACAGATGCTCCGACGCCGTCGCGTCAGACAGCAGGGCTCATCCTCGGATACCAGATACGCCCAGGAATAACTCCCCCGTCTCACAGCATCTCTGGAGCGCCGCAGCCACCACAGGCTTTGTGCTGAGTAAACAGCAGCGGTTTTCCAGCGGCCACAGGAGCGAGGCGAGCCGCTCTGTAGACGCCATTTTGTTTGTGCTGTGAGCTTGTACTGCTGCCAGGGCGCAGAGTGGCGAAGAGCAGAGTTCAGCAGCTCAGCTCCACTGATAAATCAGGGCTCCGGGATCGAGAATGAAGGGTTTCAGATTACCCTGTTTGGCCCACCCGGATAAACACTCCCAACAAGCAGTCAGAGCCCCGGAGGCCTTCAGAAGGGGTTCCCCATCTCACAACATGCCTTGTTAACGTGTTTTGCTAATTCCGCCTGTTTTGAATTATCCTGCAGATAATTTAAGCCGTGCGACCTCGTCCTCTTTGTCATCCCACAAGCCCCGTCTCTTTAAACAAAACATTTAATTGTTGTAGCTGCAGGGGGAAGCTTACAACATCCCATATTCTACCATGTTGTTGTGTTTACATGGGAAGGGGAATTGTGTCTCTCCACTGTGTACTTAAGGGAATGCCACACAAACCCAACCAAATGTTGATATCCCTGGTCACAGAAGGAGAAGATAAAGGAGAAGATAAATACACAGAGGAAAGTCTGTTTGGAGTGATGGAGTCAAGATAACAAGGAAGGGGAAAAAAAAACATTATTGGGCTCACTGCCGCACTCGTAAACAGTTTGATAATGATTCAAATGGTTTGTTTAATACAGGCAAACCGTGTTGTAAGAGTAAAAAGCTGAGGAAATGTTAGGAACAGATGAAATGGTCCTTGACAGCCACTCAAGCAGCTGCTGGAGCTGCAGAGTCAGATGCTTCTGGGCACACATGTTGGGAACACTGTCGCTGCACTTTCCTCAGCCTCCATGTCACACTTTCTTCAAGTTTTCTCTCAGTCCATTTTTCTAACAGCCTTTCTCATCCCCACTGTCTTTTTATACTTTTGATCTTCAACTCTAACACCCCCACTCACCCAATTTATGTTTTTGCACATACAATCTATCCCGCCCTTACATCCCTCTGCATGCTACCAACACTTTGACAGTAAAAGGCTTTTCTTCCCACCTATACTTGCCTCTTTTATTTTATTTCATTTCACTTCTCGCCTTTTCTTTTATCCTACAAATTTAATGAGCTCAAAATCAAGAGGTTCTATCTTTTCCATTAGAAAATCAACTTTTTAGATTTATTTTCTCTCCTTAACCCTTTAAACTGGATTAATGCGTAAATCAGAACCCTCATGTCATGCGGCACTCTCATTCAGTAGAATGTACTTTTTTTGTATGATAGGACACAAATTGCACCACATATTTTACAAACATTTGTTCTTTCAGGATTGTGAACCCTGCTGACCATCCAAGACTTTTCCTACTTTATTTAGCCATGAAGTTCCCATTCAAATACAATGTATTGTCTTCTACAGAGTCCTGGTCAGGATGCCACATGAAAAATGATATATAGATTTGTGGTTTTTGGTGAAATTAAAGTGTAACAATTTTGCAACAATATAGACATTCAAATCTGTACTATTGTTAGTTTCAATGTGTCCAACTATGTGCTAATCAATCCCTCTGAAACTAATGGAAGCCCAATCAACTCAGCTGTACTGTGTGTGTGTGTGTGTGTGTGTGTGTGTGTGTGTGTGTGTGTGTGTGTGTGTGTGTGTGTGTGTGTGTGTGTGTGTGTGTGCTAAAAAGCTAATGCTAGCATGCCAACAGGCTTAAGTGAGATGGTTAACCTTGAATCCTGCTAAATGTTAGCATTTTAGCATTATAATTGTGAGAAGTTTATGCTGAAGTACATCCTCTCAGACCCATTAGAAACACTCTTAGTTTACTGTATTCTTTCACATATTACATTAATGTATGTTCCATACTCTTTACATATTTCATATTTCTGTCCCTTTTCTGTTCCTTTTTCTGTCCACCCCTTTCAGGCTGTGTCCTCCTCTCTTTGTTCTGACCTCTACTGAACACAATGCCGTACAGTTTGAGATACAGTACACGGAGCATCAAGCAGAATACTAATGTCCATTGATCTGCTGGAGACATTTCAATCACAGGGACAGCATCCTCCAGGCCTCCAAACTTATTACGATCAATGTGCAATAACCATAAAAGCTATTGAGCTGAGGGTAGGGGAGATTACCAATCATGTACATTTAAATCAAAGGTTACCACTCAGCAATGCTATTCTTTCACATCGCCGTCCAACTGCCTTTACTCTATTCAAAGCCTCTGAAGAAACGCATTGTGTTCATCAGAGGGAGACAAAGGCAGGAAAACTTGTTTCTCGTTACCTCGCAGAGGAGAGCATGAGTTAATTAAAATGTGAGACACCTCGCTGAATATCTTTAGCACTGTTTCCAAGTAGGCTTTTCAGCGCCCGGGAGTACAAAAGGGGATGGGGAAAGATTTTGAGTAGGTGAGACACAGAGAGAAATGAGTTGGAGGGCGGCAAACACAGCACTATTTCAGCACGCGGATCTGACGAGACATGCCGAAGCTGCAAATTGCTTTTAGCAGTCAATTTCTCACCTTAATTAAAGGGGTGGGGGAGGGGGGGCTCCATCTACAGACTACAGGCTACATCACTTTAAGCATCTGCTTTCTATGATAAAGTGGGACCATTTTGTTCTGCTTTCTGCCTCCAAACCCATGTTGATAAACCGTTGAGTGGCGTTGAGTCGGGTCAAACACTGATGCTAACCTGTGGTGCGAAACCTCAGTGGGCCGGCTGGCAATTAAATGTGCTTTTGCCAGCATGTCTTATGGATGCCCCCACCTCTCTCTCTCTCTCTCTCTCTCTCTCTCTCTCTCTCTCTCTCTCTTTCTCTCTCTCTCTCTCTCTCTTCTTTCTCTCTCTCTCTCTCTTTCTCTCTCTCTCTCTCTCTCTCTCTCTCTCTCTCTCTTTCTCTCCTCAGTCCCCTCTTTCTCCCTCTCTCTCTCTCTCTCTCTCTCTCTCTCTCTCTCTCTCTCTCTCTCTCTCTCTCTCTCTTTCTCCCTCTCTCTCTCTCTCTCTCTCTCTCTCTCTCTCTCTCTCTCTCTCTCTCTCTCTCTCTCTCTCTCTCTCTCTCTCTCTCTCTTCTCTTGTTTATTCAAACCTACAGTCGCCTTATAGCTGCAGCAGCCATTGGTGGCCTGGTTAATTAAACCAACAAATCATCCATCTGGAGAGTCCTTTTGTCCACATTGATCGCTGCTGGAACATCTTTTCAGGTTGCTTACAATGACTACAGCAGGAGGTATTTTCTATTCAAGGTAACGCTTGAGCTTATCATCCTCTACAATAATACTGTAAATAAATCTAAAATGTAATTTTACAGCTTTTATGTGGAGTTTTGTGTTGCTTTGTGTGTCGCTCAAGGCATCTGCATCTTTGTGATTTGTTATCATACATCATTTAAAAAAGACTGCAATGCAACAGAAGTACGACCAATGGAATCATCTATTCCAATAAAAGAGGAAATAGGCTTAACGATCATGTTTGTGTCTATTACACTTGTTATTTATACATACATTTAGTGTTAATATAAACGTTCTTCACTGAACTAATATCATAATTATGAACACTTTATGCCATTGCGCGGATATTGATTTATTTTTTTAATGTAGTGAGTCCCCGGGAACCACAGTCATTTCAGAGCGTCTCCAATGGTAGTGTTAACCTCGTGTTTGAAAACAATTTGTAAAATGATTGATTTAATTGTTTAAATGATTTACTGAAACATGAGAAACTTCTATCGCAAGCGTGAAACTTACCCAAGACAATCGTGAGCAGATGACAACTCCTTGATGCTGCACAGGACCGCTGCTCTGCATGTTCTTGTTCATCACTCTTCAGCTGTGAACATCTTTATTATTTTTAACATACCGCAAACAAATATGTCAAAAAATCATACTGATAACGCACTATAAACAATACAAATTATATAATGTGTATGATATGAGACTCTGATAAATGCTAAATTATGCATCCCACGCTTTTTGACTTTCCTCCGCTCTCCCTGCTGTCTTGTAGGGTTACAATTCCCCCGATGCCCCTCCCACAAGATCAAAACTCAAACTCCATCCACCATACATACTCAGTGCGGTTACATGGATTCGAATAACTGGCTTAGTCCGACTAAAATCGAATTATCCAGTTCATGTAAACACCTTTATTCGAATAACTGCGGTCCGACTACGATCCGATTAACACCCCTGGATAACTCGATTCGATTCGATTGATAATTCGAATAACGCTGCATGTATACGCTGAATCGGATCGGAACTGGACAATGCGTTTGTGCGCATGCTCAAGATCCCGCCGCCTCCTCCCTCCCGCCCTCCCAGGTCGTGACCCGGAAGTCGAAAGAGACGATAAGTTGTCACGGCCGGCAGAAACAAACAAACGTAAAAGTCGGGTTACGAGCCGATACTACCTTCGGTGGGTGTCTCTGCTAGCTCCCTGATGTAGCCAGCTAGCGCTGCTGCTAGTTCCCCGTTTGCTCTGCGCTAGCTCCCCGTTAACCACCGAAGCTAGCGGGGTTCTCCCCATTATGAAGAGTGAAGAGGTCAAGCGGAGATGGCTGTATCACCACTCCATGTAATGAAAACAGCGCCACCTGTCGTATCGGATATGACATGCATTCGGCCAATGATTCGATTTATTCACTGCCATGTATATTCGGATAACAGCAGTTGCCCCGAAAGAGAGCATAGTCCGACTAAAGCAAGATTCGAATTATTACCAGCATGTAAACGCACTGACTGTTTCCACCCATGAGTCAGCTGTGTCTCAACAGAGAGGCAACACAATGAGTAGACACAAACACACGCTGAAGGGTTCCGTAGGTTGAGATCTTAGTAACATAGATGGCATGTTTCCCTGTGAACATTCTCACAATGAACTTCATGAACATGAGATGACTGTCTCTGTGGTTTCAGATGCATGCCATTTCAGGCTGGTTGTGTTGATTTAAAGCTAGTTATGCTGCAAAGCCCATATCTGCTTTAAAACATAAAACATGTCCATCCAATGAATGCTTCACAGACATTTCTGTATGTTGTCACCTTCATTAAGTATGTGTAAGTGTTGGCAAAGCACTGCAGCTTACCTTTGTGCATATTTGGTTTTGACAAGGACAGACCAAAAAAGAAACATGTTTATGAAAAAAAGATGAATTCTGCATTGATAAATTAGTTATACATGTGTAAACAAGATGACAGTTAAGGCAGATTATCAGAAAGTAAAAGTGAGCATCTACATTCTATCATAGGACAGGGAAACTATGATGGTACTCAACTATGGCATGTACAGGAAGTCAAAATTGAACCAGGAAGTTGGGATGTATTAAGTGAGGGATGGTTACAGTCTGGGTTGTAAAGTTCACCCTTCCTTTTTCTTTTCCGAATGAATTTGATATTCATTCGGACTGTATACAGTACAGAGTGCAAATAACCATTTGAGTTTCACATCTGTTAATGTTGAGTTTTATTGTCCATCAAATAACTCCCAATATTCTAACAGAACCTCAGCCCGGAGCTCAAGGCTGCTCCTTCTCCCCCATGTAATGTTGAGATCACATTATATATAGAGTCATTACCGCAATCTCATAATTCCCTGACGGATCAGGAGGTAATAGTACGAGCTCATAATCAGCCCTCTTGATCAAATCGAGCCGCTTTCTGACACATGCGCATGATGGGAGAAGAGGTACGTTTCCTGTCTGCAGTTGAGAAATGACATGGATGAATGTCAAAGAAAAACATTCAATTATCTTAAGCGGGTTTACACAAGTGATTGCCCTGTTGATGGCGAGGGAAGGAGGGGGGGGGGGGTGCAGGGCGTTGTGAGCCGGGACACAGGGACTTAGAATTGGTCGTCTGGAGGTCGGTCTGATTTGATGGGATTCGTTTTGATGGGCCAAGTTGGCATTTCCTCTTTGTGGTGACGGCTAAGGAGGGAGCAACAAATTACTCCTTGTTGGCTGAGACCGGTGTGGAAATCTGATGAGGGAAAATTACACATCACATCTGCCCTCGTTTTGGGGCAAAACGTGCCTGAAACCCTAATTCTGTAGTTTAAAGGTTGCCTGAAGCTCTCGTAGAGTCGGTGGGAGCGTGCACGGAAAAATAACTGTGTCTTTGTGAAGGAGCGCTTATATGCGTGAGTACGTACTGTACCCTCTCCAGCCAGCTGTCACTCAGTTGTCTCTGATCAGAAGAGGCATATTTCATAGCCCCGCTGGATTATGGGAAGAGAGGGAACATTCCACTCATGCTTGAGGCTAATCAGGCTGTTTGTTCTTGCCCTGTGTTCAGAGTCCAAGTTAATTGGATGATTAAACTCTTTAAACCCTGACCTTGAGCTAATTATTTATACTGGGGGGTTGGAGTTTGTGGCCGGACTGACAGGCTGACATGCGTCATGCCGACATGAAGTTGGACATGAAGGTTGCAATTTAGCAGCTGAAGGAGAAAGAGAAGGTTGGAGGGCCGTGGAGCTTTGGGAACCGCTTGGCAGAAAGTTTACTGACGTTACAGTTTTAAGGTTTCTGTCTTCAGCTCGCTATCTATCTCTTCGACCGAGAAAAGAAACACACAGCACACACACACACACACACACACACACACACACACACACACACACACACACACACACACACACACACACACTAAGCCCCGAAAATATGAAACTGGATTTTGTTCCACCTCTGGAATGTGAAACACTAATGTATTCTTTTGACAAACACACACACACACACACACACACACACACACACACACACACACACACACACACACACACACACACACACACACACACACACACTGTATGGAATTGGCTGAGGGGTCACTGAACTTCAGCCTTATTACCATTTGAAAGGGAGGTTACAAGGATGTTGGCACTGGTTGAAATACATCACACAGGCAAACATCTTGTCTTTGACCTCCTGGAAGCAATTACGTTTTGATATGTAGCTCAACATCAAAATGGCTCATGCAGAAACAGGTTCCCATGTCAACACTGCATAATTGTTGTGTGTTTTAGTCTGTCATAAACATCATAGAAAGCATGCAACAATAGAAAGCATGACCATTAGACATGACACATCCAGGGTTCCCGAGTGGCCCAGTGGTTAAAGTATCAGCCATGAAGCATTATGTCATCCATTTGCTGCCAGATAGAGACCTTTGTTGCATGTCATGCAACATCTCTTTCCCTCTCCTCCTTACTTCTCATCCCTTTGCTGTTGTTTGTTCAAAAGAAGATTGCTCCAGTACAGCATCTGTGTAATGCTGCGTTCACACCAAAAGCGTTGCAAATTATTTGGGCGAGTAGTTTACATTCAAAGTCAGACGTTAATGTACAGATGCTAATGGTTGCGAACAACGCACATTTTGCCCGGGCGGACCAATTGACCCAAACAACAATCAAAAGTCAACCGTTGCCAATATTCGTGAGTTGCTGATTGGCTTTCGCAACTTTTTCACAAGAGTTGGAAAATTTAAACTGGCCGTGAATGAGGCAAATTGTTATTTTTATTTTCGTCATTCACACCACCTTAACGAAATATACATTATTCTGTGCAATCTACTCATGCGAAAAACAAGGGAAGTATAGGGACTGTAACTTCCTGCCACCAGTAGGTGGCGCTATGCCTATGATTCAAATTACTTGAAACTGGAGGCATAACATAATATAGCATTACTGTTACATTATCTGGGAGAGTTTGTTTGTGTTTCAATGTTGAGCATACAACATAGTATATTGTTTTGATAAAAATTGAAATGTCATTTGGTGAAAAACATTTCCAGAAGCAGCTGTATCATATTTGTGTTTCGTTCCCAAATAATACAGACTAATGTAGACTGCAGAAAGCCTTCATTAAAATTAGTAAGGCCTTTTAAATGTTCTTTGAAACTTGAGGAAAATATGCGCCACACATGTTTTTTGATAGTTCCATTATATTTGTTTGTCATATGTTTGTGGATCTACTTCAGCAGCAGGATGGAGGCTCCTCTCTCATCTCCAGCATGAAGAGAATTGTAAAGTTCATGGACAGTTCGAACAACAACACAGAGGGAACAACATGATTTTCTTCTATGTACTGGGCTGAATAGAGAGGCTCTTTTAGGTAATTGATTTTCATACAGTACATTTATTAAAATATGGAATCAACATTACGTTAAAAAGAAATAGAACATCTGGCAAAGTTGTAGTTCGATTAAGCTCAGCTTTATCTGCCTTATCGACTCATTTATAGTCACTTTTTCATCAGGTGACTTGGAGAGACATCATCCTTATTCTGCAGAATAGCAAACACGTAGAACCAGAGATGAAAAACAGGCAAAGCCGGGACAAGTGAAGCACAAAGGAGTAGTAAAAGAGAAATGAGGGGAACTGAATAGAATAGATAGGTGACGGAATAGGTAGTGACATATGAAGCAGGAAACGAAACTAAAAAAAAAAAGATGTTCCCGTGAAAATAGCAACATGGGAAAAAAAGTCAGAAAGACAGATCAGACAGGCAGAGAAGGTACAGTGTAGAATATGGATGATAAGAATAAATGGAGGTGAATGAATACTGAACGGCAGTGCAAGAGATAGAATCTAGAAACATATGGATATACAGTTAAGAAATGGGTCTGGTGAAGAGAAAGAAGCCATAGGAAGAGAAAAATAATAACCACAATACGCTGTGGTAGTCATGCACATATTGAGCCAGAGCTGAGAGTAAAAAAAGCAGTCCTCAAAAAAGAGAAGGTCAGACAAAGAGAGCAATAACAAGTGAAAGTAGCAGCAGGTGGAACCGTCAGCAGAGGGGATGCTAAAGGAAGAATAATGGCTCAGAGGTTTTCTTTTGACCTCAACCAGAAGCGATCTTCCATCCACCAAACCCAAACTTCAGGTCTGTGCAGCTGAGCTGACTTTCAAAGAGCCTCATCACAATAGTCATAGTGGAGTGAGCGGGAGGATGCTCCTGCTCTTCACAGTGCTGCACGCTGCTGAGCCCAGCCTGCTCTGTGTGGAGAGAACACCCCACTTCATGACTTAAAAAGAGTTTGAAGATTGAAAATGCTGCTCGAGTGAGAAGTTACTTATCATTCTTAATTGATTTGTAACAGACTGGTGGCTGCCTCCTGTTGGGTGTTCTATACAGTACTTACATCTTCTTTTCTGGATTTTCTTTTCAAATTCTCCCTTTATCCCCATTTCCCCTCTTCTTTCCTTTCTGCGTCATACTCTCTGGTGACTCTGTTTCTCTCTCATAGCAGCAGGATTTGAGACCTGCTATGCGTCTGCTGTGGTCTGCTGTGGTCTGCTGGGAACTAATAGATTCTGCCAGCTCTCGAGCCAAAGGCCCCCGCTATGGTCTTGTCACTCTGCCCAGCCTGCAGCAGGGCTGGAAGGGTTGGCCGAGCACACAGGGTCCTGGGGGAAGATGGAGGTCTGGCTGGAGGGCACAGAGCAGAAAGAGAAGGGAGGTGGAGGGGAGGTAGGATTGAAACAAAATTTTAAAAATCGGCCTTGGAGATGGACAGCAGCCAGACCGACAACCTGCATCAGAGGTGGCATCGCCTCCACTCACGGCCACCACGAGCCACAAGCTTAAATCATCCAGTGGAAGGACTGAGCGGTCCGGAGCATTCCAGTGTTCCTCATTCAGCTGGCGTGGAAATTAATGTCATGCAGGCAGGCAGAATCCTATTTTGGGATTTATTTTCTATCACAAATGGAATTTGGTGGAGCTGGTGAAAATGAGATCTGGCCCTGTGTTCATAAAGCTGCTCAGAATGACTTCCTGAAATCCCACTGACAGTTAACCTCGGACTAAAAACACATTGACGGTCAGAGTAAACCTCAAAAGCTTTCTCCATTTTTCAGCATGGATAATCTGAACTAAGTGCGATGAGTGTTTTCAACACAACGTCTAGGATTCTTAGTTTTTCTTATAAGATAGCAGCTTGATCAATGATGCATCTGTATTTGACAAGATGGTCTCTGCCATCTTCTGGTGACTTCTCCAGGTTATCCCTGAAGCTAAACATCAGTGGAGATAGTCGTCACTTTCTATCCTAGTATAAAAGTATACACAAAGATATGTGTCCAGTGAGGACTGATATCGAACTTTAAAATGCTTATTAAATAAAGAAAGATTCAATTAAATATGTTGAAGGGAAGCCATAACTCTGTCAAAGTTTAAAAAGTGTGTACAAAGAAGGCCACGTAAACTTACATGTGACAACAGCATGCTAGCTGCTAATCCTTTTGCTTTGTTCCTCTGCCTAAGGGCCACTCACTCTCCTCTGTGACCTTTGACCGCGACAGGAGGAAAGTTAACATCTCACACACAACTCAGAACACAACTCAGAGGACTCTATCGCCCCAGGTTACCTTGGAGGCTCGCAGCACTTAATGAAATAAAGACCGTCCTGCCTCTGAGTGCCCGTCACCTTTGACCTGTGGAATAACCAGGAGGACAGTGGCATGTCAGATCTCTGTCCCGTCTCTGTGAACTCTCCATGCGAGCACACCTCCTCATAATAAACAATCTCAGCCTCACATTCTCACTCAGCTGATAGGATCTCTGGGCTTTTATGTCAGTGGCATCTGTCTTTGTTCCCCTTGATACTGAGACACGCTGCAGATAACAGAGTGTTGGATAGCAAGTGCTTCCATCATCTGTCAATCGGCTGTCATGAGCTCTGATGTACAGATATCGCTGCACTGGTCTGAAAACATTTGTTAACTACCTGGAAAGCATCACACTGAAGGGGCGTGTACTGACAGTATATCTCTTTAAAACACACACAATTAACGATACCTAATTCGATCCGACCAATCATTTTTCACTTAACAAATGTTGCTGTTAATTAGCAGCTGTTTATTAGGTGCTCTTATTCATTTGATTATGGAGAAAAACAACAACGTACTTTGAGCTTTTGAGCGCCTCTTAACAGCTCTCAATATAGCTCATAGCTAACAATGCTAACAATGCTAACGGTGCTGGCACAGCTAACAGTGTTTCCCTGAGTGGGAACCAGGTTGTGGGAGAGTGAATGTTGTTATCAGCTGTGTCCGCTGTATGAGAGCAGTGCTAGCCAGTGGGGCACGCTCACATGCACTCACATGCACTAAAAGCATGCACGGCTGCCCTGCTGTGTCAACAAAGAAGCTCTGATTACGACACACAGAGGGTCAGTCACCTCCTTCTAAGCTCAGGTAGACATTACTCCTCTATATGGTTACATAGGTGATCGCTGTTTGCTGTGATATTATTGCTTCTTTATCCATTTCAGAAAGGTGCTGACACACACGTCTTGATGACTGCTAATGATCACTGCTAATCACAGCAAATAGTCTTTCATTGCACCTTATTTACATGTATACTATCTCGTTTTCAGTATAGTACACGCTACTTTTCCAGTGTGAACTCACCACATGGAAATGTAGTATATGGACGTTGATCCACAGCTGTTTCTGCAATGTATGAATGTGTACGAATGTTAGTTAGTCCTGATGAGAATGCGGCACCTTCCACGGTAGCACCTCCCATGTGTGAATGGGTGAATGATGACATGTAGTGTTAAAGCGCTTCGAGTGGTTGGAAGACTAGAAAAGCTTTATACAAGTACAGTCCATTTACCGTTTAGGGCCTGGTAATATGGTGTTGGTGAGAGTATCAACAGTTGAATCCATCACTGACCTGTACATCAGCTTGCACAGGTGTGAATTCACATTCGTGAAGGTCGGGATGTTGGGCTCACAGTCGGCTTTGCAGTTCATCCTTCAGGGATCGGCCGGGGTCGAGGTCAGTGCTCTGCTCCGGCTCTTCCGAAGACACTTTCTTTATGGAGCTCTCTTTGCGCACATGGCATCACTGGCCAACAGAGAGGGGCCAAACATGTTGACTCAAAGGTGGAAGAACACACATCTCTACTATGTTATTGTATCTTGGCAATCTTGAAGATTTCATTGATTCTCAATAACAAGAAGGGCAACATCAGGATTCGTTAAGCTCTTGTCCTCATACGATGTGATGGTTCAGCTGTTTCAGAGCAATGAGAGGCTGACTGGCTGGGTGTGCATGAATTAACCACCACACAATTACATTTAATGAACTTTAAAATCTATGTTTAAATGACAACATGGCTTTTAGACTTTACTTTGGATCAAGGGGAACAAGTACAAACCACGACATGTGGACTTGGATATCCAAACACTTATTTTCACAGTGCAATCTTCATGGTCTGAACAGTCTGTTTACAGGTGGCTGTTGCTCATAGTTCACATGTCGCTCCACAGCAGCCCACAACTCCTAAATTGCTAAGGATGTATGTAAAATATGTCATACAATGTTTTAGTCTATAAACTGTTGGAGCCCACATCATATTATTAGAGGCTGAACGCAACATATGATAATCAGCATCGCTGCATATAGCCAACATGGCATATCACAGACTCTGTTTGCATTTGTGTAATGATAAAGTACTTTTCACGTCACCATTTAGGTCTGATCAGTGTTCATAATCCTCTTTATCTTCTATTGATGTCACCATAACATCATCAGTGGGAGGAAGCAATCAGCTCTTATTGTCTACTTAATTACGTTTCATTTGATGGAGATGAAGATTTCTAATCACCACCTCAAACCCGCACAAGTGAAAAGCTGCAGTTACAAACAGCATTTTAAAAGCCTCGGTCTGTTGATATGCAGACACTTTCACTTTCAATCAGGTGTTGATTAATGCAACAACAGGGTCAGGGCTTGAAGAACTGCTTAGAGCTCATTGTTTGACTTCTTTCTGTTCCTCTCCCGGCTGTCGGCTGCTTTGTTCTGATGCAACAATGTCTGTGATGGCGCCGCAGGACGCTGGTCTTTTCTCACTGAGCACAAGTCATCTCAGGTATGCCAGACAACTGGTTCGACTAAGCTTCCGTTGCTCATCTTTGCTTTGTAAAAACTCTCTCTGCATCTGCCCGCACACAGAAAAAATACTGAAACTACTCTGGTAAACCCACACAATGAATTCAGAACGACTCCGAACTGCAGGACTGAAAGTGACGTGGATGGATTCTGGGCAAACACGCAAGAGGGCTGCGGCCTTTGGGCAGGGACATGCATAGTCATGGAACCAGACCAACCCCACACAGACTCACAAGGCACGCACACACAGACATGTTCGCATCAATGCACGCAGCGCGCAGACGTTCACTTGGCCTGTGCGTTCAGGAAGCACCCGCATGACTGCCCTAAATTTGCCTGACGAGGGTCTGAAATTGAATCTAATGTGGCGCTCCCCGAGACACTGAGCAGCACACCAGTAAATTATTTATATAGAAGGAGCTTTGGACTGCATAATTCAACCCAAATAAATGAGGAATATGAGAAGAGAAAGGTAACCGTAGACAAGTGTCTGTTTACTTGTAGTGTCGCTCGTTTATCACGATCGTAGCAGGAGGAGAGTGTGGTGGGAATGTACACACGTGTGTGTGTGTGTGTGTGTGTGTGTGTGTGTGTGTGTGTGTTTGGGAAAAATTCAGGGTCTAGATGTAACCGCTTCTTGGAGAACAGAGGAAGTATTGTGTTCATTATTGTGTTGCTGCAACAGAACGACTAGAAAACACATTCTGTTGCAGCTGTCTGCATGTATACAAGAGTTTACATGCATTCACTGTAAAACACTCCCTCACACACTGACAGTACAACTGATAAGCTTTTACTTTCAATTTCCATTTTTTATAGCGCCCTTGTTGAAACAGATGTGTGTCAATGTGTGCGTGGTCTCCCCGCGACACACATGGCTGTGCAGCAACTTTGTGCAGTTGGACACATCTGACAGGAGTCCGCAGCAGCAGCAGCATTATGCGCTGCAGCTAGTGCACCATGCTTTAATTCCCATCTCATCTCTCATGCACAAATCAGACGGGCTCCAGTGCCCTCGCAGCTTGTCTTCATCTGCCGCCTGCATCTTTGGTTATTCCAGCCTCCCTTCAGAATAGCAGACCTTCAATTATTTATAAAGGGTTCTTTTTTTTTTATTTGGGGTGGGTGGTTGGGGGGCGCAAATGAAAAAGCTGAACATGGTGGCTAGGGAGGCAGCAGACGCTGTGATCTCTCTGCTCCTCCATGTACACTTTCTAGCATAATAATAGAGCTCTGCTAAACCAACGGCAGTGACATTGAGAGGAAATAACGTTACAGCATTAAAGGAGATATTATATGAATCTACTGCTATCGATATACCTTCTGCTAGCGAAGTCCCACAATGCAAACTAATGATATCAATTGGAGAAAGAGGGGGGATACATATAAATGGTAATTGACCAAACTTTGGTTCGGTGTGCTTCCATTTTATCTCATCAGGATGCGATGAGGTTCTTTGATAAGAAAGGTCACAGCAGTGTGTTATCTTTATTAAAAGTTGGTTCAAAGGACGCTTGTAATGATGATCCACTCAATTTTGTGGATTGCAATCTCTTTGATGGCTTAAATACCTAACATGTGTGCAGGCCCCTTACATGTGTTCCCACCAGCTGTGCTGCTATCACATGCCTGGTAATTCAGCGCCGTGACCCTGTCTTTGTTTGCCTGTGGGGCTCACGGAGCTGAGCTCCCTCAGACACCGACACTAAACCCCAACAGAAAGTTCCACGAGGTGACAAACATCTGTAAAGGGACATGAGGAATGGCCGCTACCGACTTGCTGCAGTCAAACTGAATGATATCTCTGTTTTCGGGGTTTAGTGCGGACATCTGGTAGACACCATGAAATTACATCTCTCAGAACCCACCGGGGTTGAGTTATGTCAGCCAGCTCGCAGCAGGTCAGAGTTGAGGCCCGGTAACAGCTGGCAGCAGCAACAAGTTTTGAGGATGAATCAAGGTCAAGAGGGGAAGTCATACAGATACAGTTAATGATCCCTTGAGCTGTAAATGTAGTTTAATTGATAATCATATAACAAGAAGTATCTGTGTTTGGAAATGATGCAATAATGACAATGTCCATCTGTGGGTGGGGGATCATAAATATTACAAGCTGGCACATTGAGTGTAGGTGGGGGCACTTTCTGTCTAGAGATGTGTATCAGAGTGTTGCAGCTTGTCAGCTGACATCTGTGGTGGTTGACATTGACAATAAGAGACAACAATTCATTTCACACTATGTTTAAATTTTCATGCTTACATTGTCTTTCTATGACCTCTGCAATAACAAAGGATTATCTGGGTATCATTCAAAATCATTCCAAAAATTGGGTATTATATTCAAAGTTGTGGCCAAGATTTCTATGAGTTATAATACAGTATCCTTCTATGATCAAAGTAATGGTTGACTTCTCAGTCACGTCCACAGTGCTGGAAGTAACAGTTCATTGTACACACAGTCATAATGGATGTCAGCAGTTTTACAGTTTTCCTTTGTTTCCTCTGAATAAGTTTGGTACAAACAATAGCAGAAGCAAACAGTGGACGCAGCAGATAGAGGACAGAAGCAGGCTGTCTGTGATGGGCACCGCTGCAGGACATTAGTTTCCAGTTTCCCAAATGGCTTTTGAAAAATACCCAGTGGAAAGCAGCGCTAAATAGAACTGTCGAGGGGCAGGAAATAGTTGGAATTTGATGTCACCCGTGTGCCACTGCGTTTACCCTACACAATTAAGAACTCTTCCCGTCAGTGTTGCACTCTCTAACTTAATCCATCTGTGTCACTATCCAGGTCCCCATGCAGGACCTAATCTAGGCTAAATGCAACTATAATCCAATTAATCTGTCATAGCACAGGCCTGCTGATGATATTTTTACTTTCTGCTGACACGTCCCATTTCCCTCTTGGCAAAATAATGAGGAAGGATAACTTAATTTGGATAACGGAAAGCAATAATGGAAGACAGTTAACACAGTAAAGACGGGGATGGAAACGGGGGATGGAAAGAGCAAAGCGAGTAAGTCTATGGCTTAATAATGAGTCGCATTCGCTGGCTCCAAACTTCTGTTTACTTACTGTCATCTTAATGATGAGTAAGCATTGCTCACATGTCAGAGACGGTCACGCAACATCGTACAGATGTGGCCAGATGCTGGTAATTTCATCTACATCTCGTCGCCGTAAGGAAAGGTAATTTAGAAATGTTTGAACATCAACGCCTGACAGTGTACAGGCTGATCATGGCAAAGTGCTGACAAAGTGCTGATTACCTTTGGTCATTCCATGATATGTTATTAGCCAAGCTGTGGAGCCTCATGACTACTGAGACGCAGCAGCATCATGTGGCTCCTCTTTACTTCCTCATTGAATTATTGGTCAATATTTTACAGCAGAATAAAGTCTCATGGTTCAGAGATCATTTGGAGATGTTTCCTGCTGACAGCAGAAAACACATTCATAACCATCTGATCACATTTGAAAGGTGTTTCACATCCACTTTGCTTCCTTTCCGAGGGCTTTTACTGTCTGACATTTTTATCTTGGCAAGAGCTGTTGGATTAAACACTCTCGTGTCCTGAAGAAGAATGTCACAAACTCAAGATGTATTCAACATATTTTTCAAAAACAAACTTTAGCCAGCGATAACCTTTGGTCTATGTTTACCATTATACCTCCTATTACTTCAGAATGGCTGATGAATCAACACGACGAGCAGAAAAGGATGTCCTTGTTGACGTGAAACATGAGGAGATCTTTTCAGCCTCCTCATTCATTCAGCAGAACAGACAACGGCCGTCTGTAACGGAAGCTGAACCGAGTAATATCAGGCGAAATAATGTAGAGGCCAATCAAATCCATAAGGGCATATTTTATGTAGAATATTACGAGAATTAAAATGAGTTTATCTTGTGCATCTTGGGTCTAAACAAACTAGTGTTGGACAGTTCAGACACATGCTAGTTCTTCCTCCATGCTGCTGTCTGTACCTGTTAGCTGTCTTATTCTGATGGTCTGTGCTTAAACGCAGAGCTTTTTTTTTCAGTTGTTACTTTCCATTCGTCATAAAGGGCACACCACTTCCTGCATTGGCACTGAATATAAATATGCATGTTTGTTTTAAATGCACGTCTTGGTTGAAAAAAATGGAAGAATAATGTAATGCGTCTCCAGCCCTTAGCCTTTCAACTGCTGCGCTTTTAAAGTTGTCTTTTAAAGAAATTGGTCCACAGCGTAACATCAAGGTGAGTGTGAATGCATAAAGACGAGGCAACGTATCGCTCAAATTACCTGTGAGGAAAGTCCATTATCACACGGGCCCACCGCAGTTAGAGCATGCACACTGCGAACCAAACGGAGCTCCCTCTCTTCAACACCTCTTCCTTTCCCCCTGAAATGCCAATGCTTCTGATGGTTTGAAAGGTCAAAAGCCGAAATTGAGCCTCTGTTGAACCCTCAGAGCTAGTTTTAATCTACCTGCATGAGTATGACAAGGTGAAATTCACACAAAATCAAGGTTGTTATTAAACAGTTGGTGAGTTTTTATCATGGTACGAAGCAATAATGAACAATAATAAAAAGGACTAAATACTCTGATGGTGTTTATACGCTGGTATAAGCTGCTACAGTGTGCGTACCAGGACAGTCAGTGTTTTAAGTGTCCACAAAGTACATTTCATAAAATGAACAAAATGAGGATGATGAAAATAAATGTTAAAAAAAAGATGGATAATTAGCTCCCTGGTTCCCAAAAATGTTGGCACAGCAACCATTAAAGTCACTTTAGATTTGTTATATTTCCCTCAGACGATTCAAAGCATGCTTTGTGCTTGAGAGGAAACGGCAAAGATATATTTGTCTTCTTAATTAAAATCATTTTAATTGGCAAGTGTGGTACGTAAGCGTACTGAGGGAAGCAGGAATAGCTGTAATGATACTAATGGACTCACATGCAGTACACATGACATCTATTGTACTTCAACTAGAGGCTGCATGTGAGGTATGGCCTCTTAGTCTGACAGGACAGGACACCCCCTCTCTAAAAACTAATAATTTCCATACAATTGTTGCAACGTGACTTTTCCAACAACTCTAATTCATTATGCACTGTTCAGTTAAATATTACAATATCAGTTTCAGCTGTTTGGGGGAGAGATATGCTTGTCAGCTGAAAACACTTCATATTTATTGTTGGGGCGACCAAAAAAAAAAAAAAAAGTGTGAATGATTTTCAGACCTTTCGTCTTTATTTACCCAACAGCTGTACTCACAGCTGTATGCCTACAGAGACATCCAATCACGATCTGTCAAAATCACTTTCTCCTCTCTTGTGCTCTTATGTTTCTCCTCTTTCCCTCGTTTTTCTTTGTTTATGTGCAGTTTATTTTGAATCATCGCCGTCTTCTTCTGTCTATCTTTTCTTTTTTCTATACAGAAATTAATTTGGTGTGTAACATTTTAATCCTTTGTAATTGCCCGATCCCCATCGGCAAGCTAACTTATTAGCATCATATTTCATGTTGCTGCACAGCTCTCTCTCTCTCTTAGACATTTGGAGCTCTTCATATACCATTTCTGTAAATCTGCAATACCTGCAAACTATGCATGAGAAAATTACCCACAACGCACAGCGCACAGTTAAGACATTAAACACGGGTTTATGCCCAGAGGTGTAGAACCCGAAGAAGGTCAACAAAGAGAACGGCACAGTGTTCAGCCGGGCATATTCCATCTATACAGGACAGGATTTAAAACAGGACATGACATTAAAAAAATGAAATTGAAATCAGAGGCTATATTACACACCGTATATTCATCAACTCTTATAATTTAGCTTATTGAAGCGGACAAAAATGAGTAAATACATTATTTTACAGTGACCTTTTAAGGCAGGAGCCTGGAGCCAATGCAGGGAGTGAGTATAGAATAAAATAAATACCCACAACTGCATATACCGTGCTTTGATGTTGTCATGGGAACAGGATATGTCGTGTGCTGGCAGCGAAGTGGTGTCCCACTCGCATCCAGAGCCTTTCATCTGAAGCCTTAACGGTTCAGGGTTCAGGAGAAGACATCCTGTGATGTCACGGGGACATGTGAGGATGGCGGGTTCCACCATCACAATCTAGTCCACCTTGTCAGGCTTCAAAGAATGTGCTCCTGTTCCGTGAGCCAGAGCACAGAGCCGGGTTCTGAGCCCGCTGTGAGCCGGCCTCACAGTTAGTCTTAAATCTCTTACTCTTTAGACAAAAATGCGTATTAGTTTCATCCACCCACGCGCTGATCAGGTATATGTGTGTGTGTGTGTGTATGTGTGTGTGTGTGTGTGTGTGTGTGTGTGTGTGTGTGTGCGTGCTTGCCTCATTGAAAGAGAGACAGGTGAAGAGATGCCAACATTTTTTTTCTTCTTCTTTTGTCTTCAACAATAATGCATGTTTGTCATGCTGTCTGTGTCAGTGATATTATTATTATTATTGTGAAACTATTATTATCACGATGCCTTAGTCCAGCTGTTAGGGGCTTTATATGAGTTTCATTTGGTTATTGGTCTGAGAGGAAGAATGCAACACCTGGATGTTCAACACTGAATGCAGATGAGTGTGAAGAGCAGCAGGAAACAGCTGGAGCATTGAGAGCAGATGATTGTTGGAACATTCAAACTAAACACCCAAGAATAATACGATTCAAACCCATAAAAGAATCTGCTAAAAAAAAAAGGATTTGGGGGGAAATAAAGTGTACATTTCTGTGGTTGTCGATATGTTTTTTCCAATGTACTTCTGCTGTCAAGCGGGTTGTTCCACTGAAACGAGTACCACATAATCACAGTATAATCTCATGTGAAAGATAAACATGAGAAAATGAGAGTTTTAGGATTAATTGTCTGCATTCTTTGTTCAAAATCAAACCACGTACGTGCGAGCGTCCTGCTTTTCCTGATATATTCCTGGGAAGCACTGACTCCCAAACCAAGAAAACACCTTCGCCCCCTGTGCAGACGTGTGAGCGGACACAGACACTTTTCACATCGCTTGGACGCCGTCTGAAGTGGACGTCTGGAATGTAAATCTCAGCCTTGCTGTCTGATTTGGGGGAGACAGCGAGTGTCTGGATGCTCAGCTGAGGGCAATTTCCTCACAATCGCTCTGAGTGGTTTTCTTCCCACTAATGAATCCTTACTGAGAACATACGCACGCAGGTGGACACACACAGACATGCGGCACATAGACATTAAACACATGCAATCAGTCATCCACCCACAACCGCTGTTCCTCCACCTCCCGCTCTGGGGGAAAATGATTTGGCCCGTCCCTCTGGCCCGAGAACCTCATAAGTAGTGGTGGGCAGCACGATTCTCAGAGGGAGGTGCAGCTTTTGGGTGGAGGAAGCGCAATTACTCCACAGGGAGCTCTGGAAGCAATTATTCCACCATCCAAACGCCCCTGAAACAACTCACCAACCGCTATCACACACACACAAACGGCTCTGCCAACCCATTGTATCCAGTCACCACACCATTGCTTGGAGAATCGCATTAACCTCATTTGCCGAGCATACGCCCACAAAGCAATTGAGCTAGAAAATAAACAGTTGGCCGGCTCCGATAATAACCGGCGAGACAGTTTTTAGGAAAGGTGGCGTATGAAAATACCTTGAGAGGATGCTGTGATAGAAGAGCTCAGCCTGCAGCTCCCTCTACCTCTCATTCACACCCAGAGAGGCAGAGACCTTGTATGTAGAGAACATCTGGATGAAATGCTGATCACAGGAGAATTTCTCCTCCCTCTCTTCCTGCCCCTCCTGAACTCCCTTTCTACTATATTGTTTGGCTCTCGGCTCGGCTTTGCTCGGTAATCATCTATTCCTGTCTTTCTTTTATAAAAATTACATTTCGTCAGAGCTCAAATAGTGTATAAAAGGTTAAACTACAAAATTACATGCTTTTTTTTGGCTCTTATTTAATATTGAAGTTGAATTATTGAATTATTGATTGTACTTCTACGAGAGGCCAAGCAACATATTTCTGTCATAAGTTGCAGGTGTGCAGGGCATCACTCTTACAGTCTGAACCCAGGAGGTATGTGTGACCTGAAAAGTGTGTTTTCTAGAAACTACATCATGTTTTATGAAAATTGATTTGAACGTTAAACAAGTTGAAACTTCTATACTTCTCATTGTTCTCTGAGTGGTGGCGTAACCACAGAGAAGTCCAACAGGAGAATTACAATCAGACAACGAGACGTAAGGTTCATGCTATTTCATATTGATCTTATTGCCAACAAATCAATGCATGTATCTACTAATAATAATTGTGTGTGCGCGCGTGTGTGTGTGTGTGTGTGTGTGTTTGTATCAAAGCCTTCTCTGTGCCATAGAGCTCCAGTGTTGTCCAAAGACATCAGTGAGATGTTTCATGTTTCTTCTTCAACATGAACACACAAGCTGGACGCTATTTGAACTCAGTCCCACACACACCGTCCTGCTGCCTGAAAAGCACTAATTTCTCCTGTTTTAGAAATATTTGCTGAAAACTACAGTGCCCAGCTGTTTTAGGAAATCTCAGATACTGACAGAGAAACGAGCCGTTGGGAGATGCTTTAGAGACGTCTGTGATTCGAGGCTCCGTTAGAGGAGGGAAGTCATAAAGTATTAAGAGACACATCACATTGGTTGGTCCTTTCATGGGATTTGTTGATAATAACGCCATAATAGAATACCACTTGATTGATCCCTTTAATAATGATAATAATAATAATAATAATACTCATTTGTATATCATTTTTAAATGTAAAAAAGAAAGGAAATAAAGGCCAACAATACGATTCTTACTGTTTACAGACAGACATGGACTTCGTGCAGCTGCGTGCCCGTGTTCCCAGACTGCCTTGGCTCTTTATTTATTTATTTGTCGTTGTCCTCTCCTTCTCTCTGCCTCTGGGATCATGTCTGTCTCTCTTTTGTAAAAGCGACATCGAGTCAAAGCTCCAGCTCTGGCTTTTTTGAAGAGCGAGTGGCCAAATAAATGGAAACAAGACTTGTCCTATAAACCATAATTATTTATTATTAAGCCAGGAGAGCTCAACCTTTTGTAATGCCAAGCTAACATCTGCTTGTTCAACATATTCTGAGCACCATCTCACCCAATAAATCAGAAGAGGAGAACAGATAAGCTGGGCTGTGAATATGTGTGATGCCTCATTCAGCGATCATGACCGAAATACATTTTCTTATTCTTATTCATTATGATGAATCTGAATTGAATGTATTCGAAGCAAGAGGCAACTTCTGGCTCTGACTGAAAAATCAAGCCCCTCGTATAAGATGCCTCACTTTACAGCAGTAATACCATGTTCACAGCCTGGAACCAAAACAAGTATGTTTTTGCTCTTTATAATTAATATACCTGTTCATGACAAGTGTACGACGTGTGAGTTTGTATACAACTCACCGATTGCATTTTATCACAGCTTAAAGTTAGGCGTTATTCGGCGGTAGTTACTTTGAGTGACAGGTGTGTGCTGGTTCAAGTCCTTCGCCGCTGCGCCGCCCACTGACGATGCGTCTCGTGGCCCATTTTAGATAGCTCTGTGCCGTCACTGCTAAGATAGAAAGCAGAAACCTTTCTGTGACTGTGTCCATATTTTCCTCAGTGCAGACTGTGTTTGTCTCCCACAGCAAGTTTCTGTTTCAGAGATTGATCCGTTAGCTGGAACGTTAGCTAGCTAGTGTGCTGGTATTAAAACACTACTGCTTTGTTTGAAATACAGTTTTTTAATCATGTGGATTGTTAAGCACCTTTAGATATGACATATAACTACCATTGTAAATTAGTCGACCACAAATTATACATGTTCTTCATTCAATTCAACCATCCGCGTTCTCGGTTCAGGGGTTGCTAATAGCTGCTTTCAGATGAACCGCAATAATTAAGTGTTTTGCTGAATTGTGTTTTTAATCAATTATTTTTTTATTTATTTTGTAATGACTTTGAGGAATTCTTCTGTTTTTTTTAGATTGTCACATATCAGCAAATAGTTCACTTTTTGAATATTTATCTGTCGCTGTTGAAGCCCTTGTATGTCCTCTCTGCACAAATAAATATATCCATCTGTAATGAAGATAAGTACACCTTTATATTTTGAAGCAACACATCCATGAAATGTCTCTGCTTCAGTGTGTCCAGAGCTTGGCCCCCTTAAAAAATATACACCAGTCGTAATGAAACCGAATCCAGCCGTCTGAAAGCACTTAACCCTCAAAGGCTTGCTGGGAACCGGCCTGCTGTTGGATTTTCAGCCTATTCAACCTCGCCACATGAAGGCAGGCCGTGTGTGGTGGACCTTCTGAGTCCTGTTTCTGTCTGTGTGTGTGTATGTGTGTGTGTGTGTGCGTGTATGTGTGCATGTGTGTGTGTGTGTGTGTGTGTGTGTGTACATGTACATAGGAAACAGAGTCAAACCGGCACTGTTGCGTGATTCAGCCCCGGAAAGGCAGCGTTTTTAAAACTCTCCAATTATCCTGACGGGCTACACGTCATGTCGTCATGACCCCCCACCATCCCAACCCCCCCCCCTCCTCTAAACACACACACACACACACACACACACACACTGCTGCAGAGGAAGCGCTGACGCTGCACAGGATGCAAGTCACCAGCGTCTTACAGAGTGGGGTATTTTCACCAGTCGGACAGGACACATATGGAAATGGTTTGGGCCTAGGAAGGTGTCAAGGCGGGTGCGCGTTGCAGTTGGATTTTTGGAGGCTGAACCCCCACACACACTACCCTCTGCCCCCACCCGCCTCCTCTAAGCCTGAGCCAAGAGATGTCTGGTGGGGTTTTTAAAAGTGGGGAAGAGAGACGTTAGATCAGATTAACTCACTCCACGTGCCTAATGGGCTGTTACATAGGTCTGACACACACCATTACCCGCCGTTTACACCTCGCAGGCACAGGGGCGAAGACAGAGACAGAGACAGTGTGCCTCCGGATCGCCCAGATGTGTATGTGAGGGGGAGAAAAAGATGGCAACGGGAGACAAAAGGATGCAGGGATCAGGCCCGCGAGAGAGAGTGTCTGTGTGTGTGTGTGTGTGTGTGTGTGTGAAGTCTGCGCTTGAACTGGATGGGTGGGCGCGCTGAGGTAAGAAGCAGACTTTATTGGATAATTAAGAGGAACTGAGTTGCTCTCATTACTGCGCTGCTGCTCTCCCCCTCGCCGGCCTCAGATACTGACGGAGCAGAAACAGGCAAACAAAGGCTCCACAAGAGGAAACGTCAGGCCGCCACAGTTTGTGCTCAGCCTGCCCAGTCGCTTCCTGCACTGAGACTCGCTTCCTCTTCGGATCATAACATTGTCTCGCACACTGTATCACTGCTGAGCAGAGCTGTCCACACGGGCCGCGGGCTTTACCCCCTGCTGCTCTCAATTGGCTTTGCAGTTTCAACACGCTCCACTTTGGGCCAAAATGCACGATATGGCATGGAGCTGTAAACGTGCAGCCGTGCAGCCGGAGAGGATCCCAGGAGTAGTGGATCTGTGCGGCGGGAAAACATTCAGGAAAGTAGCAGAGAACCTGACGTTGTCTTTGAAGCTCTGAACAGTGACTCTGGCAGCCCTGACGGCCATTTTACATGAAACGAGTCGTCTGTACTTCCTATTTCCAGAAGGAAGGCGTGACATAAAAGCAGTGGGAAGAGGGAAAAAGAAAGGAGTGAAGGAGGCAGCAGAGACGGTGTGTGTATTCCCTTGTAGTGGCAGCAGCTGGGTAGTGTTAGTGCGTCGGAGCGCGTTATCGCAGGGACGCGACACAAAGCAGGCCCGCTAAGCTTTCTGCTCACTAACCACCGCCTGTACGTTAAAGACAGGCTTTGGCGTCTTAGCCATGAACCGTGGGCCTCGGAGACCAAACACTGACAGAGCAGCTATAGACAGACCGAGTTTGGAGCGTCCCGCTGACTCTAACTGGTCTATTGGAACAGGCACGCCTGGGCTTTGTCAGCCCACCAGACCTTCGTATGGAGAAAGGAAATGAATGTTCAATAGGAAGAGTTAAACAAGCTCAAACGGCTTCCTAAATGCTTGCATAGGGACAGAACAAAAGACTTCATGATGGGTTATGGGAAATGAATACATTCGGAACAATAAAGCATCTGAATCCAAGGGGTTCAGTGCTGGTCTTGCATTGACTCATTTGAAATTAAATCTGTGGAATGTGATAAAAAGGACAGATTGCAGAAAGACATCATCGCATCAAAACTAGAGAATTATGTTTGTAGTGTGAGTCCAAAAAAAAATGCAGATTTTCATCAGAGGGCTGTTATCTGAGCCGAGGAATGTACGCCTGTAAGTGAAATGATTCAAACAGAGAGCCATTAGGGACATTTTGAATGAAATTACTTGGACACAATTTTTTTTTTGTAGAGAGAAGCAGGAACACAACTGGAACAGATTAGTCAAATTCGAACCGAGAATGATTTCCTCATTTTCATCCTCCCATAATTTCAAGGCTTGCAGGCTCTCCGCTGTTAGACTGTGATTCATTCCGTCCATAACTTTCCCAACACAGTTTAGACTGTACCTCAGTCTCGAACTCTGTGATGACTAACTACAGTCTGTGGCAGGAAGCTGAAAGGCTTTAAAGACCTGGGGTTGTGTAAATGGAAAGAACTAAAAGGGAAAAATCAGGTTTCACAGTTACACCGGCCTGCTGATCACATGCTACGTGAGGAAGACACTCCTCCTGTGTTTTTCTTCTGTGACACTTGAAAACAAATTCCCTTCCAGTTTGGGGGTCACTCACCTCCGAGGCAGAAACGCTCGGACAATAGAGAGAGGCACAATGTCTGCTGATTAGACACACTCTGATTATTCCTGCCAGCTGGTGATTGTGAAACTGAACGCGATCATTCTGCTTCGACACAATCACGGGTGAATATTTCGATCACAGGTTGCAGAGCCCGGTGCATTGTCCTGACCAGAGGTTACACAATGGACAGAGGGCCGTCTCAGGTGCCGGCTGATGAATTGCAACAGAAAAGCCAGTGTACAAAAGAAAGGACTCCTGAAAAAACGACTTTCCCATTCAACACTACTGGATTGTGAATGAAGGATTTTGGTCATCTTAAAAACGGTGAATGTGTACAGGCCATGTTTGTGTGTATTTGTTATGGGACGGTGTGACATTGACTCTTAAGAGAACTGTCTGTGTTCCTACTATGCCAGGTCCCCACAGAGACCCTGCTGGGGGACCCGAGAAATAGGGAAATAGGAAAATAGCAGGAGTGACCATATACGTTGCACAAAGGGAACATAGGTCATCCAGAGGTCAGAGGGTGCCTTGTCACATACACCAGACCTGCAGTGTGACATAAAATAATCAAAGTAACACATTTGAATATATTTAGGTTGGGGGTGGGGAGGAGTCATAACCTGATGAAGGTACCTGAGCTGCCATTGCAGCGACTTATTGTGCAATATTTAGTGTGCTAGAGGCCCTTCACCATTATGGCTCGGATGTATTTATGTCTTATGTAAAACAGGGCATAAGGACATGTAATAGTAGATGTTTTTCTCCAAAAACTAATGTTGTACAATTTAAAGAAATGCACTCTTCCTGCTCTCTGAAACTTTTACTAAGGATTAATTACACATGTATAAATGAGAAAGAGGCTAGTTGACATTCTAAATAGATCTTTAAACACTCTGAGGAAACTTTTGGTCTTTTCACTCGGACCACACTGTGAAGGCATAAAATATGAACAGTAGGTACGGGTTAATGTTAACCAAGAGTTTCAAACTATTTAGGTTCAAACTGTAATCCTGGAGAAAAGGTAATGATGTGATGAATGATAGTGTGCCGTTTAGATGTGACATCATTTTTAATATAGGTTGCTTTAGTTTTAGATTTTTTTATGATCATTTGCCATCTAAACTTCCATCTGTCAATTTCTTCAAAAACATTGTGTCCAGTCTCTATCAATGGCAAAATGCTGTCAATCAATTCAAACATAATGTGTTAGTATTCTTTATATAATAAAGGCAGAGTCTCGAGCTAAAAGCCAGTAGCTAAGGAAGCCTTAACCATGTTAGCATAATGAATCAGAACATAAACTGTGTAAGAGGAGTTCTGCCCTCAGTGGCTGAAAGGCTCACGTTGAAACATCTCTGATGGAAGCGAAACATTTTATTGACACATTTTAGTCAAATCTGAAAAAAAAAGTGGCAAAGTAGAAGTGATTACTAATGACAAATACAAACAGAGAGAAACTCTGAAAGCAGCCAAGTCGTTTGTTCTCAGGAAATGAAACCCACTCATAAGACAATATTACTGAGAAATGCCTCTCTGAGATGAGGATGGTATTCAGAGCTGTGTGGTATGATGTGTCCCTGTTTCTTTGTTTGACATGAACAATACCAGTGATTGTTTCTCTTCTATGTTGCTGTTATTCCTCATTGTTCAGCGACAGTCTTTAAAATGTCAGGAGCTCACTAATGATCAGAAGAAATGGCAGAAATTGACAATTAAGAAATAAAACCCATACTTCTGACAGACAAGAGGAAGTCAGGGCAGCAGAGTGTAAGTGTGACACATCTCTGTTATTACTGATGCCATTAGTGCTGAGGAAATGCCTCAACCTGAATGTGTCAAGACAACAGGTCAACATGGAGGAAGTGTTGTGTGGATGAACCGCATCAATCAATCAAGCAGAAAACATGGATAACCATGTTATCACAATAATCTGACTAAGACATGGCCTTTAAAGACCTGTTTTTTTTTATGTTAGCGTGTTTCCAACAGGCTGCTATTGCTGTAAGTTTGGAGATATGATGAGGAACCTTGCCAAATGGAGTGACTGTAGGAAAATGGAAATGGAAAGCAAAGCAGCAGCGTGATGCTGAGTCCAGCCACAGAGCTGATTGTGTTTTTTTGGCATGACGGTCAGATAATCTCTGTGTCCCGTTTGGCCCCGTCCCAACGCTAGCAAATAAATTGTCATTTCAGCTCCGTTTCACAAACAGCAGGCTGATGCCTGTGTGACGGGGGTTAGTGTGTGTGCGTGTGTGTGTGTGTGTGTGTGTGTGTGTGTGTGTGTGTGTGTGTACAGCACTGAGACGATGAAGAGCATGTGGACTTCCCAGGTGATGCTGTAAGCTTGATGAAGAAATGCAGCAGAAGAAGGAGGATGATAATAAATGGTTGGTTTACGCTCAGGAGACCGACACCTACTTAATGGCTCAGGAGCTTGTTTATGAAGAGTGAACGTGTATGTGTGTGTGTCTGTGTGTGTAAGTGTATAGGTGTGTAGGTGTGTGTGTGTGTGTAATGAAAATTTCAAACCCAACCTATTCCACATGTGTGTAGCACTCCAGATGCTAAACACTGTCTTGGTGTTTTAGATAACAAAAAAAGCCGCAAAACGACTTTGTTTAGTAAAAAAACATCTTGGTTTTGCTTGAAGTGAAAACACAAGAAACGTGACCCGTGCCCCACTCGGGCTCCTCCCTCTGTGGACTTCTGCAGACTTATTGAAAACCTATTTTTGACTCGTTAAAAGGAAACACTATCGACGACAAAGAAGGTTTGACTGGAAAGGTCTGATGCAGTTCTAGTGTATAGTAGTTTTAAGGAGAGTTTAAGACAGTCCAGCTCATCAATAGCACTTTTACAAAGGCACTTATACATAGGAAAATGCTCAAGGACAATTATTTAGAAAAATTGATGGTATAAATTATACATTTTTCATTTTGTGGGGAGAATATTATATTAATAGACTACTGTGATGAACGTTCTTTAAATGAGTTACAAGGAACACAAGCATCCATGGTGGAACACAGCCAACTGTTCCAGGGAACTTGTGAAGACTCTTGATCGAGACAAACAAAGATCTTTAAAAGATGCTGCTCTGTTTTATGAGCACTCAGAGGAAGCATGCTAGGTCACCTCTCTGGTGTCTGGGTTATGTTTGTGCACTCACTTCAGATGCTGCATCTGAGAACAGAACAGAGTTGTTATCATAAAAGCTCAAATATAAGCTGATATTCAAACATTTCAGTCTTACCGAAGAGCCAGAGCAGCTAAGTGCTTCTCTCAGTTCCTCATTCTAACTATATTCAATAAAGCGTCTACTTTTTTGTACCTTTTTAATTTGCTGTTAAATTGCAATAAGAGGATCTGAGCTGCAATGAAAAGCAGCAAAGGGAAAGTGAATAGAATACTTTGATGAAAGCTGACTGACCTGACCCTCTTCATCCACTGATGGCATTGGTGCTGTGTAATGTCTGCAGTGCTGGATGGACAGCAGATAAACATGGCGATGTGTTGGGTTGTATTAGCATTATAAATGGAGGGGATTAGGATCAAAGTCTCTGATGTTAGCTTCAGGGCCAGTTGGTACTCTGTTAGATTATTGTAGGATTTGTTTTGTCCAATTAATTTATTCTTTTGTCAATTTAAATGTTTTTTTAAAGACAGAATTGCCTTCCATATTGAAAGAGGATGAATACAGGAGGGCTGCATGGACAACCAAACGGGAGGATATGGTAATAATCTGAAATCCACTTATCCGGTCATGGCTGTGACTAGTGGTTGTGCATTGCACAGTGTTTTTTTTACCATAAAACAGACTCATTACGAGTGTGCACTCATGAGTTAAGATGAGGACATTGCATGCTAATATTGCATGAATGTTTTCCATCAGTAATCAGTGACGGACATCATTTGGCAATGCATGAAGTTCCATGGAGGTCTGAGGTTAAAATGTTTCAAACTATTAGTGATTCATAAGATTCATTAGAGAGATAAGACTGAATGACACTGAGATGACATGAAGCCTTGTGATGAGAAGCTAATGCTGCGTCACAGCGTGTGATGAGAAGAGATGCTGATAAGGGCTTTTGTCTGACAGGGTTGGAAAGGGGAAGCAACCGTTTTAAGCAACACTTGTTACCACAGCTGTGTGGCTGTCTGATCCAAGCTCTCTTTTATTTAAATGCTTGTCTGCAATAAAGAAAGCCTCAAAAAAGACATGAGGAGAATCATTGAAAAATCGGTCTTTTTCAAAACAGGAAGCAATTCCCCATGATTTCACTCTTCCATGGAGAAAAAAGAACTTAGGCGCACACTCAGTGTTAATGATGTTGGAGTAAAAAGGGGCCTGATGATGCGAAATGTGACAAGTTGCATTGCTTGATTTAGTCGAGGGAGCCATTTTAGTCACTTAGTGAATAATATATCTCAGCATCTCAATAAAACTGGACATATTATGGTGTCTTTTGAACATAAATCCACCCCAGGATATGTTTTCTTCCTTACCTTCTTCCTCTTCAACTAATAACTTCTTTGATGATCTAAAAAACACCTTTTGTAAAGAAAAATCAGACACAGCTGAGTCAAAGCAAGAGAGCTCTAGTGTGTCCAGTTGAGGAAGAGTTATGGTCAAAAACACAACCAAGGTTCATAGAGGCAGCTGTCAGTGGAGCCGCCTATTCAACAATCAGTGTCTGATAAATGTTGGTTTATTGGTTTGATTTTGATGGACTGACACCAAAGCCAGCCTTTGTATTTGCCATTTTTGGAAAGCTGAACATTTTGTATGATTAAACTTAATTTGTGACTTTCCTGGAAATATTTTATTGTGGCTTCATGTAATCTGTGTTTGGTCATGAGGATGACAAAAATACCCCAGCAACCAGCAGAATGGACCCACACATATTCCACATGGCTGTGTTCCACTCTGGTCTCTTGGTGCTGGATGGTTGTGCAGCAAGAGGCTTTTGGCTTGTGTGAGCGTCACTACCAGTTCCGAGCTTGTCACCCAGTAATGTTTCAGCCCTGCTTCCAATCAGTATCCATCATCTACCCATCTGTCATTGTTGATGTTCTCCCATATTGTGGTCTGTGTGCAGCAGATTTTAATTTCATACCTCTGAATAGAATCACTCTCTGGTGCTAACATTAGTATCTCACGTCCTGTCTAAAATGGCGGACCAGTGATGCATCACAAGCCAATTAGCCGGCAGAAAGCAGATGGAGGCCACAGATTTCACTACCGCCTCACGTTGAACTTTTTAAGGTGCATGGCTAATTGGTGTGATCAGAAAAAAAGTTTTTAAGTAGATGACAGATTTTTACACTTTTGTAAGATGTTTGAGCACAAACTCAAAAACTATTTTGTGGATGCAAATTGTGTTAAGAAGACATTCTTCTACTACGAAAAGATTATCTGACAACTGTCCACTTCTGACACATGATTGTTATGTTTTATGTTGTTCTTAAACTCTTTCTTTTAGTTCTTCAGCTCCCAAAAATGTTTGCATGCTTTTGCTAGAAAGTCCCATTGAACTTCAAATTGTTCACCACATTAAGGGTATTTAAACTGATTCATATGATTTACCTTCTGAATACTTTATTATTTTTGAAAATATTAGGCTTCTTTTTTTAAAACCTTTTTTTTCTTTTTTGGAAAGTGAGTTTCAATGAGCTCATAGGTGTGTCCAAAATTACCCACCTTTGTACTTGCAGCCATAAAGGTCAGGGTCACATATTGTCATTTATGTTTTGGCTACTTGCCAAGCTGCCAAAGGTCAGGTCTTACTTCATATGAGCTGGCCGAAGCTCTCTCATGAGAGAAGGATGCTGCTGTAAGAACCAACTTCTTATTGAGACTGTGGTAGAAAATACAAAGTAACTTCCATCTGATCTGGTTCCTCTGAGTCCCAACATGAACTGAGAATCGAGAAGTGAGTTGGAGAAAGCTGGCCAGGTTCAGGTATGGCTAAAGAATTTAGCAAATATTTTGGCACATTGGTAACTGGTATTCTAGTGTGTTTCAACATTGAGGGGAGACTTTTCCTTCACAGAACAAGACTCACATTTCCAGGAACATGTGGACCAACGAACAGGTTCATAGCTCGATAATTTATATTCATAATCATTTTTTATTAATGATTCCTTAATTCTTCACCAGATTTTGAACCTTTTTTAGGGTCTCTCCATGATACTTGTTTATCATTTTATGAGACGTTTCTATAGCTAAAATAAAAGAAGAGTACTTTAACTTGCCTTGTATTGTTGTATTTTAATATATTTAGATAAGAAGTATATTTTTTCAGGTACATTATATTGGGTGAAATTCACCAGACGTTAGGGATATTGTGACTATTTTAATGTGACTATTGTCCTTCAATCAGATGATCCCTGGCTCTGCTAGCTCATAGCCCCAAACAGCTCCCATAGCTGTGTCTAGATAGTTATACTGATGGGCAGGTGGAACCTTTCACAGGTAGCTCCTCCTATCAGTGTATGACTGGGTGTGAATGGGTCAATAATGACAAGTACAGTTAATGAGTGGTCAGAAGACTAGAAAAGAGATACAAGTATACAGACCATTTACTGAGACACTATCCTTTCAAATATAGGGCTTATTCCAAAGTTTGAGTTGCACCTTTCTGAGTCCAAGTTATCCAGTCAACAAATCCAAGAACAAAAGTCTGTTGGTGAAGGATTAAATCACAGCAAGCATTCATTAGATTGGCAAACTGGCTGAAATTAAACCACAGTCAACTGGTTTATACATGGAAATGAAACAGCTAATCAGGCTTTTTCAGAGGTTTGTGAAACACAACTTAATGAGGTTTTCTAAACCCTTTTGTTATTCTCTTTTTTTTTTTACAGAAATTGTACCAGACCTCTGTGAGGTTGATGAGTCAGAGGTCTGGCTATGTGAGACAGCAATAACCTTAGATGAAAGTCTACACCAGGTTGTTTTGCTAGTGACACTCAGACTTTTCTACTCGTGAAACCATTCAGTCAAAACATCATTCCAACCAAATCTGAACTTTGTTTTTAGTACTAATTAGCAAAGTTAGCATGCTAACAGAGCACTGCTGTGTTAGCATACTGTACTGAGCTGCTAGCATGCCTATAGACTCCTAGTATAGTATTATTTTCAGTATTTTAAAAATACCTTACATATACCAACCAATGTTATCAGCAACTGTGTGATGAATGAATGTGGACATTGTTACATGGGAAAAAGTGATTGTCCTTTCAAACATTTAGCTAGGCTCTATCTGTCCAACAGAGACACCCCGACGATTCACAAGATAAGTGGTTATCCTGTCTGTGTGTGTGTGTGTGTGTGTGTGTGTGTGTGTGTGTGTGTGTGTGTGTGTGTGTGACCTTCACAAGTCAGAGGAGATGCAAAGAAAACATTTTTGGCGGTATTTTATTAGCACTTTGATTTTGACTCAATTGTTTCTCAACTCATTTTACTGGATTTCAATGGATACATTGAAGCACTTATGCTGTTACTCATGATTGAGTCTCTGCTGCTTTTTGCAGACATTGTCCCCCGCTGAGTTGGCTTTTACACACAGGCACAGACACACACACACACACACACACACACACACACACACACACACACACACGCACACTCACACACACATACACACACCTTTATATTCCACAGCGTACAGAATACTGCTTCCAATCTAATTTCTGCAGATGAAGTGACCCATGAAATGGTGCCAAGTCGTTCTCTTCTCCTCAGCGGTATGTAAAAGCTGCAGATTGCCTCATTCAGCCTCCAATATTAACCCTTTGGCCACCTCTTAATACCTTAGCGTCCTTGCCACAATACCTCTCGCTGAGCCGAAAACAGGCCTTCTCCTCAGCCAATAACTGGTACGCATGCAGGCTGGTGTTTGTGTGCGTAGTTTGAAGTTTGAGAGAGAATTAAGCTACCAGGTGTGTGTGTATGTGTGTGGACCTGTTCAAGAGTGTGCATGCATGTGTGTCTGTAAGGCTACGGTTTAGTTGAAAGATAAATACTGTATTGAGAAAGAGATAATCCTCTCAAAGGGTTCGATGTAAGTCCCACTCCACCAACTAAGAGGAAAACTTTTTTAATGTTATCATCTCCAAAGAAGGAAAAAAAAGAAAACTGCAAATGTTCTTTAGTGAATCTGGAGGCTATCTCACCTGTCACTGTAGTAAGTACTATCTTAGAGATAACGGGATTAGAGGATAGAGGAGAGATACTTGACGAGATGCGGGTTGTATAAATACGGATTTGAACAATCACCAGATTTGTTCTCACAGCGATGCCAAACCAGACTTTCCGAGGCCAAGTTAAAATCAAGAATAGTCAGGATGAACGACTCACCCTGCATCTAAAACAATGATGGAATGATGAAACAATGACTTTACATCATGAATAATATCATCAAAGGCAGATCACAGAGGCAGTATATAGTGACACACGTGGAACATGCTAACAGTGCCTGACTTGCATTGTACTCATCAGAAGTTATTAGTTATGACAAGTCAAAACAGCATCACATGAACTCTCCACAGGGCACATTGTCTGTATGTTCCATGTGTAGAAAGAGAAACAAGACATTCAACAACCTATCAGTCTACAGTTTGGAGACAACTGTCAGTCATCCACAGCGAGCTTAGCCCAGGTCACTGTTCTCTGAACAAAACCAGAGGATTTAAGGATGTGGCATGTCGACAAGAATGTCAGTCTACCGGACACAAAAAGACAAAACTGATTTCAACTCTTCAATGCTGCTATTAGTGAGTCTAATGTGTCTAGTTCTGAAAAAAAGATTGAAATGGATATGACCGCAGCACCAGTGATATAGTCCTATTATTACATGTATTCTTCTTTCTCATCAGAACCTGACCTGGAGTCTACATTACTCACTACTACTATTAAATATATACCTGTGTATATCAGTCAGGGACTTGACAGCCAACCCAGGCTGTGATGTCTAAGATACTACCTGCGAACGTACTTAAATGTGTACAATGGCTTCCCCCTATTGTTTTAGAGAAGGCTGCATTTGGGATTAGACTTGTTGCTGCTCCCATCCATTTGACTGACTTTAAATCTGTTATACAATATGTATGATTGCTACATAACAATATAGTGCATATGTGTATCTCTAAAAAGAACATCTGATACTTAATATGCGAGATAGAAAACAACCAAATAGTCTATTTTCGAACTGGCTTGAACTGCGGTACCTTTCCAAAAGCAACACCAGCAAAGTGTTCATTTCTTTTGCAGACTTCAGACTGTCTGACTCTTTATAGTTGAGTTATGTGAGGTGAGTTTCCACTCATATCTGTTAAATTTTTCAATGGGAGCCAAAAAAATAAGTTACACAACGTTGTATTTTGTCCGTGCTATTAAAAGAGCTTCTGGTGAGTGAAACCTCTGAACCTCCTGCTCGTTGGCAGTATTTCCTCAACTTGTGGAGTGTTACATATATTCCCAACAGGCTTTGACATCTGAGAGCTTGATTTTCTGAGACACACGCACAGTCGTCATGTTTGTAGCAATATACAATAGAGGAATCCTTGAAATAAATAGTGGGAGTAGACGCAGGCCTGGTCTGTTTAGTGGAAGCCTTTGATGTCCGAGAAGATAAGCGTTCAAAGGGTAACATGTCTTAGGAATTGTTGTGAGAGAAAGAAAAAGGAACGAGCCAAACAATAAACTCAATCAGCGTGCCCAGACTCAGAGAATGTATTTTGCATTCATGGGTTTTCGATCAACCAAAGTGCTCTCATGGCCTCCAAATTTAATTTGAATCATGTTTCAATTACTGCAAACTCCATGCATATGATGTTTATTCCATAAAACAAGGCTGAAATATACCAAGACAACCAAAGTCCTGAGCTTAATGTATACTATCAGAATAAATCATTTAGCACCCTAACTGTGATCATCACTTTGGGGAACATTTCTTGGCTCACCCCCTATGTTGAAAGGCATCGCTTCACAGTGAGGCTGTGAAACACCCAATTGAATGATTGGATTATAGTACAAAAAAAAAAAAAAAACATTAATTAAAATGAGCTAAACCAAGGATGAGTAAATGCTCCATGAATATCACCCTATAATGTTGGAGTCTAAATGTGACCCCTGGGACCTAAAGAATGCACAGGAGAGGAGTAATGTGGGATAGAGGAAGTAATAATGAGGACTGAGTGGGAAGTGGTAGAGACTGAGAGAAGAAATGACATAAATATACCAAGAGAAAACACATGGAGGGAAGAGGATGAGATGAGAAAGGAGATGAGGGAACAGATGCTGATCAATGCATGAGCTCCTGCAGCTTCTGGAGTCTTGGCTTTCTGCTTTCTGCCTCCAGTTGGAACACTGCTGAAGCAGGACTTTTCCTCGAATCACCAGGACAACAACAGCATATGGTGGTACATGAGGATGAGCAGAGAGTGCGTCCGGGATAGCCTTTAGTTTTGCATTGTGCAACAATCAAGCTGTCCTCATTGAAAATCCGGCCCTCAAGGGCATCTGTGCGAGCAGCTAATTATGACCCATATAAACTATTGTTTCCAGTGGCCTCAAGTAGAAATGATGACAGGAACATAGAGGAAGTTAGGTGACGAGGTATAAAAAGCAACAAAGTCAAGTCATTTTCATTTATATAGCTGACTATCTCAAAGAACACATTTGCCTCAGGGGCCTTTACAATCTGTACAGGATACAACATCCTCGGCCCTCTAACAGGGAAGGACATGTACACCTCAGAGCAACACAGATGCACAGAATCAACAAGATGATACAATGACAATAAGGTTACCTATACAACACCACCATAAAGCTCATGAAGACCAAACAACATGGCGTATCAATGACATGATGATTTGTAAGTCATTTTGCATGCAATCAGCCAACCTTTTGTGCTTTTTTTACATTTCATTGGTACGCCATGCAGTCTGTACTGATTGCAATGTTCACACATTCTAATAACTATGAAATTGTTATTATTATTAGTCATATTACTTTTACTGTTACCAATATCATTAATACTTTTTTATCATTATTATTCTCTTATTATTAGTTAAAAGTTTTCCACCAACACTCTATCGCCTACTACTCGCATATGATTAATTTCTGTCAATGCATTTAATGTGTTGTAATGCTGCGTTCACACCCGAAGCATCGCAAATACTTTGCGCGAGTAGATTACCTGCAAAGTTAATGCACAGACACAATTAGCCGGGTGGCGGGAATAGCGCGAATATAATACAATAAAAGAATATTACAGTTTTCCTGATTATTTTGCAAAATGCCACGAGAATGGGTTGGTTGGTATAACTAGTTAGCCTTCGACCTAACGCTCCCTTAGAGCTCTAGTCGTCTTGTACAGTTTATAGATTAGTTGGCCGGCAGGTTACCAACGAGTGACGGTATTTCAGCTTGCACTTACAAATTCTACATTTCTGTTGTTTAGTACTTGAGTTACTTGGTAAAACAAAAGCCTGAAGTCAGACACTGGTTTTAACTATATTATTTTGATATAAAATACTGTCTAAGTAGAGCATTTCGGCTGAGATACATTTCACATTTTAGTAATAATAAATACAAGTTGAATTCAGCATTTGATGATAATATTGATGAATTACTTGACAAAATCTTAAAAAAGCTTCCACACTTCATAACTCTTTCAGCGATGATAGATTTATTTGGATTCATTTTCTTTTTCAGATTCACAGAATGCCATTATGTTTTGGCTTTAGTCCAAACAACACAGAAAGATGATTTGATAAAACCATTAACATTTATTTTCCAGCATGCTAAAGCCAAAATAAAAAGTGCACATTTTATTTTACTCCAAACCACCAGCTGCAGTGGATAGACACTGTGAGCTTCTGTATTGCACATGTCTCTTGATTAGAGAATCCAGCCTGGGGTTGAAAATCCTTTTCTGCGGAAACCAGACTGCTTAATTGGTCACAGCGTGAACTTTCATGGGTGGAATGTGGAAGCTGGAAATCTGTGAAAATTCATGCTAAGAACAGTAAGTAGGTGTTAATTAAGCACGGGCTGCCATGTTTTAATTAAATTGTTGTTCTAAAAAACGAGTTGACAGCAACCCTGTGATGGGCTGGCGACTAATCCAGGATGTTTCCCAGCCTTCCGCCTCACAGTGCTGGCAGCAGCCCCCTTGTGACCCTGCAAGCGATCCAGCAGCTAAAACATAGACGACGGAAACATTGACGCTGACAATTGAAGTCCTAAATCTCTAAAGCTTTGTTTTCAGCTTGATCATTTGTACAATTATATTCATATTCTGGGAGCTTTTCAGAAACCTGTAATTTTAACAACCCACAGAGAGACATGTTGAGTTTAAATCGGAACAACTGGAGTTGTCTGGTTTTTCTCTCACAGTGAATACAATGTTGAGGGTTTATGACATGGCATTTTCACGAGAAAGGTCATTCTGTAGACTATACATTTTGAACTAATGCAGTATAGTTATCTCATCACCTCCTCCCTATCTCCAATCCACTCTTTCATTTGACCCAGGAAAGGAATAGAAGCACCACAATTACAGCCATGCCTCCACCCTTTCAGATAGAGGGTTACTGAGGGCACATTAGTTCTCTCTATAACAATCTTCTTCTTACAACTCCAGAGAAGGACATGCAATGACAGTGTTAAGGGGATCAGATGCACCTCTACATCTTATTTAGCTTTTTATCCAGATGTAAACACTGGTTGCTTTACATGTTCATGAGACACCAGACATGTAATCAAATTGTCACTCTCCTTATTTGCTTATTTTAATGGTATTCAGTAAGGTAATGCTATTGGTCACCCTTTACCTCTCTGTGAGCTATACACATGTTTAACCAATGGGGATTATTAAAACAAGCTTGTGACTAAATATTGTTACTCCACAGGATCCTCACACTGCTATGTCGCTTATCATAATGTTTCATAATCAATGGAACACACTTTTACACTCCTCACCTGCAGCCTGCAATGTGGATGCAGCTTGGCAAGTCAGGGGCGGCCCCTTGGAGTGGGCGGAGTGGGAAACTGAGCTGAATTGAGGACTGTCTCAAAATTGCATGCAAAATGGTCAAAAAAGCTGATCATATTTTCGACTATATCTTTCAGATTTTTTCAATTGTTTTAATAAGTCAGTACATATATAATTGTGTATTGCATAGACAAACCACCTTTACCTGTCTATGCGTGTCCATTATAAACACAACCTCCAGCTTTGAAAACAAATCATGCAACACAGCCATAATAATGAATCACTTCCAACAACAACTTCTTGTTTTTTTTAACTACACCGTTATGAGTCACACAGCTTTTACTCAGACTTGTTTGTTTCTATTAATATGATCCATTCAGAAAACTACAACGCAAGCACATTTCTTTGAAAATAAAACATATGGTGTAGAATCTCCGTGCACCACCTACCAAACAGCATCCTCCTCTCTTCATTTTGCTCATGAAGCTTTATTGACATGCAGGGATGCTGCCACAGGTCTGCTCTGGCAGGGTGAGTGACTGCCAGTGCAGAGAGGAGGATTTGGCCTTGGCAAGCCGGGGCATGCCGCCTCCAAGTGTCTCCGAGGTTCATCAACCCCCTCCCCCTCTCAATTAAGAGTCCTTCCCCTCGTTAGGGCCATCTGCACTGGAGATAATTAAAGAGAGACGCACTCTAATGCAAGAGTGCCCTCTTGAATCGCTCCATTGATCTTATGTCCTGCATATTTCCACAGGAAAAAAAGTCTCTCTCTGTGTCAATACCCAACTGTATGCATAATGTGTAATAGCTTGATGTTGATTAGGACGCTATTGGCATTTTTAATGGGTTGCTGCTGAAGGTAATGGCTTGGACCAGCAGAGTGACAATGTGCAGCCCAGAGAGGCCGTGTTTTGGGGTGAAAGTGTGCAGGTTGTGTGCTCTGTGTGTGTGTACTTGACCGGTGCATTGTTCTCACAGTAGACGGAGTTGGCCTATGTGAGGCCACAGCCCGTGTTCACCGCGCCTCGCCATTGATCCGCAGTCGGACTGTGACGCTCGCAATCGATGTCTTACTTTCAGCCACATCAAACTGCCATGAGGTTGTGGAGGAAGGGCAGTCAATAGCTCACAAAGCTCCTCCAACGCCTAAACAAAGTTTGTTTGTACCGGGGGACTTTTCTCCTTAATCACTAGCTCTTTATGAGGTGTGTTGCCATCATTAACTGAATTAACGGTGGGAGACAGAGGAGAAGGGCTGGTGCAGTGGGGTCGGAGGGGAAGAAGAGAAGGACGGACGTTAACATCCCGTCTGCCTCGGCCATGATGACGGCTTCTGATGAGTCACATCAGAGCTCATGGCGGGAGACACAGATGGTGGCGGACATTTGAGGTAGGAAGATAGTGGAGTGACCTCACTTAGCTCGGAGTGTGTGTGTGTGTGTGTGTGTGTGTGTGTGTCTGTGTGTCTGTGTGTGCAAGTCATGCACGGCCTGGTGTCTGCAGGGCAGATGGGTTATAGGTAAAGGAAATGGGCCAAATCCATTCTCCGAAAACACTGAGCGGCACAGAGAGACAAAAAGGAGGTGAGGAGGAGAGGGAGGGGTAGAAAAAGAGCTGAGGGCAACACATTGTGAGTCTCCAGACGTGCGAGTTACAGGTGTACGGCGGCCTGCTCCAGCAGCGAGGACCTGCCGTATGTTCGGGGCTTACTCTCCGGGGATGTTTTGCAGAAGACACTGAGACTTTGGAGGTTCTCCACGAGTCAGCATGACTATTAATGCTACTATCTGGAGATGTTGAGGGCAGAGGAAATCTCTTGTGGTGTTGTTTTGTCTACTAATGCAAACTCTCCCCCAACAGGACTTGCGCTCGTAACCACTGGGGAGATAAAGTGTGTATGTTCATGTGTTGGTGTTGAGAAAGCAGCTGGTGCACCCGTTTCTCTTCTTCATTATGTTGCTGGAGGGGAAAGAACGAATCAGAACACGTTGAAAGTATCCGCATGTGACTGGCGGAGAACAAAAGAAAGGATGGGAGAAGTTCATTAATGATGCCCAGAGTCTGAGGGCTGAATAATATCCTCTCCCAAGACTTAATCTTTGACTTTCAATAACTCTGTGAAGGCTAATGATTTTCTTCCATCGTTGACTTTATGATACTGTCTTTGGAAAAGAAAGAGACACTGTTAAGTTGCATTGTAATGCACACACACACACACACACACACACACACACACACACACACGCACACATCCAGCACCACTCTAAAGTCAACCTTTTTATAGGCCATGGGGGCCAGCTCAACCCAGCATACGAAGCCGTTTTTATTCCTGGCCAGGCCCAGGTGACAGACTAAAGGTGTGTGAGAGAGCCAGAGACCGTAGGCTGTGGAAACTAATTACCCTCAGTGGTAATTATGAGAGCAGAGCTGAGATCTGACCTTGGAGAGGTGAGTTAGTGGCACAGAGGGGTGCAGACAATAAGGGGAGTGAGTGGGACACTGATATGGTGGAGGGAACATGTTTGTTTTGAATCTGCAGTGATGTCATGCTGTGACGGACATTACAGTAGATTAGCGTTTTAGATTAACCAGAAAGAGCACCCAGTAGCATGCAGATAAATGAGGAAGATGATGCATATGGGACTTTAATTTGCTCTGCAGCAGAAACTGCCCCAATTCATAATAATAATATCGTCTTTTATAGTCTTCAAACCACTCAAAGCGCTTTCACACTCATCATTCACCCCCATTTATACACTGATGAGAGCGGCTAAGGTTTCACCTGCCTATCAGGAGTAGCTAACGTTCATACACTGTAAACACAGCTACGGGAGACATTTTGGAGTAAAGTGTCTTGCCCAAGGACACACCATTGACTTGGACTGATCCTCTGATTGAAGGACGAACAGGGGATCAGCAAAGTCAGTCATCATCTAGAAAAGTTAAATTTCACAGCATTCTGTCCAATATACTCGTCTGTCAGTGTGGGCTGAAGTGTGGAGTGACTAATAGGCTCACAGGGCTCACGGGGCCCACAGGAGTCATGGGGGTCAGAGACAAACATTGCCCCCCCAATTAGGGATGTCACGATACTAAAAATTCAGTAGTCGGTGCCAATACCATGGAAATAACACGATTCTCGATCCCAATTTCGATGACCATGATAGAAAAAATGATTCCATGTATTTGAACTTGAAACATCAACTTTTTTATTAAAATATTTGAAATTAATCAAGGCTACAACGTCAGCCGAATAGTTACGTTGCTAATTATTAGACCTTTGTCTCTCTTTACCAGTTGCCACTTGTGTTTGTCCGATTGAAAATAAATCAGTAAGCTTGGCACATTTGGCAGCATCCTCCTCTAATGCCTTTCTTTTTTTTCAACCTGGCTTCCTCCTTGCTTCCTCCCGTCCATGCTCCCAGCCGGCCCAGCTATCGGTAGCCTATCTGAGAAAACTTTTTAGAAAAGATGGACTATGGACGAAACCAACTCTATTTGGGAGGGGAGAACTTCCTCGCATAGTACACCGATTGTACCATGCGAGGAAGTTCACCTCTCCCAATTAGAGTTGGTTCGGTCCATTATGAACCGAACCAACTCTATTTGGGAGAGGTGAGCTTCCTCGCATGGTACAACCCGTGTGCCCTAGCGGCTACAGCGTAGCCTCTGCATGGGTTGCAGAGGCTGCGCGGTGTCAGAATGCGGAACGATCGTGGCAGCTGCAGTTGCCATCTTTGTTTTCTGAATGTAAACGTCGACACAAACGCGTATACTGCTCCCATCAGTTCCAGAAGAGGCGCAACAGTACTTACGGTACTTCAAACAAATAGGTATCGTAGTCTGATCATATGCGACATTGAGACATCTGAGACATTTTAGTGACCATGTTTAATAAAATCCTGAAACACGCTTGGATAATGTTATTTATATAACTTGACTGATAGATTTAACTAATCAGCTAGCTAAACAATGTACTTACAGTAAATGGATGATTGATCATGTACAGAGACTTAATCACGTCGAGGGGACAGGAAGTAAACAGGCATACTCATTGTATTATATTTATTACAGTTACCCAGTATTTTCAAGGGGATGTAATCATTTATCATTATGTTGTCGTTATCAGGAAACAAAACCATAAAGCTTTAATCTTCTGTAAAGTATGAAACCATAGCTGCTCCAACAATAATACACAATGATTCACTAAGTGAGTGTTTGCTGCTGTGACCCAATGTCCCCATGTACATCTGTTTCCTCTTAAGTCTTATCGCAAATCTCAAGCAAACATTTAGCAAGTGTATCAGGAAACAGCAATGCACATTCAGCTGCCATTTTAAACCTGATAAACAAATAACAAAGAATGTGCAACAGACAAGGATAATTTGCCTTTATAAAAGACATACAATGAAGTGGACATACAGTAATGAGCAAATGTATTCCCATAGGCACATCTGCAGGAGAGCATATACACATATAGCTTCATGTTCTATTTCTTGGTAGATACATCAAGATACAGATTCTTTAGCATGTAATAAATGTAATAATGAAGCTCATTACACATACATTCCATTACTATAAGAGGTCGCAGATGGAGAGAAGCTTTGACATCTGGCAGAGAAAGTGCTGAATGGAACCAAATATAGAACGTGTCATGTCTTGAAAGGCAAGACGGAAATTCATGAGACCTTTTGTATTTACGGCTTCATGGGTTCGTTTCAAATGCATGAAAGTACAGGAAAATGAAGCTCATCATGATAAATTAGAGTTCTGCACAGACCAGACCGAGCCTGATAATCATGAATTCAGATGCAACTAGTGAGATGCTGAGTATACGGTCAACCACCACCATAAATAGTTGATCGTTCCAATGAGCACAACACTACCCTTAATCTAACGATAAAGCAAGGCATGTCTGTGTGTGTGTGTGTGTGTGTGTGTGTGTGTGTGTGTGTGTGTGTGCTCGTGTGTGTGTTCTTTGCATATCAGAACTGCGTTGAAACTCAATCATAACTTAAACTGACTTTTCTCTCCTGGACAAGCAGAGTTACCAACCAAATGTAATACTCTCGAATATGTTTCTATTCAGTTTGTTTACAATAACAAATACTTTGTAAGAAAAATATCAAAAGTCTAAATCATCTAAAAGTATTTTCCTCACTATGATGGATGTATTCCATTGGACCATCAGCTTCGCTGCTAACTTTCAGTGTTCCTGTTGGAACAATCTGCAGACCTATCTTAAAGTTATCTTTCAGATTTTATTAAACTCGGCCTTTTGGTACTTTACCTCACAGACACAGGAGCCAAATGCTGCCTCTTTTTAAGGCACTATATCATATGATGTATTTCTGTGATTAGATGGGTTTTCTCCCACTATGTGTTGGATGCTGCTATTTGACCCCTTTTCTCTTTTCCACCTTTTTTAAACAATCAAAACCATCTGATTTATCCATAAACTGTGCCTTTGGCGTTGGCTACCTAATGAATACACCTTCCAGTGTTCCACAAAGTACTCCAAGTGTGGTTGTGACGTCAGAATGGAGTTGAGCGATCCTGCAGCTGACCCTGAAGAGCATTGCATCATAAAGAGTCATCACGGTCGAGAATGTACTGTCGAACTTCCCCTCTTGCCCCATGAGCATCCTTCTGATAAATATGCACACACAGCCATAAAACCCACATAAACCCACATGAAGACCAACACAGATGTACTGTGAGTACAGTTATCGCACTGCGGCCTGACAAGAGATATGATCAGAATGCTGCTCACATGAAGACAACATTACTCACAACGACTTCCGTCTCTCCTATGAGCCGTTATAGATAAACACACACACACGCACGCTCACTCCTCTACCTCAATGTGTTACAGCCTGTGTCTCTCATACCTAGGCCCATGCCAGATAGGGTGAGGATAAGGTGAATCACATTTGCCTGTTTTTCATTCCAGTCACATGTCTGAAGTCTGCAGTTGGCATTCGACGTGTCTCAAACCTCCCGGCCTCTCGTCGCCGCTGAAAGGCATCCCAGCATCCTGACTTTGAAGTACTGAATAATGACAGGGAGGATCGGCAACCTCTCAGTCTGCACAACTCTGTGCAGCTCTCTGAGGATTTTATTTCTCAGTGCACAAAGTAGCATGACTTTATTTGCAACTTTTTATTCAGCAAATTTTCCTTATTAGTTTTACATTTCTATCATTTCCCACAACTGACTACATCCGTGGTTCGCAGAAATTGTGACATAAATAAAGATTGAGGAACTCTTCTTAGTTGTTTGTCCTAGATCTGTTTTTTTTATATCCTCTTTCCCTTTTGTTGGGCTTGCTGCCTGATTATAAGAATTGATGGTTACAAGTAGTGTTTTCAAAAAGAAGGGGCTACAAACTGTTGACATTTAAAGTTCATGTGTAGGAAAAATTAAGATGATAGAGATAACAATCAAAATAAATAAATGAAGAATCGGGCTTCAACCTTCATTTATTATCACCGGCAGGTTCATTTTACAAGTGAAATATATATATATATATATATATATATATATATATATATATATATATATATATATATATATATATATATATATATATATATATATATATATATCATACATATCTCAACACTTCACACATGAATTGGAACATTTGGTAAAGATATTCACGAATCCAAAGAGAGTTCCTGAAGCAGACAGAAGGGTCTCAACATGTGTTTGAAAGATATATCCTGCATGTCACACTCAGCAGAGAGAACAGGTGAACAGGCAAAGAGAAGCTAAAGCTACAGAACAGAGTAAACGTGAACCGAGAAATGTTCCTGTCGACCCGAGAAGGTTTTTATTCAGTGTTGCAATCCTTAAAAAGCAAAAGCAGCATGTGTACATTCAGTATACCTTCAGAGCTACTGTAGGATGGAAATATTAACGTAAATTAGTGAATGCAGTGCTAATGTTATCTGCTAATACTAGCTCAGGTTTAAATGACGGCTAACAACAACAACAACAACAACAACAACAACAACAATGTTTTTCAGGAGTATAAATGGTTGTGTGTCCTATTTTCTGTATTCTTACTGTAAAAATGGAAAACATAACACAGCTTTTGTCTTTTTTTCTGCATATTAAACACATGTCTAGTGTGTACTTTTGCTCGGTGCCACGCCCAGAATTATGAACCCTTAATGTGAGCAGTTATGCTTCCTGAACAATACCACCTCCCACACGGAGGATTGAAAGGTCAAGGACAGACAGACAGACAGACAGACACACACACACACACACACACACACACACACACACACACACACATACCTGATCAGCGTCAAAATACTGCTGCAGACAAAAAGGTCATGGTCATTCTAAAGTTCTCTTTCCACTGAGATTGGGGTTACACATAAACATACACACACACACACACAAACACACACAGCAGCAGTCTCTCAGGTCACGGCAATTCATACCTGCACCCTTTCTGGGGTCAGGGTTACACACACACACACATAGGCACAGACGTGCCCACAAAGACCTTCCCTAGTGAGACTGCAGCTCTACCATTATGGCCTTAGGTCTGCAGCAACAGCAAACTCCCCCATTGAGACCAGAGCCAATTTATTTCAGTCAGGCTGCTGGTGACAGAAACGGAAGCTTTAACAGAGGTCAAGCTGACCAACCTGCCCGCTGGGAAATACCAGCCAGCCCATATACTGCTTTCATAGACTGCAGAACTGAGGCGTTTACTCTTTTCTCACCACGGCAGGTACTTTTACTGTACGTCGTAATAGAGGGAGTTGGGCCGTGACCAGCAGCTCGCCCACGCAGCGTCACAGTAAAGTGGCTTCCTTCTGATCGTGGTTACATGTGGAGTGAAAAGGCAGCTGCACTTCACGAGTCAAAGCTGTAACTTGAAAGATTTTTGAAATCTCTAATGTTGATGATAAGTTATTATTAGTAAGTAAAGTAGATGTTAATATGGAACAGAAAAGAACAAATGTTCCTGAAAAAGAAAGACAGTGGATGCAACGAAAGACACATTTCACCCCCAACATACACAGATGTGGAAATCATCAAAAGAAATTATGACATGCTCAGCAGTGTTAGTAGGCAGTGGACCTAAAAAAAAAAAAGGTAAAAATGAGAAAATACAGCTGTAAACCATGATCAAAAACTAAAATGAGTGTTGAATAAAATGGAAATTAGGTTTATGCGACACTCTTATTTAAACGATTGGTACATACGTATCAATGAAGTGAGTCCCATTGAGTCATTGTGTGTCCTCAGGCTGGCATTATTCTAAAGACTCAAGCCGACATATTGTTATTCTTTCTTTCAATACTTCATGACTTCTTTTCCCCGTCTGTGGCAAACTCATTCACTCCCACTGAGGCCATGAATCTTTCCAAAATATGTCAAGAAGAAATAGTTTTACTTCTATGAAGTCTGAATATTTTCCTAAAACAGCTGGCCTCTGTGGTTGTTAACAAATGCTACTCAGAAAGGAAGAACAACTGCATTTTCTAAGGACAAGCACTAACAATGGACTGATGCACATTCATACCGAGGTTCAAGTATTATATATTGTCATTCTGCAAATCAGGGTTGTACAACAAAAAGCAGTTTAAGCCTGGGACAGCTGGGTGTGGAGAAGTCTTAGGTCAGCTCAGCACCTTGGTTCCTTTTGAGCAGCGCTCAGTGGATGTTCGATTAGATATGAAAAAAAAAAAATGTGTTCATGGCAATAAAGGAACGGAGCTCCACGACATAGAGGACATATATCAGGCATTAAAACATAATGTTGTCGGTAGATGTATTCATCGTTGGTTTTGAGTTTCTTCATCGGACTTCATCGGATAAACACGTGGAGGGCATTGCAGAATCTCACCGAGATGGAAAACAGTGTGCTGTGTGAAGTTCACTGACATCATGTTCCATGAAAACAAATACCATCTTTCTTTCCAAAAAGCAATAAAGTTGCCCTTCAAAAATTAGTGTAGTTTAATCTCAACCAATCAATCATATTAATTGTTCTCCCACAGCACCGTCAGAGCTCGTGTGTTGAAACAGATGCTGTTGGCCTGCACCTCATATACACATGGTCTGCTGGAGCCGAGTCCAGCTCAACAACCCGCAGTAACTAGCGGACACATGACCACCAAAAGGTTCCAGTGAGTTATTGGTGAGGAAATACATGGGAAGTATGCACATGAATTACATTGCTCTGTTCCTCATCAGACCACTGCATATGAAAACTGAAAACGGGAACTCAGAGGCTTTAGGGATGTGTGCATAAACACAATATTGGTGAGAAGAAGGAGGTTATGAGCCTGTATAGGGGAAGCCATATGCAAGTTTAACATGGAAACAAAATGATCCTCGTGATTTATACACGCACACACACACACACACACACACACACATACACACACACACACACACACAGTGTTAAGAAGGAACATGGTGGTTACGTTCTGTCTTCAGGGCAGTGCCTTCACAGTGGTCGAGAAGAGAGACATAAAGAACACGTGAGAGGGAAATGTTTAGGTGACCACCACCTCCACGGCTGTACATATAAAGTAATATAAACTGAAAATACTCCGGTAAAATATGTGTACCTCAACATTGTACTTATACCTTAACTGTGTGGGCCTCACAAGTACAATGGAGCTGATTTGAGCCCTGATGTGTTTGCCAACACGTCTCCATTGAAGTCGTTGACTGATTCTGACTTCAGTCTTCACTTTTAAATGCGTGTGCTCCAGAAGAGTTGGCTGTTTAAAATGGAACTGGCTCGGCGTATCTTCATCCCCCTCACACTGCAGATAGGATAATGAATCATGTTTATAATCCCTTCAGAAGAGCCCCCATAAACACTTTTCTTGTAACCACGCCAAACAAATCGAACACCTCTCATCACTTTGTAGACACTCCTGTCACAGTGGGGGTTTTTTTCTTTCCATGCATAGAGCCCCTTCCTGCGTCTTCATCATCCATGGATTACTAGTCGTTGACAGTGCAGAGCAGGAGGTCAGGGGGAGGCAGTGGTTCCACTCACCTCTTTCGATGCTCTCCTCCCTTCCTCTTCTATCCTTTTTTTTAATCCTCCTCCACCCAGATGCCGGGGTGTGTTCAATGGCCACTCGGTTGGATAACCTTGGAGTCTGCAGTCTTTATTGCCATGATTTGTGAATGCTCACTCCCTTTTCCTCTGCAGTATATCTACCCTTAGCCTTGGAAATAGCCCATACTCAACTCCTGAAACATGATTTCGTCCTCCAGAGGAACTCCAATGATGTTTCACCATGCATGTCCTAGAGTGTTATTTAAAAAAATCTCCAACATTGAACATCCTCAGACAAAATACTTGTCTTTTTTTCTTGGTGTGAACCCGCTGTGCCTTTTCCCTCATTTCCCATAACCTACCTGTGTCAGGTCACTCTGTGCTCTTGCTTTCTCTGTGTGACTAAAAGCTCTCAGCGGGCCCCACTTTCTCAAAAAGCAGCCTGTGAAGTGATCAAAAGCACAGTGGGTCGTAACGCACACTTCTTGATGCACTCACAGATACGTAATCGCCCATATACCACCTTCACCAACACACACATCAAGCAGTAGCGGTAACTCTAGCCAGCCCCAGCATCACCCGTCCTCCTCACACCTGGACCGTCCCATCAAACCCCAGCCGCAGGCCGCCTGTTTCCTGCATCAAAGTCTGACCCTTACTTTGACCCCCTCTAGGCTCTCTCTCTCCCTCCCTCTCTTTCTCTCTCTCTCTCTCTTTCGCTCTCTTCAGCCACCTCTCCTGACCCTGACCTCAGACCCGCACTTTGAACTGATTTCACTTCCACTGTAAAGCGCAGACTGGCTGACACTGAGGCATCCGGTGTCACTCCCCTCACTCTGTGGGGAAAAGGATCGGCTTTGAGGAGACTCCTCGGGAGGCTAAGTGCTTTCCTGTTCTCTGAATGGAGACACCGATCGCTGTCAGTGTTCCAGAGAAAACCAACACACAGGGCTGAGACACCTCGAGCGGGGCTTTCCACATGGTGTGACTCATAGTAGATGTTTAAAAAGTATGTCTCTCTCATTGTGTCAGATGAGTCGTTGGAAAGACAAAGATTACCACTGATAAAGATGACGTTGAAACAAAACCTGCAGCAATGGATTGGATAGTTTCTTGACTCATTTTGCTTTTTTAAGATCGGAGATAGGGAGCATTTTAGTTGCCTCTCAACAGCTCTTAACATGCTAACAGCGAGCTGGCAATAATGCTAACAATGCTAACAGTGCGAACAGCGACAGCTGTGACAGAGCTAACAGAGCTAGCCGGAAGGTGGGTGCTACGCTTCCACAACAGTGCTGCAGGCCAGGACGGCATTAGCAGCTGTAACCGCCATGTGAGAGCAGTGGAAGGTGGCTAACCAGAAAACCAGTGCACGTGCACTAACATGGATTAAAAGTGTGCATATCTAGCCGACTATGTCAACAAAGAATGAAGAAGCTCAGAGTGACTTCATTATCTGCTCAGGTAGACATTACTCAATTTTATCTAAACATACCACGTTGTTTTGTGAAGTTTAACCCTACATCTCAACGGAATAGGGGATACTTTAGCTAGCGAGCAAACATTTATCACCTATCAGTCACAGCTAATTTCCATAGTTTATTATATCAGTGTTTTATTATCTGTGGGGTGATCATGCATGCCGTCATGGGAGTAGGCATCTGCCTATCCACGGCTAATCTTGCATAGTAATGGATCATTTTGAAACGGAGCATATGTAGATAACCTAAATAATCTGATACGTTAGGATCCACAAAAGTAAATCAAGAAACAAGATGAATAAATCCATTTTTTGTTCTCATTACTATTTTGACAGTAAAGGAGCTGGTAGGGATTTCTTTGTTTGCTAGGGGAGAAGGTGACACTTGAGGCGGCGATTTGCATTCTTAATACTTTTCTAGTTTCAGTATGTTTAAAATGCCCAGACAAAACAATTTTGAGTATTATTAAAATCCGAGCGGGCCCCAATTGGGGGCCAGTGAGAAGTTGGGGGAAATAATGTATTTAACAATGGACAAAGTTTTTAGGTGTACTTATGTAACAAAACTGCTTGGTTAGGTTTAGGAAACAAAAATACTTGAAAACAAAGCTAAGGCAAAATAAGTCAAAGTTAATTTGGTTTCTCACAGGACATGAACAGCGGTCTCCAGGGTGAAAGTCTGTTCCTCCCCCCTGCTTTATGATTTAAGCTCTTATATTATGCCTGTTGCTCTGGCCCGTCTGCTCATACAGATGCCAAAGGGTACCTTGGCAGACACCATTCAGACACCATGGGTCCCTGACCGGGTGTGGATATTTGACGAGTTGGGCGTGAGAACAGGTTGGGACATACTAGTGAAAAAGAAAATATCCATTAATCTGGGATCTGAGGCTACTAGCTAACCCTGCCCAATACAATGCATCCTGATCGTTAGCTTGTAGGTCGTAGCAGATTGAGTCATGTGTCAGAGAAATGTGCTGGGACACCATTCATTTCTCTATTGTGATGAAGGTCTATAGTGTTATGTATTTGCAAATACACATCCACATTTCATTTATCTAATCAAACGTGAACATTCTGCTAAAATCCCTCCGGTTATTATACTGTGACTCCATATTCTCCTTATGTCAGCTAATAAAGTTTAGGTGACCATTTCACTGAAGGCAAAGTCCCGAGATCGTCATCTACATAAATTATTACTTTCTTTATTTTACTCTTACATGTCCTGTGATTTATTTTTCATCCAGAAAGGAAGATAAATGTATCTTTGAAGATAAATGTATCTCTTTTGAAAAAAAGGTTTATATACTCTTCCTCTGAGCTTCAATCAGTTGTCTCCTAGGATGATAAGCGGCGTGTGTTTATATGCATCAGAAGGGAGAGGGAGGCAATGTAGGCCATGCTGCAATGGGTGCCTGTAAACTCTGTGGGAAAAAAGGATGCATCACTGAGATAAATAAGAAGACAGAGCCCTGCTCCTTTGTGAGGGAGGACGAACAGGAGATGACAGTATATTGTCGCTTTGATCAAGCTTGAAAAGTAACATTAGTCTGTTTATGTTGCCTTGATTTACCTTGGCCTCTGGGGATTGGTGTGACGTTTCAGGAGGAGAATTATTCTACATTTCACTTAAAGAACCTGAATCCAGTTTACTGCAGTACACATAGTAACATAGTGACTATGCAGATGTTTGTGCATGTTGACGCACACTCTGAGAACAGCTTTCATTTGGAATTTGGTTTCCCTTCATTTTATATTATCTGTATTCACACCAATGCTATTGTCACCTACATTTCCAGGAATGCAATTTACCCGTAGGTGTTAAAAGCAACCGCAAAAAATAAGAAAACATATTTCACACAAAATCATCATGCCTTACTACGCACAGGAAGTAGATGGAAGTAGATTAGACTTCTTCCATTAATACACCACAGACTTCATTGCTTCATATGGTTTTCCTCCCACCTTCTGCTTCATGCATGCCTAAACACCGGCATTCATCTTTTTGTTTTAAAGCCTGTATGTTGTAGAACGAAATAAAGAATTCACTGACTAGATAGCACATTATTTATTTCACTGTCATTCTATCAACTGCGGCCTGTTTTTGATTTAGACTGCGCTTATTTAATAATGGTTATTATTAACAATGTGTTTGGGTCTTGGGCGTCAATAGTCAAAAGTACTTCAGCCAATGCAGTTTAATGAGAGGAATAAAATGTTGGCTATGGCTCCAATTGAAGTTGTAATGTGGAAACAACACACTACAAAGATGACTGAAGAATACCTTATTCTACAGCTTCAATGACACATTTGCTGTGTTTGTGGAGGGATTCAGTTGAATACTCCAAGTCAGAAAATTATTTTTATAATGAATTTAAACCAACGTGAGAACATACTGTAAAGTTTGTACAAACACACAAACCCAAAAAAAAACCCTCTTTGACAGAAGCAACTGTTGTTTATATAGTCCTAACATTAGCACATGGGTTCTCTTGTTCAGTTGGCTTTTGGCAGTCAGCTGTCCTCTCTCGCCAGCACTGAATATTTACCAAGTGCATCCCAGCTTTTCAATCCAACATAGGCTTTGGATTATAGTCTATGTATAGTAATTGTGTAATATCAGTGCCAAAGGGCAGGTACAGAAAGAATACATTGTTCTTTGATGCCCTAGAATGGTTGCCAAAACGTGATATACACAATATATATATACCTGTGATATATATATATATATATATATATATATATATATATATATATATATATATATATATATATATATATATATATATATATATACATATATATATTCGTAGAAGGACATTAGGCCTATAGTCATTCAGAAATAAATGGGAAAGACAAAAACATATTTTTTAAATCAAGGAATCAGAAAATGTGATTATTAACTGGCTTGCAGTTTGGAAATGAATGACTGAAAATGAGGAAACGTTTTGTATGTGGTGGGATGATAATGTAGAACATGAATGATTTACAGTAAATTGTCAAACCACTAATGAGGTCTCCTTTAATCGTTTCATGATACTGTATTGATGACAGGGTCTTTACCATGTTTCGCTCATTTTTTGTCTGCAATAGCCAAAAATCACTTGGTGTTGAAGGAACTACAATGCATCTGAGATCCTAATGACTAGCCTGAACTATTCACCGTCACTTAGGCGATTTCCCTCAACATCGCCTAATTCCTCTTTCTCCACAATCTCCGCTGGCTCCTAGTCAGACTATAAAATCCTTCTCAAGATCTACAAAGCCTTCAATAACTTAACTCCTCTACCAGTCCACTCCTTCTCATTGCCTCAGATCCTATTATGCAAAGCCCCTACATACTCCCGGATCCAAGCGCCGAACCTGTGATGACAGAGCTTTTTCCTCTTCTGCTCCCTAACATTCCACACTAAAGAGTCTGCCACACTTTCAACGTTTCAAAGACATCTCAAGTGCTTGTGTTCGGCCCTGCCCTACCTTTTTAGCTTTAAGCTATACAAATCAGATTTATAATTGGACTGAAGTTTTTCTCATAGTAACGTCTGTCTTTTAAGCAGCAGATAAAGAACTTACATTAAAGATCTTGTTAAACATTCAGCCTACAGTAGCATGCTACTTTCAGCCTGCTTTTGTCCTCTTGACTCCTCAGAGCTAACTGGGGAGTTGCGTATCATTAGGAGTCATGTGAAGTTGTTAGAGGTCGTTTCGTCTGGTTACGGGTTGGTATTTGCGGGGCGGTCACGGTGGCGATGTAATCTGGTCTCTCAGTGTGAGGGAGCGAGTGATTTATGGCCTCCGTGTTTGTCTGTGGAATTACCGTTTGATTGCTTCATTCCTTCCAGAGCCCTTGAATCCATGCTAATGAGTAAAGTGCTTATCTATCAGAGCATTAGGGGGTAAATCCAATTGAGCTTGTTATGAAAAAAAGCCAAGGGATGCACAGAAGTACAGTCTCAGCAAGTCTGCCTGACTCCTCAAAATAATGGTACGTAATGTGTCCGTATGTATCGTGTTGTGTCTTTATTTACCGTATTGAATGTATATTTGAGGTTTGAGGCATTTGTAGCAACCTGACCTCCTCACACATGTGGGTAATGCTGTTTGAACAAGCTGTTTCATTACCCCACAAGCAGTATTCGTTAGATCAACAGAGAGGCTGAGAGAGGGGCCACTGCAGAGATGAGGTAGGAGAGAAAGTCAAAGAGCAGCATGGAGGACATGGATCGTTAGTCCCTTAAAGGAGAGACGCTGTCTCACTGTTTGTACCAAGCATTACCCTTCAATTACATTTAATCTGGACAGCAGGACTTCAGCCTCTCACTGCAGAGACAGGGTCAATATCAAGGCTAGCTGCCGAGATGAGCCTGTGCTGACTGATAGTCAAGTTGGATGCCAGACCCTTCTGTCCGGCTTTAAATCCATCTTAAGTGCGTGATGAGTGTATCCGGATGCCATTTTCTCACATTTCAAACTTATTGCAAACATCTTTAAACTTCCATGAGGATGTGTGTTTGTCTTTTTTCATTGTACTGCCATATTTTCAATTCTCCAATAGAGATAATTACACATGCTTCTCAAATCAAAGTGCAACATATTCTCACCAATGTTGTGGGCCAAGGCATTAATCTTTTTTAATCAGGGATAACTAGCTAGAATCACCGGCGCTTGTTTTCAGACGAGCCATGCCAAGAATCTGTGCACCAGCACCACCAACACCAGTCAGACTGTGAGTGTTCCTTGGGAAAATAGCTTTTTCCCACTTTGGAAGGTTTCCAGAAGTCCGGCAGGAAAAGCAAAGAAGTAAGTTAAATTGAAGTTGGATGGACATTTTCAGAAAGGGATATCAAGAGTTTTCTTTGAGAGCCTTGCCACTCCTGTTTCTCTGACATCATTTGTGTTCTGTAGACAGCTCTGGGTGTTAAGGCCCGACTGTCAGTCAGTATTAGCAGCCGTTTGGCTGACAGGTACCGCTGTAGGAACACAGCCCAGTCGTTGTGTTCTACCTCAGATCCTCAACATTGCTGTCTGTGGGCGAGCGCGTCCATCAACATTACGTTTTCGCCATTTTAGTGCACTAGCCCCTAAATGCTGAGGGACATGGATACTTCAGATAAAGCTATAAGAGCACACCGTTTGTTGTCATAACCAAGTTCTGAAGAAGAATTTACAGTACTTGTTGCATATGCATTGATTAGTATGGACACTCAGTTACTATGCTAGCGTCTTTATAATGAAAACACTTCCACTGATACTCACTGTCAACATCGGAGCTGCGCTTCTCTCCCTGCATTAAGTCCACAGCCCGGGGAAGTGGAGAGGTCCAGGTCACAATCAGAGCCCTGCGTCAGTGTCAAGGGTCCTCAAAGAGGAAATGGCCACAGACAAAGGTAGAGGGTGAACGAAAAAATGAAAATATGGAGTTACTAGGTTTCTACCAGGTAGCGACGATATAATTATTACTAATAAGGCTGTTCATGGCGATGTATCACACTGTTTTTATCTTACACATGTTTATCAACTATGGGACTTGGATATTGCTCTTGTCTCGATCCGATCATTGCATGTGATGTTGAGCATGGACTCGATGTAGGGAATTTACAATACAAATTGTTAACAGCATCAAAATTCGGTTATCAGAATCGATATTCCAACAGCACACTGCAGTCTTCGGGGTTGTGACCGAGTGATCGTGTTAACGGGTGTCTTTCAGCTAAATCCGATCGTAGTTGCTCTTAAAAACTCACATAAATGTTTTGTCTAGATAATAAACAAAGATGGGTTTGTATTTAAAATAGATTGAAGGCTTTTATTCACACACTCACACATTTCGTTTGTGTTTTCAACAGCTGCTGCCAGTCCGGGTGACCACGATGCGTTCAGCTAAGTCCCACCAGCGTAGACGGTCACTCTGTTAACCTTTACTTTAAACTTCAAAACACTGGAATATTGTTAGCGCCTGTTTTAAAACTGAATGAAGTCTGAGTCTCTATCAGGGTGTTTGACATCGCTACTTGACCACAGTAGCTGTATGCTTGTAATGTTTCTATACCAAATACATCAAACTTGCTTGTATATTCTCCACACTCTCTATAGCACACGGATCAGGTGACCATTGGTTTAGGTGCTGTTATCTGATGGTTAATGAAGTAGCATAGCTTGACAAGCTATTGCACAAAGGTCTGTACGATCCTGGTCCAATGCCTGCGCAAATCTACTCAAATTCTGAACACACATTTCATGTAAATTATGGCAACTGGTGTTACAAAAGAGCATGAAGGCGGAGCCGTGGCGTCACTGTGCGACACAGCATTGAAGACTTGTTTTGGGTCCGGGTCCGTTGCATGACAGCCAGAGAAAGATAAAAGAGAACATGCTTAACCTCGGCTGTGCAGCTGTGGCATTTATCAGCGAGGCTATTCATTGAGATTAAACACTGAACGACACAAGGAGGAAATGGATCAACATCTCAGCCAAGCTATAACGAGCATGTGTGTGCTTTGAGACGCACAGGAGGGAGTTCACCTGCCATCTTGTTTTTCCCATTGAATTTTTTAATTTCCTGATCAACTCTCTCCCGGGGAGTGAGATTTCCAAGTGAACTGGGAACCTGTTTGGCAGGTTTGGGAGCCCAGCAAAGAGCTGGATCTCCATAACTCAGATTCTGACACAGACAGCTGGGTCAGATGTGTCCATCTCTGGATGATAAATCATACATGTACACTACATGGGACCGTATGCGTGTGTGTGTGTGGGTGAGGTCAAACACCATTGCAGAGTGTGACGAAGTGTTTTGTTACAGTGGTGTAGCAGTGCTGGAGCTGAAACCACAGATATATAGGACTCGTCTGGGTCAGACAAGCACTGAATATCTGAACAGCTCACAATGCAGCCTGCACATTCTGGTGCTTTTGTCTATTCTTCTTATTAAATCAGGACCATATGTTTTCATAAACCTCAAAAACAATGCGTGGGATGACATCATATCAAATTGTTTTTATTGGTTCCACTCGGGAAAAATGCATACATTCACATTTCCTAACATTTTAATGTGTTTTGAATATATATTTTCGATGAGAATGAATTTGATCAGGTACATTATACCCAATGAAATTCACCTGACATTAGTGATAGTTTGACTATTTTTAACATTCGTGTTCTAGGGTTGATTTAAACTTTCTATGCTACCATCTTAATGGATAATTATCCTGGGAAAAAAAAAAAAAAAGATAACATATGCTACTAATACGCAACACCGAATACATGTTTAAAAGAAACGTAGTGCTGAAAGGCGTTGAGGAAAATGCACATTAAAATTGTCGACAATGTTGCAAAATACATGAAGCAATGGACCTCACGCAAGAACGTTGTTGTAGACTTTCTCTTGCTTGCTTTGCATCTGCTGAAGCCACAAGAGGGTCAGCAAACACTTGTAACTTTAGATAACTGAACAAACTCTGTGGACATATGTTCTACACTGTCATGCATTTGCAGATCCATAAAGTAACATTTACATTTTTAGGTAGGTCAGCAGCAGAATTAACCTACTGATTCTGATTCTGAAGCCAAAGAACTGCTTCTAATAATGAACATTGAGCTTTGAACAGCAATAATGCCATATTGTTCATTTACATCTAAATATCTTATATAATGCAGTTTTTTTTTCTCACATTTTTTTGGGTGTTATGTGTTTTTTCCTTTTTAATACGACCCACAATGTTAAAGGATTTCATGTCTGAGCAGAGCTGATTCTGAGTCTGATTGTCGTTGTCTTTAATTCTATTTGTGGTGAATCCTATTATTTCTGTCGCTGCCTAATTTCTCTACGGGGATCAGTAAAGCTGCGTCTCTTTCACATTATGCCATTTGGTGGATGCTTTTCATCTAAGCTGCCTTTCATTTCCATGACTGCGTACAATTTCAGCATCAAACCGGCTGTAACCCAGCAGTTCAAGCCAGGCCGCATTAGCCTGTTGTTCAATTCTCTGTGGATTTGCATCTAGCTCCGTGTTTTGATTGTCTGAGTGACTGAAAAGTTTCCCTATTGCCTGAAAAACCTCTTTATATCCCGAAGGCAGAGCAGGCGGACCCAACAGGTGGAAGTGAGATGGAATTGTAAATAGAGAGCCCGCAGAGACCGCCTGAGGCTCGCCGACATTCCTCAACACTAAAGGCCCAGAACGAGGCTTTGCGGAGGAGCCGGAAAGGAAAGGAGACGAGGATTCAACTTTGAAATGATTCAACGTTTCGACTGCTTCTCTCGCTGGTTTCACACCAAGCTGTTGCAAGAAACACTGTGATTTTGCTTGAGTATCCCGGGGCTGTCATTCTTAAGGCCAATGCAGTGGTTTTGGTGAATGCTCTCCCTCATGATGCTCTGCTTTGGTGAGAGGAGTTTCATCAGCTGTGTGCAGTCTGTTATCACTGATAAGAACAATGGATTTTACTGCATAGAAACCAGTGCAATTGCTACTGACAGCTGATGCAAAACATGAGTTATCATGTTTGAAATTTTGTTCCGCTTCAATACCTACTTTTATTCCCGGGCGTCGCTGCAGTGCAGAGAACTCTCGTCCAGAGTGCTGTTCCTCCTCCCCTGAGCTTGAACTTTCAGATTCCATTTTAGTGAAAACATGTCCCAGACTATTTCAATCCTCTCATAATTCAGACTCGTGTAGACTCCCCAGTGGATCGGCCTTAATGTAAACCATCGCCCAGACAATGCTTTTGCCTATTTATCACCAGTAATGACGAACCAAAATGCAAAATGGTGATACAAAATGAACATAAAAAAATGAAACGACGTGATTGATGTTGAATTCTCGGCAAGCTGGCACGCTGGGGAGCGGAATAAATGAACGTCAAAGATTCCCTTCTGGGCAGAAGCACAGAGGGAAGAAATCTAAAGTACTTTAGTGTCTCTGTCTCCATTCTTCACTAACATCTAGATATGCACGCACACACACGCGCGCTCGCACAAACACGCGCGCACGCACGCGTGCACGCACATGCACACGCACACATCTCCCTCTATATCACAGTCTCGCTCCCTCTCCTGCTCTCTGTAAAGCTTCAGACTTTTATGTCTGCCCGTCATTTGATTTGCAAGCCAAATTCATTTCTCTCCCTTACAGCCTTGCAATGTGCTGCCCCCCTTCCCCCTCCCACACACACACACACACACACACACACACACACACACACACACACACACACAGACACATGGAAGCAGCTCCAGTGACGCTGTTGGCAGACATCTGGAAATGTTTTGGCCCCGTGCTGGAGGTCACTGTCTGGACCAATAGAGACCATACCTCAGCCTTTACAATGTGACAAGCCTTCATATATCTCCTGGATCTCCTGTACTGTATGAAAGATCCCCCCCCCCATACACATATACACACACACACACACACACACACACACACACCAATCCAGCCTTGAGCTCCCCCCTCGCTTCACTTCTCATCCTGTACTCCAACAGCACCTTCATCTTCGTCCTCCTCCACCTCGCAGTGTTTGCTCCGTCCCTCTCAGACCAGAGGAGATCATAGGAGTCAGGGACTGATTCTTACATGAGGACAAAACAGTGTTAAACTGCTTTGCTGAATTCATTTCTTCCAAAAAAGTACAATGTACAAGTTTCTGCATTTGAGCATAGGTTCCTCCTGAAGCCTCAATATATTTTGTTTTGAAAGGTTTACAAATACTTCAAAAAAATGTTCAGTAATTTCCTGCTAGAGAGTCACCAGTGCTCTGATGGCTGAGTTGGACCGGATGCGTGGTTGTCCACCGCAGCGTGGTGCTGCGTTTTTCCTAAAGTTCTTTTGAGTCAACTTTTCCACTGCCTTTAACGCCTCCCGCCCCTCAAACTACCTGCTTTAATTCCATGCATAGAGTTTATTTAATTTGAAAGTAGGTGTTGGTTTTGATTTAATGTATTATTCTGCATAAGCTCAGAGACATTCAACCTCCTAATAAAACATTGTTTCAGCATCTTCCCGGCTGTATGTATGCTATTAGAGCCTCATCCTCGAGATCAATAGTGCATTAAATGCTATTATAGACGACTTATTGTGTGATAAAGCTTCAGACTTGAGAGTGAGATCGGACTTGACTGCCTCTGGTACCTCTTCTCAAGGCTCCTCCTTCACCTTCCCACCAGTTCTCCCCTTCACTTCACTGAAATCGTGGCAATGTCATATTTTAAGAGGCCATTTACACTAAGCTATTTATCGGCACACCCTTGGAGGAGCGAGGCTGGGTGGCATCAGAGATTAGAGGCAGGCATATTTATTTGGCTGTAACAGCATGTGGGGGGCGAGGATGTTGATGGCAAAACACATTGACCTTGTGAACAAAAGTGTGTGTTCTTTGTGTCATGTTTCAGACATCAGCCCTTTGAGCTGATATCGGTCTGAAAAGCTCATTTTGTCCACCGCATGTGGTGCGTCGCATCTGCGTTGACGTGTTATTTTTTTCCTTTCTGCGCTCAGGGAATGACACAATATGTCTTTTGCATGTAGAGAGAAACACAGGGCGAGCCAGGGAGAGGATGTGAGAGACCTCCAAACTATTTCCCTCAGCTGTCCGTGTAACAGGCATATTTTTCAGGATGTAGCAGCATGTGGGCTCTGGCTCTGTTTGTCCAGGATGACACCCTTCACATCCATTCATCAATGTCCCAACAGACCTCCACTAACCTTGGGTCTCTGCCTGAGAGAGAGAGAGAGAGAAAGAGAGAGAGAGAGAGAGAGAGAGAGAGAGAGAGAGAGAGAGAGAGAGAGAGAGAGAGAGAGAGAGAGAGAGAGATTGGGGGGAAATTGAGGAAGACAAGTTAAAATGAGTGATGGAAAGTAATCAACTTTTCTTGGGTTGTATTTCAGTTCAAACACACACACAAGGCATATTTAAAGTTTTACCAACAACGTGCTGAATTTCACAGTGAAATTAGTTACTGGGGCAAATGTCAAAGACAAAGATTGTTTCATCACATGATGAGTCAAAATAATATACATATTACCCAGCAGTCATCATTTCATATATGTATATGACAAATTCTCCTAACCCTATTTCTTCTCATGCTTTAAGCAAAAAGTCAACGTAACTCACAAGTTTTATTCCCCAAACCTAACTAACTAGTTTTGTTTCCTAAACCTAACTAAATAGTTTTGTTCCCTTAACCTTACTAACAAGTAGTATTCTCTAAACCTAACTAACACGTTTAGTTCCCTAACCCTGAGTTGTTTTTTGTGAAGACGTATACATTGGTTGAAAAGACGTTGCATGTAACAAGCAGAGATGTGATGTTTTGTTAAGATAGCACACAAACTGTCTGAGGATACGTTGAGCAAAAGACATTATTATTGTAACGCAAATCTGAATCAATCGCATGGGTTGTGTTCTGGTTCTGGTTGTGAGGGCTTCCCTTCCACTAGCCGCACCCCAGGGCAACACCACTGGCTGCATTGTCCATATTGATGCCATTACTGACACTCCTGTGGAAGGACTAGAGAACCGGACCAGTCAAAGGAGACGAGAGGCATCTCTTAAGCGATGCGTCTTGCTCCGGTCATTTCGACGATCAAGACGAAGTGACGCGTTCTGTTTCGTCTTGAAAGAGATGAGCCCGGACCTGGTCTGCCTGATAGAGAGCCCAACATGGCCGACATTTGTTATTCTAACATCTTAATGATTTTGCCTTTCAAGCCACACAAGACTGCAGTCCCTCCAGGAGTCCAGGTGACAGATGGCTGGCCCGGCCGGGGGTCCCTCCTTCTGCAAGTTATAGATGAACACCTTGACTGAGACCCACGCACACAGACACACTCACACACCAACACGCACACACTCACACACCTACACATACACCTTCACACACACACACACACACAGTCACTCACACAAGGAGAAAAAGGCAATTAGGGCCGGTACGGAGGGGAGAAAAAAAGAGCTTGATGATGATGGAGTTTTACGTTCCACGCCTTGTGTCCTGAACATTTCCCTGCACAAAGGGACAAGCTGTGGTTTTTCCAAGGGCAAACATGAGGAAGATGAATTAGCCTGACTTATGCGTATCACCAGAAATCAGTCCATTTAAAGGATTTGGGGCATTTCATTCCCGTGTATATACTGTGGGCCAAAGACACACATGGTTTAAATTCATGGATATATGTCACAAGCTTACAACAGGAAATGATTAACCCATTACTCCATGAGAAGAAACGCCGCTTGTGAGATTCTGGAGAGAAGAAATGTATTTGAACAGACGTCAGCAGGAGAACTCAGTGCCACGTCAGTGATACTGGAAACACGGAAAGATGATATTTTTCTGAATCAACATTTTACTTTCAATGATTTTGTTCATTTATAATCGTATAATGTCGTATAATTTCAGTGTCAATCATTTGAATAGTACGGTCAGAGCATTAGACTAGTCACACAAAGAGCATAATTACATTGACAATTTGCAGTTTAATATCTCGTGGCATGGCTCCATGGATGAAACGACTGATACATCTCAAAACTATGGGATGGATTGCTGTGACACTGAGTACAGACATGTTCTACTTCTCCCCTTCAGGGTGAACTGTATTCACTTTAGTGATTACTTCACCTTTAATCTTTCTTCATTATCAGGGCAACATTTATATGTGTTTGATACTTCGGTTTAAGACCAAATTCCTGCCAAAGTGAAGGCATCAGCCTCAGCTGTGCTTAAGTTTAGTGCAGATTAATAAACTAACCTATTCAAGTAAGATGCTGAACATGAAAAACATCGTCCATGAATTAACATCGTCATTTTGTATCTCCTCTGCTCTCTGTGGCTGAGCTCAAAGTAACCACACAAGCTACAGAGACTGCAACAGCAGATATCGTTGGGAAAACAAACTTAAAAGACTCTTTTTGTACTTTCTTGTTATATCGGTGTTTGCTGTTGCACATTATTCGTAAATACATGTAAATTCTGGTGCACAGGGTTGAATCATTTTCTATGAAAGGTCAACTCTTCACTTGAGGGGTTCAGGTTTTGAATTCACTTTTTGTTTTATGGATGAGAGACGCATAGGTAATTTGTTCTTATCTTCAAAAACATTGTAGGAGCATGTTCAGCAATCCTCATTGAAACAACAATGAGGCTGTTTCCAGTGCTATCAAACAACGCACGGGGAACAAGATCTTTCCTCGGAAAAGCAGAAGAGAAAAATAACTAGAATTCAAAGTTGCAATCATTCAAAACACCATCATTCAAAATCCCAATCATTCAAAATCCAAGCAAATTAGGCACATGATGGAGTTATTTTGATAATCAAAAATTGAAGAGGCTATCTTGGTCCTTTTCATCAGTGGTGCTCTTCTTCCTCCTGCTCCTCTTCCTCTCATCTCTCTGTGTTCCTGCGTTGAATGGAGAGCAGCTCAGGACGACAGATGCATCGCTCTGAGTCGGATTGATTCAGAGCCCCGGCTCACAAACAAATTAAAAGGTTTTCTATCTTGTAAATCTTAATCTAGATCTTGGAATCTCTGAAGTTTATCAGCAAAACCTTTAGAGTGATCGTCTGCCCGAACCCTTCATTAGAGATACCATTATGCAGAGTTGACTTTAAAGGATGTGGAAAGTTTGTCAAATCAATCAGTCATTTCATCAAATCAATCAAATAATCAAGTACAACAAAAAAAATTGGATATAAGTCAAGAGGAGTGAAATGAAATGCTTTGATGAAGTTTTCCGCCTCGTGGGGGTGTAAATCAGGCCGGTGCTGACCTGTATATTAGCTCTTTATGCCGTGTTTACGACCGTAGACAAATCAGTTAGCCCGCAGGATATTTACACCGGGTCCCTGAAGCCTTAGCTCCAGTGGTGCTTTAGCTCACTGCAGGACTGCATGCTGGGTAACCCTCCTCTCCCCACCGTGCCTCACACACCGCTCTCATTCGTCCAGTTATTTATGGTGTGAGTGTACAGTCACCTTCCGTCCAATTAAAGCTGAGTGCTGGCTTTGTGCAGCCCCCGTTCATCATTTCTCTCACGGGGGCTGTTGGGGTGTGTGTGTGTGTGTGTGTGTGTGTGTGTGTGTGTGTGTGTGTGTGTGTGTGTGTGCGTGTGTGTGGAGGTGGGGGTTCCCTGTGACCTGCTCTCAGCAGCCTGAACAGCAGTTGTGGCCGGCCAATAGAGGGCCAAGGGGCCAAAAAATAAATAGAAAATCATACAAATTGTCAATATTTGAAATATGTTATATACCCAGTAATGTTTGTAAAATAGGATATCTGCGCAAAATATATGCTTTTCCTGCACGTTCTCTCTGCCTCTTTGCTGTCTGACGAGAATGCGCACATTTGGGCCAAATCGTTTTGGCCCAAAAGAGGCGGGGTTAGAAAGCAGTTTCAGTTCAGTTGTTCTTACTCATTGAGAAAAGTCCGGTCTGTGTTGGCTAGTGCACTGAAGTCTGGTTGAATGAGGTGGAGATGTGAAGGACAGCTGACAGGTATCGGCGAGAGAGGTTTAATCACTGATCAACTTTGCGCATGTGTGATTATTGTACAACTTGTACTTGTAGACTGCAGCGCGAGGCTCCTGAGAGACTGACCGCCTGTGAGAGCTTTGTGAGGCGGAGCGGCTGCTGGCAGCGCTCACTGCTCACTGAGAACAGAAACTACATAACAATATGTGCTTTAATGTCAGGCTTGAGTCAGCAAGTCGTCAACACTGCTGTCGGTGAGGCTACAGAAGCGCGCGCACAGGTACATAAATCGCCTTCAAAGTAAAAGCAGTGGCGTTGTATTGCATTCATGGCGTGCATCTTATTTATTTATTTTTTATTTTTAATTGTTCTTACGTGGGCTGGGAGAGCCATAAGATGCCCAGGTCTGAACTACGCTGTCTGGGAGAGATTTAAAGTGCAGCACCTGTTTACTTTGAAGGCGATTAATTTAGGTGCACCGAGCGCTTCCGTAGCCTCACCGGATGATTTGCCGACTTGAGCCTGACGTGAAAGCACGTATTGTTCAGTAGTTTCAGTCCTCAACGAGCACCGTGTGAGCGAGTCGCCTCACAAAGCTTCACAAGCGGTCAGTAAGATGTCATTATGTCAAAGTCTTGGAATAAATGTTAAACTGCAAAGTAGTAATGCGTGTTTGATAATTGCTTGTGTGTGTGTGGGATTGGTTCATAATGAAGGAACATGTCACACCCTCTCTTGCTTCAACTGGACATTTAAAAAGCTGCAGATAAACAGATGGAATAAATGAACCATAAAAAGATGTTCTGCTTTAATCCCTTTAGATTTGTTTAAATAATGATATCAGCAGACATTTTTGTTCTATTCTGGTCTATTGGCTCTATTTGTACACCTTTGTGGAGCAAACAAGCGGAAAACTGTTTAAATAACGCCAGTAACAAATGAAATGCATCATCGAACATGCATTTTATGTATATTATGAAAACGTATGCATTTACAAATGAAGCTCATCCTTCAAATATCAGCTGCTACAGAAAAACAAACTCATGGAAATATTCTTGTTTTTGTATTGTTTTTTTTTGCTCGGTTTCCTCTTGTTATTGTTCCAACCAAGGTTGGACATGTCAGCCTTTGTGGTTTCGATTTATTTAATTGATTTTGATACCTTGAATATGCTTTGTACAATGTTACATAATTTCACTAAAGCTATTTATTAAATAACCTTTCATTTTACATCACTACAGACCCCGATGATGGCAATATATCACAAAGCTCTTTGAGAGAAACCAAGATGTTTATGAACACAAAGAGTAGTTCAAGTCTCAAAGTCTTTTTTCACATCCATTTAAGCTGACAGCTCATCATGAAACAAGAATGATCCTGCTCTCGCACTCATCCGCCAACCAATCACATGCCAAGCGCGGTAACAGCTTGTTAGCGCGAGTCAGCTAGCTGCGAGGCTAGCTCCACGCAAGATCCCTAGTTATGAGGCATTTAGCGATAATGACTTAATCTATAATCACTATCATGTTTGATGTTAAGCTAGCTAACAACGTTCAGTGACTAAATAGATAAAACTATATACAGTTAGTCCATGTATAACAATCTTCATATCCTGACAATCAAGTTAAAGTTATGTTCCTGACGTTTCCCCTCTATGTACAACTCCTGATGCTCATGTAGGGTGACCAGGTGTCCGGATTTAGGCCAGACTTTTTTTTCCGGATTTTGGACTGTGAGACGTGGAGAAAAGCTGATGTTATGGTCTTGGCAACAGAACTTCTTTGATGTGACTTGTTGAGTCTTGGCCAATCAGCGTTAGGATGTCTACAGCGGCCGTTTCTCAATATGCAATATTCTCTGTACTTGATGAAAAAACTCACAACTAAAAGTTGACATTCAATACTGTTGTTGAGTCACAAAATGTCAGCTGACTTAAACGTTACGGAAAGTGCCGCATGGCATTGGAAAGCTACGCTTCTTAGCGCTTAGAATCCGTTGGAATAACGTTGATTCCAAATATTGAAAGAGTTACGATCAAATTAGTTTTGTATCCAGTTTGCATGTTACTTTCTGTCGCCAGCGACAGGCTTCGTACTAAAATGGTTAAAAGAGTGTGGGGGATTATATATATATATATATATATATATATATATATATATATATATATATATATATATATATATATATATATATATATATAGCTGTGACAACCAAATGAAAAAAAACACATTATTATAAAATATAATAGTATTTTAGATAAACAACAGGTGAAAGGGTTCCTCTCAGAGCAGACTGAAGTGAGTCTCGCTTTGATGAGCTCTCTACACGGCTGGAGGAGCATGTGTACGAGGGGATCACTGGAACCTGAACATTCACAGTATCCCTTTCTTTCTTTCTTTCTTTCTTTCTTTCTTTCTCTCTTTCTTTCTTTCTTTCTTTCTTTAGCATGCTCTGTCCACTTCTGACTTCCCCATCCTCGAGACTGTCCAGAGAACAATCAGCCTCTTGTTTGGGGCAGACAGGCCTGTTGGAGGTGAGCGCAGCCTCTCAGGCTTTAGGCCATTAGGATCTGCATGATGTCTGCTTTAAGCTTTAGCGACCGGAAATCCACATAAACAGTGCTGGGCCTGCCTCGCCCTGATGCCCTGGTATGTACAGGGAAACTGACAAAATCTATTACCTACAATAAAAACTGCACCGTAGCACTCTAAGACAAACACAAAAAGAGAAGTATGATGGTGATGATGCACACAGGAGCCTGTGAGAGGCTGAAGGGTCAGAGCCCTGTGGGGAGAACCTGACACTCCACTTCGAGTTTTTAATGACAATAAATGGACCGATGGCTCGTCCAATAGGCTTCCTGGAAGCGGGGAGGTGAGAGGTCGTTTCCCTTCATGGAGTGAGGGGGATTGTGGAGCTAATGCTGAGTGCCCTTACCGCCTGCACATATATCACAGTGACACGCTGAACCAGTGCTGCAGAGCCCCGGAGGGCAGGACCCTCACTGGGAGGATGTTGCAGAGCAGCGAGCATGTCAGCACCATAACCTGGACTCTGGAGGCTGGAGATGGATCTGTGTATTGCTTCTCTTTTGACTGATGTGCTCATGTTCCCGGGCTTCCTTTCAGACTTGTTTCGCATGCCTTCTGTGTGGTAGTCTTGTTTTTTCTTCTTCTTTGTTGTGCGTGCCACAGAGACCAGATGGAAGTTTATAATAGATGCAATCTCATATCTCCTGTTTGCTTTCTCACAATCACGACTGGACAGTTTTGTATATCAGCAGGTAGAATAAATATCCAGATTATTAGCATTCCCTGTGTCGCCGTTGCCCGCACACATAAACAAAGCTTTTCCGTTAAAGCCCCCAAACTGCGACACGTTTACTCAGACCATAAAGAAAATACACAGTGTTCGCTGGGCCCACTGTTTGTCAAACAATCCCCCGGTAATCTCCTCCAGTCCATGAGAAGGCAGCAAACATCTCTGCTCCTCCAGGGTAAGTTCAAACTTTCCACCCTGCTAAGCTTCGGTGGTCTCGGGTGTCGGAGCGAGAGGGGCGATTACTGCACACGAGCTCCCAGCGCTGCATGCAGAGCTGCTGTTGTTCTACAGGTCATGGTTCAACAAGGAGAGCCTCATTTCATTAATGAATATGATTTATTATTTAAGGTCCTCCATATGGAAATCAAAGCATATCCGTTGTCTCCACAAGGCTCTGAACCAGTTCTCTGTGCAGGGAGACATTGCTTTAGCTTATCTTCACATAGTGGTAGTTTGCTGCTGTATTAATGCTCTGAATCTCCTATAGAACCTTGAAGTTGTTTAATTTTGTATCTATTTTTGCACAATTCAAACAACAAAATAAAACATCATGAGAGAAAATGAACATCACGGTGCAGGAAGGGACAAAAAGCCAACTGGGCTTATGTGAAGCCATTTTACATTTTACAAAATGACAAAAATAAAATGAAACATGCAAAAGAAAGAAAGGAAATGAAGAAAATTCATCTAATTATGTCAAGTCTGTGTGTGCATGTGTGAGCGTGAAAGTCAGCATGGCTTGCGTTGGTTCAGGATGTTAGATTAGTCCCTTGAGGCATTTCCTAAGCAATGGTAACTAAAAATGTAGATATAACAGCACTAATACATAAAAATATTACAAAACAGCAATTAGACTTTCTTTTAGGCAATCTTTGAATTTTTTTTATAGAGGAACATTACATTGTTAGGTAGGAATGTCGTTCCATAATTTGGTTCCCCGAAATCTAATAGAAAATTGACCTCTGCTCGTCAGTAATTTGGGAGGATGAAGATGTGAAGTTAAGTAAGAATGAATCTGTGAATTTTATTTGAAGGTCTTGAAATGATCAGGAATATTCCCTTCACCTAAAAGTATATTATACATGAAAATTCAAGTTAAAGAAATATTAATGTTATAATTAGTAAAAATCTGTAGTTTGTGAAATAAAGGAGCAGCTGAGATGTGTGACCTCATCGTGTTGCAATCCTAAAAAAGCATTTCTGAAGTGACCAATATTTTTTTTAGAGAAGTAGGAAAAGTACTTGCCCAAACTACATTGCAGTATAAAAGATAAGGATGAATTTAACTGTAATAAAGAATATGGAGACGAAGATGTCTAACCGTCCTTATGCTTCCAATATTTGTTTGTTTTTATGCTAACACAGTCAATATGTTTGCTCCAACTTAACCTTTCATCAATAATAGTTTATAGAAATGTTGTAGATGACACTTGAGGCATCTCAAAAGATTACATTTTAATTTTCGTGAAATCCTTTGAGTAAGTTCATTTATTTTAATTCAGATCATGGCAGGCTTTTGAGGTTCTGCTATTATGTGAATACAGGGTTGAGAGAGAGAGAGAGAGAGAGAGAGAGAGAGAGAGAGAGAGAGAGAGAGAGAGAGAGAGAGAGAGAGAGAGAGAGAGAGAAAGAGAGAGAGAGAGAGAACAGGCTATCTGACACCTCTCTGGGACACCCACATCCATCAATCAAATCATATCTTGGAGATGAAATGTCTCTCTTTGCTGTTGTGGTGTAATTTGACACAGTAAGCACATACACAACACCTACACGCAGACACAGACACACACACACACACACACACACACACACACACACACACACACACACACACACATGTTTGACCTTAGTTTTCTCATGCTACAATGCTATCTCCTCTCACCCTGACTGCATTCTACCAGCAGCGCGTATCCCATAATTATTCCCTCCATTTTCTCTCTATCTTGTGTATTAAACTGTCTGACAACATTCTCTCCATCCCTGCTCTCTCATCACTCATTTTTTTTTCCATTCCTCCCTCCCTACCACCAAAGTCCGCTCATTTTTCCATTTCAATTTCATATCTCCTCTTTTCCTTTTTTCCCCTCCACTTGTCAAATCCTATCTCTCCTTTCTTCTCCCTTTTGCAACTTGACTTTTCCTCTTGTCTTTCCGTAAGTCCTCACTTATAGCCTTTCTCCTCTCTCCTCTTCCTTCAGCTCTCCTCTCCTGTGCTTTTGTCTCCGTTCCTCCTCTCATCTGTTCTTCTTTCCTGTCCTTTTCCCTTCGTCCCTCCTCTCCTTGTCTCCCGGTCAGTGAAATGAGCTGTCATAGCAACAGATGATTGACGAGTCAAGGTGGGCCGGACTCTCTCCCCTCTTTGTTACTCAGACAGTGAATGTGTGGGTCTGTTTGTGTGTGTGTCAGCAGGGCGATGGGTAATAGCACTGACACAGCAGTCTAAGTATGAGAAGAGACTATCGCCGCGGCGACAGCCGATGATTAGATTGCCTAGACTCAATCAAAAAGCGGATGTTGTCCTCTGCAGTGGAGGAAATGATTCTGCCTCTCGAGTATCTCCAAAAGAAATTTCTTGGAAGCGAGAATATAAAAGAGCCAATAATTAATTGAGGAAGTAGAGATGGAGGGTGGCGGAGAGGAGGAGGGATTACAACCAAATGTCACTGACAATTAATTTTCCATCGCACAAAGGCAGAAAATGAAGAGAGGCATAATCTGTTCAAGTCAATCAGATCTGAAATCCCTGTGACAAGCGCTATCTATGATTAAGAGGCTGCCTCGACGCCGAGGTACCTTAATTAATCTATTTTACCTTGTCATCAGTTTTGCTTCCTGCAAGTCGTTAGGAAGGTAGCTTTAATGGAATAACGAGCCGCCGCTTAGTAGATGCCAGCCTTCCATCACCATAAACGTCACTTCAGAGGGAAACCGGGAGAGAAGTCGCCTCGGTCCAGTCTATCCGCTGGAGTTGGCGAAACATACAGTAACTCATCTTTCACTTAACACCACATCACTTTGTCAGAGTGATCTTGACTTTTATAAAAGATGTATCTTTAGTCTCTTGGGAGTGTCATCGTCCTGAAAACTATTACTCACGGGTAAGTTATGTGGTCCGTGTTGCAAGGTGCTCGCCCCAGATAAGTCATCCCACACATCGCTGCCCCCAAACTCCCAGCCAGCGCTGATGAATCGCCCATTGTGACTATGCGTCATCATTCTTATATATGACATGCAAACTACAGGGGCTCACAATCTGGGATGCATTAGGAAAAAGCCGATTGACCAGCCGCTTGTTCTCACACACACACATTCAGCACGTTCTGTATCTAAACACACACACACCAATGGTTCGTCTTTGTGCCACAGAACATGAGAAAGTGATTGAACAGTGCTTCTTTAACTCCCATCTGGAGGCATTTAAACAATAAAACAGTTGAGCAGCAATGAGAGGAACCCTTTTCCACTCCGAGCTCAGCTTTATTTACCCTGCTTATCTTCCCTCTAAGATCAACACAGCCAGGCTCGGAGCACCACGGTTTATTCCAATGGAGCAAAGAATAATACAGATCCAGCCGTCAAATCCAGAAGCCTGAAGTAATTTGTTGGGATGTTTGGGTGTTGCCAAACGCTTTATAGTCCAAAACCACATGCTTGACTTGTGTCCAAATCTCTCACCTGCCAAAGTCAGGTATAGTTTGTCCCCCTGCCGCACCCTTATCTCCTTCATTCTCTCCAGGTGCAAATTCACAAAAGCATTGCGCAGCTTTCGTGAAACCTGTGCAAATAAGACTCAAATAAAATCCCAATGCACCCGCAAAGGATGAGATACACACGACACTGCTTTGCCAGGCAAACAGCCTCTCAGCGCTTCTGTTCTTCTTCCACATGTTTAAATTAGAAAACAGACATTTAGCACAAAACTGTGCCCTTTCTATGCAAATGAGCCTCATTCTGAAAAACAGACAAATTTACAAAAATCAGAGCTGCCACACAGTGAAATAATTAGCTTCACCCCTCACAACCGACGCGTTGGCCTCAAGCCATTCATACTTTACCATATGGATAATTACAATCAGATGCAATGAAGGGCAAATGGAACTCTGGGTGTAATATCATGAGTGCAATATCTTTTCTTAATCTGACCTTAACACACTGTAGATGGAAATGATGCATCTTAATTGACCCCTCGGTCTTTACATACAGGCCTTAACTCTGGTAGGAATGTTTTAATCTTCCTTCTTGGATGTTAATTTATGTGAAATGAGGTAAGGCGCTGTAGCCTGTACTACCACGTCAACATTATCATTAGCTGCTTTGATACATTAGGTCGGTGGCTAGTTAGCGAGCTAATGATGCAAATGTGCTCATGAAGTATAATGACTCTTGTTGTGGAGTGAAGAGGATAAAGTAAGGCATTTGTCACAGTGAAACAAATCACCTGAGAATAACAAGCATGTGTTTCATTTCATTGAAGTCAAGAAACCTGACACCCGCTGAATGTTATGGTATGTGCCATCGGTTATGACTGATATGTAAAATCTGAAAAGAGGATGCATCTGGCTTTAAATAGGCTGCATAATTAGGGATGGTGGCAATTAAAACTTTAACATTTTTGTTATAATATAAGAATACATTTTGGGTAAAAACAATGAAATAGAGGGCCAATTGATTTAGTGTATAGAGGTTCCACTGAATGGAGCATATTTTATCATTTTGTCAAAACGTTTTAAACTGATTTAGGTCGTGCAACACATGTCTTTTCAAAAGAGACTTCCACCTTCACATGAAACAGTTTAGTTAGGTTTCACTGCTTGGTAAGGTTTAGGAAAAGCTTGGGACTTGGGTGAACTTAACTACTGAAGTGCAGCAGTTACGGGACACATTAAGGTTGACCTGTTGTTTCACATGCGGCCTCCAGCTTAGGGTTAGGACAACCTCTTTTTCTACTCAACTTCTCTGGTTCCTCTCAAACACACCAGTAATGTATTTGCATATGTCCAAGAACCACACGTCATCTTAATCTATGCTAAAGTACACATCTCTTAAGCAGACCTGACTTTACATACCCTGGTGACACTGGTATTTTTTAGAAGACCTTAGTCCGTGGGTAGCTTCCAGTGTTGTGGTTATAACTGATAAGGTGGACTGAGGAAGTCCCGTCCCAGCGTCAGAGGGCCAGAGAGGAAACAGGGGTCAGCTCGTGGAGTCAGATAAATGTCACCCTGCCCCCGATCCAGCAGATACCTCCAGCCTTGAAACCCCTGCAAACGCTCCCTCTGTTCGTCAGGTCCAACCATAACAGAGCGTCAGACAGAGGAGGTGGGGGTTGCGGCTGGAGAGACGGATGGAATGGAAAGAGAGAGGAACAACAACAAATAATAGTCATTTGAGTTGCATTGGCAAAAAGTCAGCGGCCATATCGCTGACAGCATTTGGACTAGCAAAACACCACAGCCATTAAGGTTCAGTGATATGCATCTTAGAATCCTCTTCGTCTCTCTCCCTGAAGTGAGTGTTCATGATCTCAGCGTTCTCTGTTGATGTGTAGGATCCTGTTGGGGGTGAACCAGTTGTCTGTGACTCATCACCTCACGGCACACAGTCTGCTGGACGATGCACTGCACGATGTTACGGAGGATAGAACACTGCATTCACACAAAGAGAGCAAGAGGGCTGGGAAGGTGGAGGGGAGGGGGTGGGGGGGGCATTTTAGGAGACTCTTCATGTTATGTTCCCACTTTAACACAAACCATGATGCTCTTTCCTAATTTGAACCATTACTTTTGTGGCCTGAACCCATTCGATTGCTTCACAGCGTTGACCACATGTACCACAGGTCTCTATTTTGGTACCTTTGCCCCAGACAACTAACAAACACAATTTACACAGAAAGACGTTTTCTTTGTCAAGGAATCAGCAAGTCAACTTTTAGACCTGTGAACAAACGGCCAGAGGGCAGCAGACGTGTGTGATGCAAGTCAAAACACTGTTCTATGTAGGCGTAATTTCTTTGTCCAGTTTCATGTAGTGTCACGTTCACCTCTTGAATCTGCACCTACCGGTTACTGGGCCCTCACCTTTTGATTGGACATCATATGACGCAACAATCTACTGTATTGTTGTACACTCATTGAGAGGAGAGTCTCAGCCCGGTAGCTGCTGAAATAATTGGCTTATTTGGGGGCTTGATCACTCTCTGCGGCTTATTAGGACAGTCCAGAATACTTTGCAATGAACCACGCATCAGCAGTCATTTTGTGCCTCTGAGGCTTATTTCTAGCAAGGCTTATCAGGTGATTATTGATGCATGGTAAATCTCATTACTGGCCCCTGGCTGTCATCTAACAGTTTTCTAGGCAACGACTAATTAAATTTACCCTTTTCAAAGTCATGATTGTACAGAAATTCATAAAACTCAATTCCACCTAAATTAAGACACCAAGCAAACAATTATTTTGAAAAAAGACCTACGAAAAAAAAAAAAACAATTGTTATATGCGTGTGTTTTCGTATCAGATGTGAAGGTTTCCTCTATTGTGGGAAAATGTTGACTTCATGACATTTGGTTTTTACGTGTAGGACGAACCTGAAGCCGCTGTCCCCCTGTGGTACAGTGGGGTGAAGGTCAGGGTGACCTGTGTGGTACAGTGGGGTGAAGGTCAGGGTGACCTGTGTGGTACAGTGGGGTGAAGGTCAGGGTGACCTGTGTGGTACAGTAGGGTGAAGGGCAGGGTGACCTGTATTGTACAGTAGGGTGAAGGTCAGGGTGACCTGTGTGGTACAGTAGGGTGAAGGTCAGGGTGACCTGTGTGGTACAGTGGGGTGAAGGTCAGGGTGACCTGTGTGGTACAGTGGGGTGAAGGGCAGGGTGACCTGTGTTGTACAGTGGGGTGAAGGGCAGGGTGACCTGTGTGGTACAGTGGGGTGAAGGGCAGGGTGACCTGTGTTGTACAGTAGAGTGAAGGTCAGGGTGACCTGTGTTGTACAGTAGAGTGAAGGACAGGGTGATGTTCCCGGCATTACTCAGAGCAGCTGTGGTCATGACACTTTTACAACAGCACAAGTGATTTGTTTCTCTGTCGGTCTCTTTCTCTTTTCCCCAATGCTCTCTCTCTCTCTCTCTCTCTCTCTCTCTCTCTCTCTCTCTCTCTCTCTCTCTCTCTCTCTCTCGCTCTCTCTCTTACCTAAATCCAGACTCCTTCATGCGGAGTGTGAGAAATAATACAATACAACAATGGAGGAAAGAAAGGAAATATTGAGTAAATCATTAGTAATATGAAGTTAAACGTCATCATCTCATTTTTTTTTCTTGGAGTAAACTCAGTCTTTGGTTTGCCTGAATGTGGCAAACTGGGTTTTGCTGCAATTATATTAGTCAGTCTGCATAGCTAGAGTGTTTGTGAAAGGTCGCGACGCCTCCTCTCAGAACATGTTTGTGCTAAAATAATTGGGGCAGTATAGTGTTGTGAATTGTAGGTAAAATAGATTTTGATTTATTTTGCCTTACTTCTGCAAACATTATTATATTTGAACCGTAACAAGTACTTGTCCCTTCACATTTCATAGTTCTGTATTAACACATTTGAGACAAACATTCTCATCACGGTTCTCTAGAGACTGCTGACCTCGGCTTAACAATCCTGTTCAAACCGGCTCTGGCAGCCAATCACAGAGCTGCCTCGTGCTGGCAGAGAGCCATCAGAGTGAAGGCAGTCCTGTTGGTCAGCTCAACATGTGAGATGATAAAACACATGCCGTAATGTCTGACCATGGAAATGCTGATTAAAGTTGAAATGTGTTATTGGTCCATATTCAGCTTGTAATGCAGTAATGGCTACTTGCCACATACTGGAATATCAATTATGTTAAAAAAATAAATAAAACAAATGTAGGGTTAAAAACAAGCCAATTACATTGTGACCACAGTACTTGGTCAGAACACAGGCTGGCTTTATTAATCCAAGTAACTCCAGTGCTGATTTTACAGCTGGATATTAAAAGAACCACAGTTTACTGTTGTATCATATTAAAATACACTATATTTTTGTATTTTTGTATTTCAAATATAATATTACACATAGAACAAGAAACCGAAATTGTTAGAATTAATTAAAAATAACTAATTGCACTTTCAATGGCATGACCTGTGACACTAAATGTGCTCATCGGCCTCCTTTAGAACCCTATGGCTGTTTGAGGGAATAAAACAAGAGGACTTTGACACATATTTAGTATTCAGCAAAAGATAAATGAACAGGGTTCATTTATCGTTTGATCTCGTATGAGTTATTCTTCAATTTTCATGTGTTCCCCTTCCAATCAGCTTCTGCTCCTTACGTGACTACAGTGTTTTCAGTGTGAAGGGGTGCCTGTGACATATCCTGTGATTCTTTCAGGAAAAGCCAATAAATGGAGACGTAAAATCAAACTCCCTAGACTGTAATATTCGTTGTTTGTAATATTTCAAATACATGTTGTATTTGAAATATTTCCCATCGTAAATCTTTTGAACTTTGATCCTGCCGAAAAACATAAATCAAACATAAATTCTGCATTCTTGGTGGAGCTAGGAACTTAGCTGAGGCCAACAGTCTGTAGCAGAAAGGGGAATCAAGAGCATCACAGGACCAGCCCTTTCCGTTAGGAAAAGAGGGTGGAGCAATAAATGAGCATACCTGTGAGCCGGGCGGAAAGTGAGAGAAAAAACAAACAAGCAAAGAAACCAAACCTGTAGGGACATCCAGAGAAAAGCGAGCATGGATTAAGGTGATGTTAACGTCTCAATAATTACCAGTTTTCATACACTTTAGGCAAAGCTTAAACTAGTTGTAAACCAAAACAACAGGAGTGCTTAAGAAAGGGAACCACTGATGTTCCAGATATCCAAAGGGAAGCATGGGTATTCTGGAAGCAGGCTGCTCAGGAGCCAAGACCTACCTTTGGATCCTCTATATAAGTCCTTGAAAAACCCTACTCTTTGAGCTCGACATCTCTGTTCCCTAAAAATAAACACACAAACCCACACCATAATCAGAACTGGACTTGCATGGACCAAGACATTCACACACCCCTCTGACTCTCCCACACTTATTTAGCTGTTCGCTGGAGTTTTTTCTTTATTTCATTAACTTGTATGAAGACTTTTATGTGATATCGCCAGACTCTATTTGAGTTCCATTTTTTGTTCATGAACAGTGGACCGAAGGCCGTACGCAACGTATTCCAGAGTTGTTTTTGAATTGTCCAGTACTATTGAAACCTAAGAAGAGTAAAAAGTAAAATGAACACGTATTTTGGTTTGTTTTGTGTATTAGGTTATATGTGTGTGTGTGTGTGTATATATATATATATATATATATATATATATATATATATATATATATATATATATATATATATATATATATATATATATATATATATATATACATATATATTTGTACATCTATGTATGTATGTATGCTTTAGTCATCGTCTCTCTATCCTGACCGGATGCATATTTAATTCTGTGCCATTATCCTAAGGAAATCTCACTCAACCTTTCTTAATCTTTAATCACTGCTTCATTCAGAACATGAATTATTTTCTTAATGCACTCTCTCTGATCTCTCTCCTTCTTTTCTTTTTTTACTTTACCAGTGATGAATATATATATATATTTTTTTTAAATGTAGCACATCCGATTCAGAGAAGCTCCATTCAGTGTGGGTTTTTTTTGGAGCAGTGGTCTTCAACCTTTTTTCAGTCATGTACCACCTGTGAAATATTCTTTCAGCCAAGTAAGTACCCCCTAATCAACGTAAATCATTTTTGGTTGACAAAAAGACACGTACACAATACTTTGCCATCAGTGTCTGATTTAATATAGAATATATATATAATTCAGTTCATCAACATACATTCATATTTTATTGAATATTTATTAAATAACAATTTTTTAAAGCATTTTTTTTAATGGACGCTAATTAAATATAATTAGTTTTATTTGTACTCCTGTACCCCCTGGAGTATCTTCATGTACCCCCTTTTGAGAACCAGTGTTTTAGGGAAAAACCCTGACCGGATGAAAGTTGCAAAACATTTCAACCTCAAACTGGAGGAAAAACAAAACATCCACCCAGTTGTAATTATTAATTCATGTTTTATCTGCTGCTGTTTTCTTTACCCTGTAAAGAATTTTGTAAATACCTTTAATGCTCTAAAGTGTCTGTTCTTCAGTCTCAGATCAGGAAACCATGTTTTTATGTTAACGTCTTCATGTATGATTGCGTCTTCAAAAGGAGATTACCATAAAATGTGTCACCATCAACAACAGCAATAAAATAGAGCAATGAAACTTCATGATTCATGTGGCATTGAACAACTTAAATCCTGCTTGTTAAATGATTTCCCGCTTTTGTTCACTGTTATGACTGCCAGAGGGAGACAACAGATGAACACAAGATGTAATTAAAAACATGCATTCATTCAATATTCATTCAAGTCACCCATGAACATAACCTGCATGTTTTTGTGAATGGAGGAAAACACATGCAGACACGAGGACAGCATGTAGACACGAGGACAGCATGTAGACACGCCAACAGCATGCAGACATGAGGACAGCGTGTAGACACGAGGACAGCTTGTAGACATGAGGACGGCATGTAGACACGACGACAGCATGCAGACATGAGGACAGCATGCAGACATGAGGACAGCATGCAGACTTGAGGACGGCATGCAGACTTGAGGACGGCATGTAGACACGACGACAGCATGTAGACATGAGGACAGCGTGTAGACATGAGGACAGCATGTAGACACGAGGACAGCGTGTAGACACGAGGACAGCGTGTAGACATGAGGACAGCTTGTAGACATGAGGACAGCTTGTAGACATGAGGACGGCGTGTTGACATGAGGACAGCTTGTAGACATGAGGACAGCTTGTAGACATGAGGACAGCGTGTAGACATGAGGACGGCGTGTCGACTTGAGGACGGCGTGTCGACTTGAGGACAGCATGTAGACATGAGGACAGCGTGTTGACATGAGGACAGCTTGTAGACATGAGGACAGCTTGTAGACATGAGGACGGCGTGTCGACTTGAGGACGGCATGTAGACATGAGGACAGCATGTAGACATGAGGACAGCTTGTAGACATGAGGATAGCTTGTTGACATGAGGACAGCGTGCAGACATGAGGACAGCTTGTAGACATGAGGACAGCTTGTTGACATGAGGACAGCTTGTAGACATGAGGACAGCTTGTAGACATGAGGACAGCTTGTAGACATGAGGACAGCTTGTTGACATGAGGACAGCGTGCAGACATGAGGACAGCGTGTAGACATGAGGACAGCATGTAGACATGAGGACAGCTTGTAGACATGAGAACAGCATGTAGACATGAGGACAGTGTATAGACATGAGGACAGCGTGTAGACATGAGGACAGCATGTAGACATGAGGACAGCTTGTAGACATGAGGACAGCATGCAGACATGAGGACAGTGTATAGACATGAGGACAGCGTGTAGACATGAGGACAGCATGTAGACATGAGGACAGCATGCAGACATGAGGACAGCACGTAGACATGAGGACAGCATGCAGACATGAGGACAGCTTGTAGACATGAGGACAGCTTGTAGACATGAGGACAGCGTGCAGACATGAGGACAGCACGTAGACATGAGGACAGCGTGTAGACATGAGGACAGCATGCAGACATGAGGACAGCATGTAGACATGAGGACAGCATGTAGACATGAGGACAGCTTGTTGACATGAGGACAGCTTGTAGACATGAGGACAGCTTGTAGACATAAGGACAGCTTGTAGACATAAGGACAGCTTGTAGACATGAGGACAGCTTGTAGACATGAGGACAGCGTGTAGACATGAGGACAGCATGTAGACATGAGGACAGCTTGTAGACATAAGGACAGCTTGTAGACATGAGGACAGCTTGTAGACATGAGGACAGCTTGTTGACATGAGGACAGCGTGTAGACATGAGGACAGCATGTAGACATGAGGACAGCTTGTAGACATAAGGACAGCTTGTAGACATGAGGACAGCTTACATCCTGAAGGAAGTGTATATAGCACACACATTACACATGAATTATCAATGACAATTGTTTGAGTCTTTCCATCTTCCGTCCATCTCTTCTCTTCTAACCAGCTAACATGTGATCAGTCCGATGGCTCAGACGTTCATCCTCCAGCTGTGTGACTGTTCCAGCAGGAGCAAAGCCAAAAGGGAGCTGCCTTAACTTCTGCCTGCTAATGACTGCAAAAGAAGCCGTCTATCAGCCCATTAGCTAAACACAGTGCAACTATGTATTATTAAATATCATTTAGCATGTTTAACTAAGTCTCTTTCTATTACTCCGCACTCATTCTCTGAAAGACTTTAATATAAAGAAGTTTAACTACAGATGTTCCAGTGATGCCTTGACCCTGTCATGTCCTCTTCAGTGCCCGGGCTCTTCATCTGCCGACACCTGACTTTCCTCGCTCCTCATGTCAATCTCATCGTGATTTTCATTTCAAAATGAACCCCTAAAAAAGCTATCAACTCCATAAGCATCCAGCAAGAATGACTTGTCAAAGATTGATACCCCCGTGCCCTGTAATCAGTCGGCAGGGGGGAATGAGACGGAGAGTGCTTCCGCTCTCCTCTTCCTCGTTCCTTTGTCTCCGTTGTCTCTCAGATCTGGGTAAACCAGGCGGTGATAGATTGAGGTTGTCATTCCCTAAGAGAAGCCCTGGCTTTGCATATTACCCCTTTTCTCCATCACTCTAATGAAAACACCGGAGAGACACCTAGGCCACTATTGATATCCACACCCCAGAGCGCTGTGATATCTTTATCCATCACACAGCCTCTTTTCTCGTGCCCGTAACCGTGTCTCGTGTGGCTGCACATAGCGCCCCATCCCAGGCACTTCCCAGTACATATGGTGGAAATATGCTAAATGCAACCTCATTCTCCTTCCATGGAATATACCTGAGGGTTGAAGTGAGATCTGCAATTTGTGAAATATTGCTAGAATACCAGATAAAGCCAGTCTCGGCTGTTTATGGTCAAGGGCGTTTGGCATACAATATGGCTGTCATGACATGATGTACAACCTGTAAAAGCGGTTTGAACAAAAGCCACAGCCAGTTCAAGGTGACCATAATTGTGCTTTTGGTAAAGGTCACAGAATCCTGCAACACACTTTAAATTGACTGTGGACAAAAATAAGCTGTATTAATTTGATCGCTAATGAGGAAATTAGCCTTTGGGTAAATATTAATTTGTTGTTGGTCAACTTTTAATGAACATTCGGCTGCAGGGGATTCTGGTTTCCATGGCAAATGACATGGGTAGAAGAATCAGAAGTGTACGGTCACCTCAGGATAGCAATTAGTCTCTGATGCGGCCTGCAAGGTCCCAGATGTGGTGTCCGATCCTGTTTGTGACGCACGTCTGTGTGTTTTTCAGCACAGGCCTGAAACATGTCTCTGTTTGAGCCTCAGGGAGAGTCCAGTGGATCTGCTCCCCCTCCTATGTCTCTTTGTCCTTTCACTTTCCTCCCTTTCAGTTAAACTTATGGTGTGAAATGTTCACACGTAGATCAGCCTCACATCCTGACCTGGACACGCCCACATTCATCAATGGATGGTCAGTGCCAAGCACCTCATGAACGTAATTAGCAGAAGACCAAGTATCTCTCTGACACTGAAGCTGAAGTGTGTGTGTGTGTGTGTGTGTGTGTGTGTGTGTGTGTGTGTGTGTGTCACCACCGCAGTACATACCGTATGTCTATACATGTTTAAAGCAATCAGAGCGATTGCTTTCAAATATAATCACCCAGGGTATCTCTTGAAAGTTGTTGAAGTTTTGTTTTGGCAAAACATTATGTTTAAGACTCATAATGAGGATGTGAAGTGATTCACTGGCTTTATATAAACACTTAGCAAATGTACACATCCATATACGAGTGACTCCAGTGGGCTCAGTTTGCAGTATACTAATTGTCCCTATAAACCTATAAAAGTCCACTGCAGAGGTTTTACACACAGAAAATATGTACAATAAAATCATACTTGTTGGCATATGCACAATATTGGAAGATATTATTGACAACTATTGATGCCCTGCAATCCATTTATGCTTTATTATGTAATCTTAGAATTATATAACAAATGATGATGATGTCATTTGGAGCTTCTTGCTTTAATCATATTTCTCACAGTGAATGTGTTTATATCCTTAAATATATTCTTAAAAGGCAAACCTCTAGCTGCCCTTATTTTATTACCAATAATAAAACTCAAGCTTGTTGTATGTACTTCACTTTATCCACGATGATAGAGGTGAGTGATCATGTGGAGCAGAAGATTTCAGGGTGACTCATAAGTGAGAGTTAAGCATTGAGAACTTGAATGAAGTGTGGGCAATTAGCCAGTTGGTGTAGGCAACTACATTCAATACAATAAAGCATATTTACTTTACTACATCGAACTATATAGAAGGGGTCAACGGGCATCTCAGTACTCTCAGTTAGTGGATGGCTGAGTAAAGGTTGAGGAGAACATCATCAGCTATTGCCAAAGACCACCTATACATGTATTTCAACAGGCATCTCCATGACAAACCTCTGTTGATGAAGACGAGCCCGGTGCCTCTCCCAAATCCTCAAATACAGACTATTATATGTGATGCAACATGCTTTCTGCTGAATGCAGGTAAACCCTTCTTACACTAGTGGATGTATGAGCATGAGTCGTAGTATACAGTGTGAAGGTGGAAGGGTTGGTGGAGTGTACACGTCCTTTCAATATCATGCTCAATATTATTTTTTCTATTTAAGTTTCTATTAGGCACTGTTATCATTTTGTTTCATCTTTGTGGTTATAATTATGTTTTCTATGTATTTATTTATACTTTGATTATTTTCCGTACTCTTATTGTTATTGCATTCTATTGTGCACTAGTATCAGTATTAGTTATTTTACACGTAGCTATTGTTATTCTATTTTTTAAATATGTTTTTTTTTCTTCATTCTTTATTTCTATTGAGGCAATAATTTATTTCAGGATGCATAAAGGTATATCTAATCTTAGCTGATCTATTGAGCTTATTGACTTGACTTTGTGTCCTGTGGCAAACAAAGAAAACAAGTCGTGAGATATGCGAGTCCTGAGTGTCACGAAGTCACTCAGGGATTCAATCTAAAAAGCCTGGGATCTGGCATCTACTAAGGAATGGACCATGAACTCAACACTGACCTTCAGTTCACTCCGTCATTTTCACCAAGAGCAAAGCTCCAGCGCTCCTCATAGTTTTGATAAAAATCTCTCATATAAATTGAGGTGTGCTCCAGCCTTCAGCGGGTCATCAAAAACACTTTGGAAGTGCATTTATAAAAAGCTGGAGTGAAAGTGTTTTGAGAGTGTTGTTTGATTACTATGATGAAAGCCATTGGTCACAAATGTGTTGGTTTTAAAAATCACATGTTCTCTAGACTTTAAGTGTTGCCGCAAGATGTCTTGGATAGATACATTTACATTTCACAAACCTTTTCACAACTACAACACAGCACTTTACTTCTCTATTCAGTACAGAGCTCACTCTGCAGCACTTGAAAACACTAAGCCAATGGGCAATAACCTGATATCAATTTCTCCTGAAGGAGAGTGTGGACTTTTTTATGCTAGTGCCACAACCCAAGGATGGATCCAAAGGCAGACTCAAAATGACAGAGGAGGTATCGTGTTGTATTCATTTGCTCTATGATGATATATCGTCGTAGTTGTTCTGTAGAGTAGCGCTGCATTATTCACACCCTTGCCAGATGCCCTCGTCCTCAATCGACCTCTGTTTAGCTTTTTGGGCTGCAACGGAAACATAAAAAAAAAAAACAGCTGACAGTGGAAGCCACAGAATACCAACTGTATCAGACACAAACCATGGAGGCATAGAGGATGAACTATCTATGACAATGTGAGAGCACGAGGGGCCACACCCAAGCTTAAATACACACATTCAAATAAGCAAACACAGATATACGCGCACACACACACACACACACACAAACCAACAATATTAATTGTTTCTGACGTTTAAGAGTTTTTGTATTGTCCTAGTCCTACGACTACTACTTTCACATTGATAATAGTAGGTGCCAAAGTTAAATAATCTTCTCTCAGACATGCCGATCAACAAGGGAGGAGAGTTGAGCAAGCGACAGGATTGTGTAAAGGTAAGTATACTTTTCATAATCCACCTCATCGAGAACCGTGGAGGAGGGGTTTGTGTGTCTGTGATATTGTTGGCCGGGGCAGTCACTGCTTATAGTCTCTGAAGTCAATTTGGTTCAGACTAGTCTGGTGGTCCGGCCTTGAGCCATGGCAAAAGCATTGTGGGCTCACCTTGCACAGGGACACAAAGCCAAAGAGTGGACCGAGGCATGTCCATCTGGTATGAGACCTTGGGAAGGCTCAAAACACTCTGGAGGAACTATATATCTCTTATCCATTCGAGTCTCGTGGTCTCATCAGGTTTGGGAACACCTCCAGACCCCCAAGGAGGAGCTGGAAAACATTACTAGAGAGGACTTCTGACTACCTTTCTCAGCCTGCTGCCACCAAACATCCAGCCCCAGATGAGCGACCGTAAAAGGATGGGTGGGAGGATGGATGGTATCAGCCAACAATGGCATAATAGTGTGCACTTTCTCTCCCCTGCACTGTTAATTTCCATACCACCCACTACCATCAGCACCACAGGGCAAAGGTACACAAACACAGAGGAAGCGAAGCATTTCTGAATCCGCAGTGACAGTCAAAACAAATGAGGGGGATAAATGGAGCAGCTGTTTTCTATTTCGCTAAATACCCCTTTTCATATAGGCAGTAAAAAAATAATAAAGCGACACAATTAGTGAAGCACTCACTTAAAAAAAAGAACTCTTTCTCTCTTTTCCTGGATGTCTCACTGGGCTAATTATAAGCAATCTGTACAGAGAGACAGAGAGAAAAACACAGAGTGAAAACCTGTAAAGGGAGGTCAGACCAGGTCGCTCCATCTGCAAGTGAAAACAGTTGATGTGAGGGAAAAGGCTGTTCAGCCACCGGAGAGGGACCAACGGCCGCCCAACAAAAAGTGAATGTGAAAAAATAACAGGTGCAATTTTCATTCAGATAATCGTTCTCACTGTCAATAGATCATTTTTGCGCTATCCCTTCAAGCTCTTTTTCCTCGCTGCATTAACGGACAATATTGTGAAGCAACTGGCTGTAATGTGTTTAACAATGCATTACATTATGTGATTAAGCGGCTGAATTGGATGGGGAAGCTTTTCCACCGCCGTGTCAAGAGCAAAGTCCGGTCTGACAGGTACAGACATCAAGAGGAGCAAACAACACACCAACGTAAAAACCCTGTGAACTAGCTTGGTTGTAGACTCTTTGTCTGGATTACCTGCTGGGCAAACAGCTAGCAGCCAGGGGCCCCACACGGACCCCAGACCCTCAGCATTTCAGTCTGCTTCAAACATTTCTAAATTCTGACAATCTGACAACCATGACCACTTTACGCAGCGGTTGGCCAGGTGTGGAGGTGAGAAAGTGAGCTTGAACTTTCCTCTCGAGCTCTCTTTATCCTCATCACTCAACTGCTTCCCTTGTTGACTTTGCTTGAAGACACTTTATGCAGACGACTTTGTTTAAAGCATGCTGGACTCATTAGGGGGCCTCAAGCTCTGAGGCAATTACTCCGTCGTCATTTTATTAGTTGTAAATCATTATTGAGCATCACTTGAACACAATAACATCTGAAATTGTAACGGCCTTAAAGCAAATACAGCCTAATAGAATTTATTTTTAATTTTCAACCCTGGCCATCAGTTCTATCAGTTATGACAATATGGCACTGAGTGCCATATTGTCATAACTGCAAGAACGATGGAAATAAAACCTATAATGTAATAACGTTTCTATATGGATACCTAATCTTAATGCACTTGCTTGAAGGGAGGTGATATGTGACACTATAGTATTAGTATAATTAAAATGATCCCTTCCCTTTGTGAAGGGAGGGAGGGGCTATTTATTGTTCTGAATATATTGTCAGGGATGTCAGACAATATTTTCAGAACTGCAAAATGTGTCAATTATATAACCTAAAAAAATGAGAACCTGGCAGGAAACTCCAGCAATCTCAAGTCCAATGCCCCGAGGTGTTGGGATGGATTCAATTGTTCCATATCCCAAAACCTCCAAACTAAATATCTATATAATTGAGCGTAGCGTTTGTTCAGACAGGCCACACAGTCCAGCTCAGCTAACATCCTGGCCACATCAGCTGATATCACCTTGAGCCAGCTGATGGATCAGCTGATTCCTGTCTATGTATCTAATTGGCAAATTCTCCCACAGGGCACCTATTTAAGCTGCTTCAGTCTGCCTACTATTGCTGATTCCTCTGCAAGCCACTTCATGATGTATTTGACTTAATCAATGTCACTTCTGTTGTCATTGATGTTGGCTCTGCTCTGGACCCTCTGGGAGTCTTGCTGCTGCTCTCCCTGACTTGGGCTTTCCATGAATGAATGAGGCCGGGCAGGGAGGTGGGCTCCCAGAGGAGAACCTCAGTGCCGAATATATATATATATATATATATATATATATATATATATATATATATATATATATATATATATATATATATATATATATATATATATATAGTTTTCTTTGACTAAAGTGCTCCTGACTGAACTGTTTATTGTGGAATTATAATAATAAAGGTGGAACTGGTCCCCGTAAGAAACACAAGTGCTTAAACTAAATATCACGTTTTGGTGAAAAACATCTTGACCCAATGGGGCCGTCTTGATTTCCTTCTGTCTTTGTGGGTCAGAGTTCATCTGCTCAGATTTCCAAAGTGTGCTGAACCTAAAATGTGTGACACAAATGATCATCCCAGACCAACAGAGAGAGTTACCTGCCCCTGAGGAACCAGGATTGCCTCCACATCAGAATCAAGCATAACCATTTCAGAGTGTGACATGGAGCTCACAACTATGCGTTTTCCCCTGGACTCCCGAGCAGTTTAATCCAGGGAAATTAAGTCAATTTTCGTTATACAGACAAAAATCATACATTTTCCTCAAGGGGCTTTATCATTTTGAACAGCGTACTACCCCTACTGTCCTTTGTCAAATTGTAGATGGTATGATACAGTTGGATCCAGAAAGAATGTCGAGCAGCTCCCAGGTGTTGCCAGACAGATACCACCTGGCCTCGGTCCACCATGATACCAGGAAATGCCAGTGATTACACATGTTATTGTTACCTTCTGTTGCGTGAATCACATTGCTCACTTCAGCGATACTACAGGTACTTCATACTTTAGTCTCTCCGAACATTGTACATAAAGAAAATTAAAATAATCTTAAATCAGTTAAGTTTAAGGTGATTCACAAATCATTGGTATACAAGTATATAAATGTGTTATAGTTTATACATTTCTCTGTTTGTTTTTGTTTCTTTTGTAGATGTTGGTGAATTAATGAAAAGGTGGTAAAATGCATTTGACAAATGGTTGAGTGTAAGAGTTGTTTGTGTGCACTTTGAAGGGTAATGTTCCGTTTTTTCCTGATCCTATGTGAGGCAAATTTGTGATTTTGGGCTATACAAAATAAATGTATATTAATTGAATTAAGCCTCCTGTTATGTTCAGGGTCAAATTGACCTGTTTCAAAGTTTGAAGATCTAGGAAAAATACTTTAAAGAACTTCTTCTGTATAAAACTTCTTCTGCTTGCCTTAATTGGTGTAATCAACGTGAGTTAGCATAATTGAATAATAATCTGTGGAGGGGTGAATAACTCAATTCCACTAAAAACGGATTTAATTGTTAGTAATGGTGTTGGTGATGTGGTATAAACTATATTCAGTAGGATTTTTTGGTCTCTGACAACTTTTGGGTGATTTAACACAGACCGGGTCAAATTGACCCAGCAACATCATTGCTGTACCTAAACAACACACATAACAGTGGAGGTGAATGAGGCCAACCTGCAGAGCTTTGGCCGTTGCCCCAAACAGTGTTGATGTGGGTGCTATTTCATTACAATATATGAGTACAGCAAAGGCTATGGAAGGTGTTTTGGTTAACATAGCAGCCAGTGTGACATTTTGATGGTGAAATCTTTCTGCATGAATGATGTTCCTATATCCTATCAATTTGGGTTGCCATCCCTGAGAGCGAACACTGTTCACTGTGATACATTTTACATTCGGCAGAGCCGTTGCTGACTTGCCGGAGCAGATCATGTACGCAGGGATCAAAGCAGGAAGCGGCTCCACATCAAGACCCACAAACTCAGTGGAAGGCCAAGAGCTGGCAGTGTCTGTTTCAATAACAAGCCCAACCCTGTTTGACCCTCCAACTCCCTGGCGTGCAACTTCTTACCTCATTCCTGACACCTCGTTGGGCCCACCCTCCTCCAGACATGGAGAAGAATGCTCACATAGCGGAAAACCCTCTCACAAGGGTCATCCAACCTTTTTTAAGTCCACCCTCTGATAGTGGGCTGCAGTGAAATGACTTCCCCTTGTTTGTTATCTTACAGAAAGGATATAAAGGAAGATATTTGGCACACACAGTTATGAGAGCACTGCTCTGAAAAAGTCTCTTTTTTATCTCTCTGCAGCCGTTCTGGGCCAAGCTCTCTGGTCCAGGCTGCATGGCAGAAGTAGCTCCTGCCCAGCTGGAATAATAAGGGCCCGGATGACACTTCCTCCATAAACAACAGTGGTGCAAGGTCATGAAAGGGGTCGGTAAGCTTCGCTAGTAGGCCTGCCCGTGACACAGAGCGCTACTCGCAAACAAAAGGTGGAAAGAGGGAAGAGGACAGAAGGGTTGTTGGCACCACTTGAAACACACTCCTTCGCTCAATGTGTCAGTCGCTGTCAAAAGAACGCCCCCTTTCTCTTGAGCTGCAGTGAGCCAGGGAGGCCACCCTCTGTATGCGTGTGCATCTGTCGAGTCATTTAGGTTTAAGAGAGAGAGAAAGAGAGAGAGAGAGAGAGAGAGAGAGAGAGAGAGAGAGAGAGAGAGAGAGAGAGAGAGAGAGAGAGAGAGAGAGAGAGAGAGAGAGAGAGAGAGCACTTCTTGCTTCTGGCTTTTAGCAACTAGCTGCAGGTGACTTCCACATGAAGAGATTATCAGTATTCAAGATATGATTTTTTTTTATCAACCTATGGCGGGAAAAGCTACTTCTGGTGATTGGCAAGTTAATTAGCTTGTCAAAAATGATAGACATTTGAAGGCCCAGGCCTTGGAATATTGCTACATCACTAATGGAATTTGCGAAACTGACGATAAGGGCCGGTGTCCTGCTCTCATGTAGCTGGGGAAAGTTTTTGGCCGTCTGACATTTTGCACAAAGAAAGATACTGATGATCATGTAACTCTGCTTTTTGGATAAATATAGCTGCATGTCGTCAACAAATTTGCAACAACAAAAAAGAGCCAATGAAAGCATATGATTTAAGATTGAAGATATTTTGTGTAAAAAATAAGGCACAAATATAGTAAAGGTATTGCACAAGAATCGCTGCAGGCTACACTTGACAGCAGCTCTGCTGTGTTCAGGCAGAAAGTAAAGCAAATTATCGCTGTGCATCCTTTAGTAATCTATTTTCATCTGGCCAATAAACTATATTGGTATACAAATGTTGGCTGTAAACCTGATATATCAACTGAAGAACCAACCATGTTTTTTTGTCTGCATGTGCCTTAGTCTGATTTTATGTATTACTCTCTTTATTATCCTCTCATATGTGTACATTTGTAAAAAAAAAAAAACAACAACCAAAAAAAACCTGTATTCTTGCACAGATGTGTCATCGTGTCAATTCTTGCCATGTTAAGCTCTGTTTATACTCGCACTTTGTACCGTAGCGCGAGACTCGGCAGCTCCGAGCATGTACAGAGCGTTTAAAAACTCTGCACTGTTTGTTGCATTATTTTCCAAAACGTCCGAGGGCGCACAAACAAAATTGACTGTGTCATATCAAAAGGAGAACAATTATAACCCAGATATATGCCCATAGGTATAACTGTAAAAAGCCATAAATCAACCTCTACAAATCCAAGGAAGGATTGTAATTATCTGTACCATTCATGGACTACTTGATTGCCCTTGTACGAGCCTTGTAAAGAAACACGTTAAGTATTACATGAATTATGAAGAAACAACGCTTAATTATCATGTAAACAATTTCAATTGACTGCAAAATATTTGCTCAGATGTAGATTTATAAGACTTCTGGTTTAAAAAGCATCTACTAATGAATTGGCCTCTCTTTTTTTAACCCTAGACATGTAACCAGGGCTTTTATCAGTGAATTCTATTTGTGACAGTCGACAAGATATGTCATAGGACATGTTTTGAAGGAATTTGTATGAACTATATGTACAGTATAGAAGGAAGACAGAGAAACTCATTCATGAATGGGCTAAACATGTTTGTATGCATTTTTGTGGGAGACAGTAAGAACATGAGGTAAAAAAAAAATAGGAAATGACAGATATGCTAATTGCTTTAAGGAGCAGCTTGTGACAGCAGTCCAGACCACCCACACTTACTTTAGCATACAAACCAAATTAAAACACTTCCCAGGGGCCTGCTGCATTCTCATAAAACCCAAACCACAAATTTCCCAACTCTCTCCAGCTTTATAACCTCCTATAAGTGCAGACATCCCCCATCTTGGTGGTTTTCATTAACTCGATATCCAGTCAAGCCTCTGTTTGACCCCCTGGGAAACCCTCATGGTACTGTGTGATGTCAGGCTCAGCTGGATTGAGATCACCTGTGGCAGACAGTCAAATGCCAGCCACTGTAATATGATATCTGATGAATGCCTAAGGCACAGCCCCATTCTGTTTGACTGAGATTTCATTCTGTCCTAATGACTTCACGGTAGAGTTATTTTTCACCAATTGCTTTTGAATTGCACTTGAGAATAAGAAAAAGAAACATCTTATCTGGCATTTTGTGAGGAAACTAAGTTGTTTCTGTGGGACACCAAAGATTAATTTCCAACTAATTCCGACTCTGCTGATGAAGAGATAGAATTACACCATTTGATACAGATGCTTGAGTCGGTAATACTTTATCACCAATCGAGGACACAAAAGAAAACTAATTGTGTTCTTTATTTGGACAAATTTGTCTTTGGCCCTTGCCTTTTTGAGAAGCAAAAGTAGTTATCTCTTACACGCGGGCTTGATATCTCTTTGGAGAATGTTGCAAATTGGACAGCTCTGTGATGGAGTTTCAGTATTGAATAAGTTGGCAGGAGAGATGACAACACAAACGGAAGCACATCGAGTCAACACAAATGACACAAAGGCACATCTCAGTCCTCAGTTTCCAGTTGTTGGCGGTCATAATGCTCTGAAGATTTATAAGTAGCATAAAGAACATAAACAAGGAACACTTAATGAGCATGTTGATGTGGCACAAAGGAGATTTACCAAACAGCCCTGAATCTGTGGTCAGTTATGTGCTGACTGGTTCACATGGCCGTGAGTTTGATAAATATGACCATTTCAGGCTTAGATCATTGCAGTTCCAGAACTCCCTGAAATCCGGAGTGACTCTGAACAGGACATCACACAGTCCCTATATTTGGAATATTGAGCTATTATAAATTAAAAATGTCATAACCTCATTGTTGAGCAGCTATGCAATGATCTGAGTGTTTCACAATGTGATGCTAGGGGCCCAGTGCATGCTATTGTGAAGGGCCCATGTGAACACTAGTGACTCGTTATAAAGTGTACACACACATACAAACACACCTAATACACACACAACATTAGGCTTGTATATTTTCTGAACAGTATTTTTTTATTTTACATTGAATGAATTACTTGGGCTATTGCGTAGAGGCCAAAGAGGAAGCTCTCTGCCCTGCATCAACTCACATGATCAAATAGAGACTTGACATGGGAAAACATTAACAAGGGAATGTATACCTAATGGCACCATTATTTGGTGATTTGTTTCTTTGAGGAGACATATTTTTAAGAGGCATATTTCCTAAGTAGAACTCCTCAGTGACTAACATAAAGAAAGTAAGTTAAGCTGCCTCTGAAGTCAGTAATCCCAACCAGCTAGGCTGTAAATCCTTATAGGGATGTTATAGCAATATTATACAGGGTTTGAAGGGACATTTTACGGATTAATTATTTGATGATAGTCATGCTGCTTACATTAGTAATGTTTTCATGTCGAATAACATTTCCTGCTGCTTTCATGACACATATTAGGCTAGTTGTTACTTTTTATGCAAAAATGGAACTGGTCCAATCTTCCAGTTAACAAACATGTATATTTTTTGTTCATTGTGCCACCTACCGTGTGGTTTAGAACAACATGCATGTGTTTTCATCAAACAATCTCAGAGACAGTTCACTGTCACCATTATATGGTAATAAAATGATACCAAATACATTCTTATTCTATTCATGTTTTGAATAGGGTTACGTTTTACTTTTCTCAGTGAAATATTGCTTGATATTGAGCTAAACATCATCACTAAACTTGGAAAATGTGAGCATCTGCAAAAACATCTCTTTACTTCCAGTGTAGTGTGTGGTTTTGGTCCAGGAGGATGACCCCAGACACCTGGTTTACCTGCTGGTGCCTGGCACCTCTTCACCTGTGACCTTTGACCCTACAGGAGTCTTGTCAGCCATTAGCTGTCCTTCTCCTGCTTGCTAGGCTCACGACTCCACAGCCCGTCTCAGTGAGAGATAGCTCTACCAATATCCTGCCCCATGTTGCATTTGTACAATGTTTCAGTGCAGATGTTTGTCATAAATATTCATAAAGCTGCCTAATGGCAATCATTACTCCAGTGCAGTCTCTTTGCCTTGGCAGGGACCCTGGTGAAGCCTGTTGCCCAAATGGCTCTTGAACTCTACCCTCTAGTGGCCGCTTTGATTGATTGGGACTGTCATCGCAGGAATCCTCCGGTCGCCCAGACAAACATATGACAAGCACAAACACAGAGGTATTACACCGCCGCACGGAGTCATGAATAATCATTCAACTCACTAATGTGATCAGCCATCAATCTCAAAGTCCCCGCTCGCTTCGTGTGTGTCTGTGAATGCATTTCCTGAGAGGTGTTCCAACACGTTTACAAGCTTGTATGAAAAGAGAGGATCAGTCTTGTTTGCATCCTGTTGAAAGCCTCCATGTATATGTGACGGATGCACACTTTTCTCCTGAGTGAAAAGTTTGAACCAGACAGGATTTATCTCAGGTTAGGACGGAGGAAAAGGTGCATTCACTTGGTGCCAGAGGAAGAACGTGGAACTTTGGGACTTTTGAAAGCATTTAGGAGAAAAAGGGGATGTTGACTGAATGCTTTGAGGTATTCTGAAATCTGATAAGTGTGAGTGGAGCCCAAGGGCCTCCCCTACCAAATGTAACTGTAAGTGCTTTAATGGAAGCCAATAAAAGTGTGTGGGGTGACTGGCTGCAGACCTCCTTCTCCACTACTGCCTGCCTGTCTTCCTCAGTGGCTGCTGCCTGCGCTCTCATTCTGCTCAGAGCGAGGCCTCCATGCATCTAGTGGGATTAAAGAAACCCAGCTATGGGTCACCTCCAAATGAAACCAGAGCAGAAACACTTAATAATCCACAGGAGACAGAAAAAGTGGAAAGAGGTATGAAAAGGGGGTAAAAAAACATTGACTTTGGCAGGCACACTTATGGAGTTATTATGAAGAAGCACAACTTCATAAACAAACAGGCATTAACATATTTCTGAAGGAAACTACAGATTGACATTCACAGATAAAGATCAGCTGAACCTTTTCATATCAAATCTCTGTTTGCTTTCTAGTCAGTTCACTTCTTCGCAAGACTAGCTTTTGTTAACTTTCATCATAAAAGTCAGGATGTAGAGCTGCATGTCCTCGCTGACAGCACAAACCCTGATGTGGCACTGAGTCACATCTCAGTGTGTTTGTTTGTACTCGGGGAACTTAATTTCCCCTCATCTTTTTTATCCCCGGATTTCTTCAATGGGTCCCTCCTGGGACGCGATAGTCAGCCGAGAGTGTTGCGTGGTGTTGTCTCTCTTTGAAGATGTGTGCAGAATGAGTGCGTTTGCAGTTGCAGGGCCTGTGCGCGTTTCTGTTTTCATTCTTGCATATTTACAAAAGTATAAATGACATCCTTTAAAGATCAGGAGTTGCATCCTGTTGCTGTTTTCACTCCTGCTGCCGGTGAGATTTGATGGAATGTGACTGGAGAGGCTGCCGCTCCTCTGTGGACTTTCACTCCCACAAAACCTCCCTGCTCTCTCGGCCGGGCGTAGTGGGAGGTGAGAGAGGAGGAGGAGCGGCGGTCCACCAGTTGGTATTCCTGCTCTTTTACTTCTTCTCAGCTCCTCTGGGAATCTTTGTTGGCACACAAACCGCTGTTTGTTTGAGCTGCTCCACAATACTCCCACTCAGTGGGAGAGAACTCCTCAGGGTGTTGGGTTGCACCTTGTGGCTTTCCTTTCCTCTTCCTCTCTCTCTGTAGTGTTGGGAGGCGAGCAGAGCGGGGCAGGGCAGGCCAGTAGTCTGGGGATAGCGCACAGATTAATGAGCTCCTGAGGGCGAGACTGGGCCCAGTGTTGCACATGAAAGCACTGGGAAAATGGACCCTGGATCTCTGGTTCCTGGATAAGGTCTGATGACTTAATCTGTCTGTCTGAGGATGAGGGGAGTTTAGAGAGGAACGAAGCCACGGCTCAATGACAACATTAGTTTTAAGCTTTGTGTGTATTTCAGGGTGCATTATACGACACCTGGGTCAACGTTACTGGAAAATAACCCTTTTGTGGTCGTTTTACTGCGAAAAAAATAATCCTATAATCAGCTTCTGTAGTAGTTACTCATCAAAATTCCCAGGAATAAAGTGCATTTTCTGTACTTTAGTTGTAACTTTTCAAGCCATCGAATACAAAACAAAAACAGTCTTTACCAACAGCACACACCTATGACTGCCTTGATTGATGACTTTAATGTTAGTTAGTTCAGATTCACCAATCCTGTAGGAAATCTGGATGTGGAAAAGTAGTCATACAATGACACTTAAACATATCCAAACCATCCTTTATTGTGTCTATTTTTATGTCAGGTGCTATCTACTAAGATACCCATACATCATTCTCCACCAAATGCTATACAACAAAAAGTAATACGCATATGTAGTTATTTAATAATGTTTATGTTATGACAGTATGACAGTGAGTCAGCATTAACAATACCAGGTCTCTGAAACTGAAGCTCATCATTCATTTCATTTAAATGCTTGTCTCACTGTGACATGTTAAACAACATAAAGACCTATTGTTTAAACCAACTGTATATCACAGATGTAGACATATAGGATTTGCTGATAGTGCAACATGAGTGAGAGGCACATTAATATGCTCGGGAAGTGTCACTTCAGCTTTCAAATCCTAAGAACTGTCTGGCATTTATTAAAATGTCACATATGGCAAATGCAAAAGAGGATAAAACAAACAGTGGAGAGTTATTTGCAAACAGTATTTTTCTCACAGACTGAGTGAGCTGAGCACATTTACACATAATTGTTTCAGTGTGTTCAAGCTGCATCTGTTTATTGGAAATAAACAACAATATTGGGAAAAGAGTCCTGAAATCCAATGTTGTAATTACTTGACATTATTCCATCTGCTCAAAGTCTCCTCTGGATCTTTGATCAACAGTCAACAGTTTAACAAATCATGTGAGCACAATTCAGTTTCCACACTAATTCATAGATTGATTTCACCTGTTGTTCACATGTTTAAACGTCCACAGTCATAGCCAGAACAAACACCACGTTCTTGAAGACAATATGTCTATTGACAGAAGTGAAATAACTATTTATTCTTAAATATTAGGAAGGTTTTGATCATTTTGACTGAATTGATTGATATTCAAGAAGCTCAAAGTTTGGTTCCTTGGTGTTAACATGATAAATAACCCTGCATAGGCAAGCTGCCCTCTGTTTGCCTTTTCATCTTTTTCCTGCATTTTTTATATCATGTTGCTTTAAAGAAGTGTGAAGTGGATGTTTGTTACTTTTCCTTTTGGAGCTTAGGTTTTATTCATTTGAAGGTGTGTGTGTGTGTGTGTGTGTGTGTGTGTGTGTGTGTGTGTGTGTGTGTGTGTGTGTGTGTGTGTGTGTGTGTGTGCGTGTGTGTGTGTGCATGTGTGTGTGTGCATGTGTGTATAGTAGGGATGCTCTCCAGCATGAAGCAGTACATGACATTGCTCAGCATGCAGAATTGTGTACCTTCGCTCATGATATAACAGCCTGGTCTGATTCTGAGGCGTCTATATGAGACACACTGGGCTTTTAAGGAACTCCAATGTAAACCCATCTGGGTCTGGTGACGTATGAAGAGCAAAGTCTGCTACGGCTGGCTATCATTTATAAAAATACACTACCAGTACCTTAAAGTAAAACAAATGCCAAGAGAGTACTTAATTTGCTACCCTGTTATTCTACTGCATCTACCCATCATTTGAATGGAAGCATTCCATGCTTGGGGCACCAACACACAGGCTCCTGCTCATTGTTCTTTGGGACATGAACAGAGCAAGTCTCAGTAAAGAACTGCCAAAATACAAACAGCATATTAAGTGTACCACCAGGGACAAAAACACACTGGACCACTGTTACATTGTAATACAGTTCGCCCATCCTCAGTCCCCCATGCAGCTTTAGGACTCTTTGATCATTGTCTGGTTCATCTTCTGACCTACAGGCAGACACTAAAATCAGCAACGCCTGTGGTGAAGACTGAGAGGAGATGGACCAACAGGCCGGCTTTGTCTGCATTGATTGAAGTGTTGTTGAGGCTGCTGCTACAGACCTGGAGGAGCTCACTGACACTGTGACATCTTATATCAGTTTCTGTGCGTGTGTGTGCCAACTAATGCCTCCTGCACAGAGCCATTGTTAGGCCCATTTTAGGGGTGTCTGAAGCCCCCCTAAAATGTTCTTCAGCACCCCCCCACCAAAATGATTTGGCTTAAAAAAAAAATATATATATATATATATATATATATATATATATATACATATATATATATATATATATATATATATATATATATATATATATATATATATTTATATCATCAGCAGCAGCACTAGGACCTTTGGGAGGCTGCTGCACTGGCTTTCTCACTCTGCCAAGTAACGTCTCTTTCAATGACAGCAGGATTTTAAGGCAAATTAAAGGGAATATTGTAGTGGGCTATGTTAACTAAGTTAGCTATTTTTATGTGTTTTCTGTATCTGCCTCTAATGGTTTCCTGGATATAGTCTGATAGTGTTTTTTCTGTACATTGCGATCCTTGTTTGATTTGATTATAGTGAATATACATTTGTGCCTTCCATTTCAGCCAATCATATAAAAAAAAATCATCACTGGAATCAATAATCACTTTATTTTATTAGGTCCATTCTCCATCCATTGGATTTGGGAGTGACTCAGATATGAAAAGCTAGTTTATCTGTCCTTACGTTACATGCAGGAAAGGTAATTCTCGCTCTATATTTGAGAAAAGTTCATGTTTGTGTTCACTATGACCCTGGAAAAGCAAAATCTCAGACAAATTGCTGCACATTTTGTCCGCATCCACGCAACTGCCGTAGGGACTTAGTACACCTCACCAACTACAGGAGACCAATCATTAATCGAGAATCATCAACTGGCTGGCGACCTGAATGTAGTCCATAACAGACATAAAAGTAGACATAAAAAAAAACCAGACACCCACAGCCACCTTTGAGGATCTGTGAATAGGATGTGAGCCTGCTCCTTCACCCTCCTGCCTGGAAGTCTGTGCTGACCAGCTAACCCCCATCGTCACATAGATCTTCAACCGATCACTGGATCTGTGTGAAAACCTCTCCTGCTTCAAGCGCAATCCCGGTCCCCAAGAAATCCTCCATCACAGCATTAAATGACTTCAGCCACATCGCCCTAACATCAGTGGTCATGCAATCCCTTGAAAGACTGGTGTTGACCCATCTGAAGGACATCACAGGGGCCCTGCTGGATCCCCTGCAGTTTGCCTACCGTGCAAACAGGTCGGTGGATGATGCAGTCAACATGGGACTGCAATATGTGCTGCAAAACCGTGACTCCCGAGGGACACATGCAAGGGTCGTGTTTGTGGACTTCAGCTCGGCATTCAATACCATCGTCATCAAATACTTCAAACCAAACTCTCCCACCTTAGTGTGCCAGACCCCACCTGTCAGTGGATCACAAACTTCCTGACATGAACCCGCAGCATCTGCGCCCCCAGGGATGTGCACTACACCCACTGCTCTTCTTCCTCTACACTAACGACTGCACCTCAGAGGACCCATCTGTTCATCCAGCAGTTCACAGACGACACAATGGTCATCAGCGTCATCGGGGACGGTGTCTACAATGGCACTGCCATCGTAATGATTTTCTTCAGACACCACAGTTGGTAAAGTCAAACTATGGAACAGTTCTTTAGGATTTAGGTGCCCTGAATTACAAATTACATCAAATAAACCGTGCTTGTCTTCACCCGTAAGTCTGCGTAGGGGTAGAGGTTAGGGGTCGATAGACGGGTAAAACATACACTGCACTTTGAGTCAGTGATAGATCAGGGGAATCAATCAGAGTATCGGTGGTTTGACATTACAAATTTGCCTCAGAGGGTTTTACAATCTGTACACATACAACATCATTGTCCCGGGACCTCACATCAGGTCAGGAAATAACTCTTTCACATGGAAAAAAAGGAAGAAACCTTCAGGAGAGCAACAGAGGATCCCTCTCCTTGGATGGACAGAAGCAATGGATGTCATGTGACCAGAATGCACAACGTAACAGAGGTACATCACATTACATGAATATGACTCCCAGTAGACAACTGGAGGTGCCATGTGTGTCAATGTAGATGTATTTTAAGATACATTAATAGTAACTCTAAGAAGTTGGAAAACTTTGCTTTGTTTCTACAATTGATATTCATTAAGATTGTTATAGTTACTGTTGCGACACCGTACAGGTCTAAACTCTCTTTCGGTAGACTTACAGCAGTTTACTGTGGGGAGACTGCGGCTCAGTGGTGGGTGGTGTGAAGAGTCGCTCTTAAATAAGAAGGTTGGAGTTCGATCCACGACTATACGAGCCGATGCCGATGTGTCCTTGAGCAAGACATTTAACCCTAAAATTGCTACCGTAGCTGCGCCTACGGTGTATGAATGGTTGCTGATACTGATGTGGCACCTTGCATGGTAGCTCCTCCCATTAGTGAGTGAATGAGTGTGAATGATATCATATAGTGTTAAAGCGCTTTGAGTGGTCAGAAGACTAGAAAAGTGCTCTACAGGTCCATTTACTTGCAGATTTGCATTAATTCTTATTGATTTCAATGATTGATCACAACAAATTACATTAAATGAAATTTTAGGGCCGGCTAGAGCGTAGGAGGATGAGTGGTCGTCCCGTTACCACCGGGTAGCTGGTTCGATCCCCAGTAGTTCACTCATCGAAGTGTCTTTGATCAAGACAGCTAACCCGCTGTTGCTCCCCGGGCGCCTCTCAGGGCAGCCCACTGCTCCTTAATCAATGATGGGTTAAATGCAGAGAAGAATTTCCCCAAAGGGATTAATAAATTGCATGTTTTTCCTTTTATTTTTCTTTCTTTACTTGAAACATGTACTAAAATCCTGAATTTTACAAAAAGGATACAAAGCTTTTTATTTATAATCAGCAGCTATTGACTTTGTGGACTGAAATGATCGTAGCCTCTGCTAGCTAGCTAATCAATCCACTGTTAGCTGCATGCGTTGGTGTCAAACACCAGCTCTGGATGTTTTTTTATTTGATGG